>NC_037329.1:13463162-13769099 GCF_002263795.3 Bos taurus | reverse complement strand
AAGGCCCCAGATTCTATCTCATTGAATACGGTGCTATACAGACTGAAAGAAAAAAAAAGAGAAGTAGCTCAGTCATTTCTGACTCTTCTGTGATCCCATGGACTGTAGCCTACCAGGCTCCTCCATCCATGGAATTTTCCAGGCAGGAGTACTGGAGTGGGTTGCCACTGCCTTCTCCAGGGGATCTTCCCAACCCAGGGCTGGAACCTGGGTCTCCTGCATTGAGGGCAGATGCTTTACCATCTGAGCCACCAGGGATAAGCTATACATACAGACGGGGTGGCCCTCTATTCAAAGAGTCTCTTCACATTCCCTCAGCTTTTACGAGCAAAGCTATCCTTTGCCCAGCTCAGTTGGCCACTAAAGTTAAAGCTCTGTACTTAACCAACAGCACAGAAAGGCTGCACCCCAGGTACCGGTCAGGAAAGAACCTCAAACTTGCTACCACTCAAAGTTTTACAAAAGCTCAATTGAAAGGAATAATAATTATGGACAGTGGTCTGCAGAATCTACAGTCCATTCTTCCCTCTAAATAGCCTAAAATATTTTCCTAAATTAAGCCAGACCAGCAGAGATCCACAAACCTGGCCACATCTTCAGAAATCCCCCACCCTTGCAGAATTACCTTTTACTTAACTTGGCTTTGGGGTTGATTATACATTATGACATACTGAAGGATGTTGTAAAAAACAGACCTATGAAAACCCGACGGCCTAATTGGAGAATAGTGTCCACTTCATCACATAGTGACTTCTCTGTGAGTGTTTACAAGAGAATTTTCTTCCTGGTCTCCCAACCAGAAATAATTACGCTACTTTTTGAGTAACTAGCTTGTTTTTTATCTCCTAAACACTGTGAATCATGTACTGATCGTTTTTCCTTCTCGATTTTGTCTGCCAAAAATCTTAGAGGTAAATTTGTGGTCAGCCTCTAGCAGGACGGTGGGACCTTACAATTTCTACTTTGTGCATTAATCTTATTTCCAGCTTTATTGTTGAATCAGTAAGGCATGATGGAACCAGAGTACCCAGCTTTAAGGCGCAGAGTTCTACCCCTTACCATTTGTATGGTGTCCATCACTTCTCCATGCCTCAGTTACCTCATTGGTAAAATACTGAGAATAACAGCACTGATCTTGTGAGGATGTAGTCAGGATGAAATGGGCCCATGTATGCAAAGTGCTTAGAACAGTGCCTACCTTCCCCCCAGAAAATGGTATACGTTTGTGCGTGCGTGTGTGTGTGTGTGTGTGTTAGTCACTCAGTCACGTCTGACTCTTTACACGTTTAGACATTATTATTTTTATATCATCTGACCTGTTCTCACTTTTCCATTGTATTGATTTCCTCTCCCACCAATTTTTAATGTAATCTTTTTTTCTTAGTGTAGATGTATGTATGTGTGTGTGTCGGAGAAGGCAATGGCACCCCACTCCAGTACTCTTGCCTGGAAAATCCCATGGACAGAGGAGCCTGGTAGGCTGCAGTCCATGGGGTCGTGAAGAGTCGGACACGACTGACTGACTTCACTTTCACTTTTCGCTTTCATGCATTGGAGAAGGAAATGACAGCCAACTCCAGTGTTCTTGCCTGGAGAATCCCAGAGATGGGGGAGCCTGGTGGGCTGCCGTCTATGGGGTCGCACAGGGTTGGACACGACTAAAGTGACTTAGCAGCAGCAGCAGCATGTGTGTGTGTGTGTGTGTGTGTGTGTATGTAAACCACTTAAAATGTTTCCTGGACCAAGACTGGGTGTAAAAAAATAAAAATAAAAATGCATAAAGCAACTGAGAATAAATTAGAAATAACCAATTTGAAAATATTGATTCTTATAAAAATAAACTCACACAATAGCTACAATATGGATTATCATCTAGATGGACTTTAACCTGGCCCTCAAACCTTTTGGAAACCACCAGAAATCTGATTACACTCTGATTTGCTCCTAATTACAATTTGTCTTGATGATGGGTTTCTATGAGAAAAGGCTCACCTTTCATACCACATAACCGTTCAAAGTTTGTCATTGGGAAGCTACACGAACTCAATCAATGGACAGACCTGCAGGAAAGGGGTTTCTCTGCCTTATCCTTGATTTGATGAGGGTTTGGACTCTAAAGAAGCATCTCTCCGATGCTCTGCTAACAAGGCAAGGCCTCTTTTCCCATGTGTGTGTGGAGATCATTTATTCAGATAAAATGAAAGTTAGATACCTGACATAGATGGGGAACACATGTACACCCGTGGCCGATTCATGTCAATGTATGCCAAAACCAATACAGTATTGTAAAGCAATTAGCCTCCAATTAAAATAAATTTATATTAAAAAAAGATACCTGACATAAAGAAAGATGTGGGACAGAAAAGGATGTTTAAAAGCCCTGAAAGGTTTTACTTCTGCACTGAAATATACTTCAGTTAAAATAAAATGCTGTTTTATTTCTCCACAATTTAAATTGCACAACTGATGTACATTATACAAAATCTGTTTCTCATCCACTTTTCTCACTCTCCATCTCTGATGACAGTTGTTGGGAAAACTGGCCCTGGGCATAGGTCAGGGATCATCAAAAAGGATCCCTTGCTGGGCAAAAATACTTTCTTCAAACTTTTAGTTGCAATGACTTACAGCTTTGTTCCTTTGGCTAAATCACAGTAAGGTTTCTCCTTTTGTAATGAAAGTAACCCCTAGGGGATATATTAAGCTGTCTCGACCACCTTGAGATAACACTATTGAATTTTTAACTAAAAGCAAGTTTTAATAAAGGAAGGGACTTAGTCAACAAATATTTATTCAGCACCCACTTTGGGCTCAACAGTCATGGGAGGCACACTTCTGCAGTATTCCCTCATGGAACATCGTAATGAAGGGAGGCCAGGAATGACCAATATGCCAGGTAATAAGGTCAAGAAGAAACCATATTGCTAGAGAAGGACACTGTTTGATGGGGGTTGGGAGGAACGACACTACTCAGACAGGGTGGTCCAGGAAGGCCTCACTGATGAGACAAGAGAGAACACACAAGTTCTGTGGTCAGCAGATGTGTGCTTGGGTGTTGCTTAGTCGCTCAGTCGTGTCTGATTTTTTGCAGCCCCATGGATTGTGCCTGCCAGGCTCCTCTGTCCATGGGGATTCTCCAGGCAAGAATACTGCAGTGGGTTGCCATGCCCTCCTCCAGGGGATCTTCCCAATCCAGGGATTGAACCCAGGTGTTCCACACTGTAGGTGGATTCTTTGCCATCTGAGCCATCAGGGAAACATATGGTCAGCAGATGGATTACAACTCAGGTGAGAAAGAAAAACCTCTCAGAAAAAGGAACAGGGAGTCCTGGAGTCACTTTGCTGGTTGTTGAACAGCAGTCAGGTTCTGAGTCCTTATCTTGGCTCTGTGGACTCCCTGCCCTGCCTAATCTCATCTTCAGAAGAGGGTAATAATGTTTGCCCTGTCTGTAGCTTGGAGCTACTGGTGTTTGAGTTAATATTTAGAGACTTTTGAGCCCTACAGGCAAGAAACATTAGGAAAACACAAGGTATGTTGTTTTCCTTGTATTTTTCTCCCATTTCTTTCAGTTCTGATTGGTTTTTTGTCTGGTTTTTGATGTTGTTGTTTTTAAATAAACAAAGAGGGCTGGTGGCCTATTCCTCCCTCTCTGTGAGCCAGCACCATAGAACACCATACATTCTTCATCTTTCAAGAGCAGTCCTGAGATCATCCTCTATACTCTAGAGTCAAGGTAAACAAGAAACCAGAAAAGAACCTGTTCTTCCCTTTAAGATAAACAAACTCTCTCAGCCAATCATTGCTAGACATGGTTATAGGGGTTAATGCTTACAGGAAAGCTCCCTTGAAGAATTTATTTATAGAGAAAAGCAAAAAAGCAAAGGATGCCCCCAAGTCCCTGAGGTAGGAAGAGAGCTGTGCAAATAAAATCCCTAGCAGCAGCTTGCTTGTTTAATGTGTCAACTGTTCTGGAGAAGTGAACAGAACCCTGCAAGACATAATTTACTTTTTCTGGGTCTGTAAAATTCAGCTGAACTCTTTTCGAAGCCCTTTTCGAAGTTAGATTGCATTCTAACTTCCTTCCATTTTCTCTTACCCAAAACAGTAGAATGACGTAAACGTGGAAGAAACAATGATAGAGGAAGGGGGAAATTAGGAAAATTTTTAGTTGAGTACTGAAATTGGGGACAGCAAACATCCATAAAAAAGTATTTGGAGTTTAAGTCTTTAAATACTTAGAATGGGACTTTAGAGACAAGTTTTTATTACAGAAAAGCCAAGCGTGTATGAAAATAGAGAAAGCCATCTAATGAGCAGCTAATTGCAACTTCACCAATTTTTAGCTCATCACTGTGTTCCATCTAGGCCCCAACTCAACTCCCTGTGCCTCCGTGAATTATTTTTAAGCAAACCCCAGATTGTTGCCTCATTTCATTAGTAAATTGCATCAAATCTCATTTTTCTGGTTGGTTATTTTCTATAAATTCATCACAAACACTGAATTAGCAAATACTAATCCACTACTCATGGGCGAGAAAAAGGGTTAGTTTCCTACGAGCCGCTGGTCACATTGTGAGCAGCTAGTCAATACATAGCTTTTCTTATGGGTGTCAGTTTAAAGACACTTGAAGTATAACGCTGATTGATTAACACCGAACTCAAGGTCAACAACATCATAACTCATAACTGTAAGTGGTCTACCTAATGCAAGTTTTTCTTCTCTGTAACATTGCATCACAGTCTTCTTATATTGATAGCTAGAAACGTTGCACAGCACTTCAGCACTGCACTCAGAGGCCAAAATAACCAGCAGGAAGCACAAAAATGTGAAAAACATGGCACTAAGCACACGGTGAGGTCACTTGTTTACAAGTGAGAACTGTGTGAGAACTGAAACCAGGAGGCTGAAGGCCGCTTTGTTCAGCCTCATCTGCAACGTGTGCATTGGGCAACCCCAGTTTCGTGCTGCTCTACATGTGTCTGCAAATGGCCGCAGAAGCATCATGACTACTGACTTAGGGGTTGCAAATACATTTTTATGTATCCACAAAAAATGAGAATTGATTATATTTTGACATGTATCTGAGGTACAGATTGTTTTTATTAACATAACCACAGTAGCATTTTTTACTTCACATGAGCAATAAAAATAAGTATTTTAAAATGATATTTCTCATTCATTAGTGACATTCAATAATGCCACTCATTCAATCATGACAATTAAATAATATCACTCATTAATTCAAATATTTATTGTCTACTGCATGTTTTATAATTGGATGAGATGAAGATAAAATTAGAGCAATAATTATAAAATGTCCCATCTCAAATATGATAGTAATTTCAAATATTTCATATCATTTTTTAAATTTTCTAATGTGTTTTTGAGGGCAAGATTTCCTGTCATCATGTGATTCCATCCAGTATCATAATATAATATTACTAGGGAAACATACTTTAATTCCTCACATCCTTAGCAAACCAGCCACTATACTTTTCACTTGCATATTTCTGTCTTTTGTATTGCTATATAAAAACTACACTAATGAGATGTTTTAGTTGTTTAATGTCTCATTAGTAAATGTCCGCTCTTACTGAGATCCTGACTTACAAAAGCAATTATAGTTTTCAAAGGTGGCAAAATACAAGAGTTCCAGCAATATGATTTATCCAGGATAATTACTTAAGATATGCCAGTAAAGCACTTCAATATGACAAAACAGGGGTGGGGCTGGATGGACTGGGAATTTGAGGTTAGCGGATGCAAATCATTAGATATAAACAGGGTAGAAATAAGATCCTACTGTATAGCACAGGGAGCTATATTTAATATCCTGGGATAAACCATAATGGAAAAGAACCTAAAAAATAATGTGTACATGTGTATAACTGAGTCACCTTGCTGTACAGCAGAAATTAACATAACACTGTGAATCAACTATGCTTCAGTTTTAAAATAAATTAAAAATAAAATATGAGGAGAGAAAGTTTTCTGTTGATCTTTATGGCACTCCTCATAAAGCACCCTGGATCCAGTTTTTAGGTTATCAGTGTATGAGTGGCTAGATCTGTACAAAGACAGTGGGAAACATGGTAAGTGGTACATACACCAAGACTGTTTCTTTTTTCCATTGTCAAATTTCCCTTAAGCCTAGTGCCAGAAACACTTCAGTGTCATGAAACAGTCACCCTTTTTTGATGTTTCAAGTATTGGAAACAAAAACGATATTCTTTTCTAAACAGTGAAAATTACAGTCCTCAATCTAAACTCTCAATTTCAAACAACAATGACTATTGTGATGAAAACTATATAATTTCAAGTAAGCGCATTTAGCCTATTGTTCCTATTTAGTCACAGGAAAACTACACTATGGGACTGCCATTTGGGGGCATGTTAGTGGTTTTGTGTTCTAGATTCAAAAGAACTAGAGATTTGAAAATTGAGCAAGCCAGGAAATTAAAGTTCAGATGTGAATAATTCTAAGCTAAAACAATAGTTATGAGGTTGATAACAGAAGTTTAATAATATTTCTCCACTATGAGCAGATTTTTCTTTGTGTTGTTAGCTGCAATACATATTTCAGAAGAATCATTTCAACTGGCTTAAGATACAATAAAACCTTGATTAAGCTCCAAATTGACTCAAAGTTCTTATTAAATAGAAAGTTCTTGCTCTTAACCTTTATTTTAAAAAATTGAATAAGGTTAAGAGGTTTCCAGTCTGATATATAAAAAGTTTAGAAGTTACTACCCTAAAAACAAAGAAAAAACTGAGCAACCTGAAAAATCTGGGTGGAGCACAGAGGATTTTTATGCAGCAAAAATACTCAGTATGATATTGTAATAATAGATACATGACATTATATATTTGTTCAAAGTCATAAATATACAACACCAAGAGTAAACCCTCATGTAAATTACGGTCTTTGGAGAGTTATGATGTGTCAATGCAGGTCACCATTTATAACAAATGTTTCACTTTGATGGGGATCGTTGACAATGGGGAGAGTCTATGCACCTGCATGGGTAGAGTATACAGGAATCTCTATAACCTCCTCTCAATTTTGCTATGAACCTCAAACTGCTCTTTAAAAAATCAACTCTTCTTAGATCCATAAGGAAGTGTTGATCACAGGGACAATCACTGTCCCCCAAATTCAAGAGACCAACAAGTGAGTGCAGGGAATCAACAACTTACCAGGCCAGAAACCTACAAACAAAGCCCCCATGAGAACCCATGCAGGAGTAGCAGAACCTGAACTATAACTGATGAACTGCTAGATGCTGCTGCTGCTGCTGCTGCTAAGTCGCTTCAGTCGTGTCTGACTCTTAGCGACCCCATAGACAGCAGCCCACCAGGCCCCTCCGTCCCTGGGATTCTCCAGGCAAGAACACAGGAGTGGGTTGCCATTTCCTCCTCCAATGCATGAAAGTGAAAAGTGAAAGTGAAGTCGCTCAGTCGTGTCTGACTCTTAGCGACCCCATGGACTGCAGCCTACCAGGCTCCTCTGTCCATGGGATTTTCCAGGCAAGAGTCAAAGAGAAAATCTCCACTCCAAGGGGATCCAATCTTTAAAGGGCCTCACACTTTTGTGTTTTATCTCCTGAAACTCTACTAAGTTCTCACAGTGAGTATCAGAGAAAAATCTCTTCATGCTTCCAGCAGGGGGAGGAAAAAGAAATCATTTTGAAATACAGTAGAACATCCTGTTCTTAACAAGACCCGCCCTCAGGAGAAACAATTTAAACAGAGCCTAACCTGCTAAAATTTTGTCAGAATCTAACTGACTTGGGGGAAGGGAAACAGCCAACTCCAGCCACAAAAGGCAGAAAAAGAACAGAAGACAAATATATATACATATAATATTATACATATACATATGTTATATCATATATGTATATACACATACACATATATATAGTGAAACGATTACAATGTCCTGGAGACATTGAGTGCTTTCCAGGTAGTAAAGAATTCAGTGGTAAAGAATCCACCTGCCAATGTAGGAGACATGAATTCAATCCCTAGGTCAGGAAGACCCCCTGTAGGAGGAAATGGCGAATCACTCCAGTATTCTCGCCTCGGAAAACTCCATGCACAGAGGAGCCTGGTGGGCTACAGTTCATGGGATCGCAAAGAGTTGGACACTCCTGAGCGATTAAGGACACACGCACAGAGACCTTGAAAGGATAAAAAAGAATACTGTGAACAACCGTATGCCCACAAATTTGATAACCTATATGAGGGGAACCATTCCTTGAAAGACACAATCAAGTAGGAAGTGCCAAGTCTGGATAGGTTCACTGGTGAATTCTATCAAACATTTAAGGAAGAAATTATACCAATTCTCTACAGTCTCTCTCAGAAGACAGAAGCAGAGAAAATACTAACTCATTCTATGAAGCATTACCATAATACCAAAACCAGACAAAAATGTGATATGAAAACTACAAACCAACATTTCTCATGAACATAAATATAAACATCCTCAATAAAATATTAGAAAATCAAATTCAACAATTTAGAAAAAGAATTACATAACCAAGTGTGATTTATTCCAGGTAGGTTCATTTAACATTCAAAATCAAATAAGTAAAGTTAAAGAGTATAAGCGTGAGGAGTAAAAAGGAAAACTAAAAAGTGAAAGTACAAAGTAGACGCTAAAGGTGAAAGTAAAAGATGAAAGTGAAGAGAATAAAAAGTAAAAGTTTAAAGTAAAAGTAGAAATAAAAAGAAAAAGTGAAGTAGAAGCAAGGTGAAAACAAAAACTAAGCATGATAGGTTAAAAATAAAAGTGAAAAGCAGGAGTGAAAGTAAAAAGTGAAAGTGGTTGTTTAAAAGAAAAGTAGAAAGTAGGAGTGAGAAAGTGAAAGCAAAAAGTGAAAGCTCCTTAAAAGTAAAAAGCTACCTAGAAGTTAAAAGTTAGAAGTAAAAAATGCGATCCATCACATCAATTTGTTGTTAAGAAAAATTACATGATCATATCAATGGAAACAGAAACAAAAATTTAGCCAACACCCATAATAATGAAAATTCTCAGTAAACTAGGAATCATGGTGAACTTCCTCAGATAGTATACATACACACACACCCCTGCACAAAAAGCCCTATGGCTAACATTACATGTAACAATGAGAAACTTGATGCTTTCCTATTAAGATCAGGACTAAGACATGGATGCTCCCTCTCAAGACTGCTTTTCAACATTGCAGTGGAAATCCTAGCTAATGGAATATGAAAAGGATATTGGGAAGGGAGAAATAAAACTTTGTTTGTAGGTAACATTCTTCAGAATAATCCCAAAGAGTCAACAGCATCAGAAAACCTTTGTCAGGAAACTCTTATAAGCAATTATCATAAAGTTACAGGATACGAAGTTAATATACAAAAGTCAATCACTTTCCTATACAGATTATACCTTGTTTTATTGCATTTTGCAGAAATCACATTTTTAATTGAAAGTTTGCGGTTTTTAAAAATACTCTATTGCTAAAGAAATGTCAGTTTCTGGAGAATATTACATAAACTTAGTTGATAAAACAGCAACAGGGTTTGAGAGGACTGATTTCAATTTCAAAAGTTCTGCTGTTTGTAGGTAAACAGATAATCAAAAGCAGTAAAGGCTACAGAGAAACCATTTGTGCAAAGAAAAGCTTCATCAATCGATACAGCAGACTTTCCTGTTCTTTTAAGAAATTTTCACAGCCACTCCAGCCTTTAGCAATCACGACCCTAGTCAGTCAGCATCCATCAACTTGGAGCCAAGACCTTCCATCAGCAAAAAGCTTACAACTCACTACAGAGCTCAGCATTTTTAAACTAAGGTGTGTACATTTTTTAGATATAATGCTATGTTACACAGTTAATAGACTACAGTACAGTATACACATAGCCTTTATAAGCACTTGGAAACCAAAAACTTACGTAACTCTATTGCATATTCAGTTTATTGCAGTGGTTTGGAATTGAACCTGCAGTGTCTCTGAGATATGTATGTCAGCAATGAACAAGTGGAATTTGAATTAAAAAATGCAACACCATTTATATTAGCACCCCTCCAAATGAAATACTTAGGTAGAAATCTAACAAAATACATACAAGATCTCTAAGAAGAAAATGGCAAAACTCTGAAAAACCACCAAACTGTAAAATTCCCCTCTTTTGTGTCCTGTCTACCTGTCCAACTTTACCTTCACTCTGTTTGATCCTTTCCACCTTCATTCTCACCCATGTACTATACATTCTGGCCATGTGCAACTAATGCCCAGGCCTGAAAGTGTGTATCATGTTTTATGTGTCTATGCCTTTGCACACACTATTCTAATAAGCTCTCACCAATAATGACTATTATGACATAAGTATGCTAGTTGCTCAGTCGTGTCCAACTCTTTGTGACACCATGGACTGTAGCCTACCAGGCTCTTTTGTCTGTGGAATTCTCCAGCAAGAATAGTGGAGTGGATTGCCATTCTCTTCTCCAAGGGATCTTCCTGACCCAGGAATCAAACCTGGATCTTCTGCATTGCAGGCAGATTCTTTACTGTCTGAGCCACCAGGGAAGCCTGTCATAAAGGACTGTAGAAATATTAATACATCCACTTAATGAAGAATAAAAATACAGAAGCTTAATGAAAAATAATACAAGAAATAAAGTATATCAGGTCAGTGTGAAGTGGTCACTCTCAAAGGCAGGGCACCCTGCATTGTGAAACTGCTCTCGTCAGAGTCATTGTCAGACTTCATCCTAACATCCTTTTCTGCTCTCCATTTGCTTGATCTCTCAGTGACACTGATCACTGTCCAGTAAAGCAAACTCCTCTCTTAGCTTCAACGACACTACATTCTCCTGGTCCCCTTCCTCACTCATCTGCTCAACTAATCTGCTTATTTCTCTTCTGCTTGACCTCTGAACACTAGTGTATTAGTGTAACCCAGGACTCCATCCTCAGTCCCCCTGCCCTCTGCTTTCCTCCACCCACATTCACTTGTTGGACAATCTTATGTGTTCCCGTGGCATTAGAGACCATCTATCTGTCAAAGACTCCCACATTTAGGTCACCAGTTCTGACTTCTCTTCTAGACTCCAGTTTCCTTTATCCACCTTGACATTTTCTTTTCAGATTTTAAAGGCATCTCAAACTACATAATCAAAACAAAGCTTTCTATTGACCTTCCCCCCAAATTTCCGTCCCTTCCCTGTCTTTTCATCTCAGTGAAATGGCTCCACAGTTGCTCCTACCAAAAATCTAGAAATAGTCTTTAATGCCTTTGTTTGCCTTCCCTTTTATACCCAATTCATCAGGAAGTCTACTGATGCCACTTCCAAAATACATCCTGACTTTTCCTCCTTTACCTCCCCTGGAACTGCTTTATTTCCAGGTTTTAGCGTCTCCTGCCTAGATAGCCTAACAGCCTCCTAGCTGGACCCTGTGTCTGTATTCTTGCTCTTCCAAAATTTATTTATAGAGTAGTAGAACCTACTCCAGTGTTCTTACCTGGAGAATCCCAGGGACAGGGGAGCCTGGTGGGCTGCTGTCTATGGGGTCGCACAGAGTCAGACACGACTGAAGTGACTTAGCAGCAGAAGTGATCTTTACAAAGTATAAATTAAAAGTCACTCTCTGGCTGCAGAATCCCTCAGTGGCACCCCATTTTACTTAGAATAAAATGAAACCTTTCCCATGATCTACATCAGTGTTGGTGATGACACTCCTGCTAATTTCTCAAGCTCGTCTGGCACTGCGCCCCCGTCTTGTCTCATACCCTCCAGCCACACTGGTCTTTGTTCCGTCCTATGAACTCCTCAATCATTTTCCACATTTGCACGTTCTGTTTCCTCTGCCTAGAATACTCTGTCCTCCAGATATCTGTGTGATTGGCTCCCTAAAGTCATTTAGATCTCAATTTGAATATTGTCTAAAAAAGCCAGTCTTGAAAATCCTGCTGCTCTTATTTACAAGAGTAAGTCTTGTTTAGGTGATTGTGTGTATGGCGATTCTCTAAAATAGGGAACACACGAGGAGGATACAGTTTTGCAAAAAAAAAAAAAAGAGTTCAATTCAGAACCTTTTGAGTTTGAGATGGGATGCCACCTGACATTCGACTGAATAGGAAAGAGATACGATTGAACATGTGGTTATCAGTGCATAGGGGGCAACAGAAGGCAGGAGAGTAGGAGGGTTTGTCTCAGGAAATTAGAAATGTCATAAAGGGACTGGTTGGAGAACATTATGAAATGACACCCATTTATAGGAAAGGGTACCAAAGGGCCTAGGGGATAAGAAGGAACAAGAAAACCAGTGAAAAAGGAGACTAGAAGGCGAAGGAGAAAGATGTTTCCAGAAGAATTAAGTGATAAACGCCTATAAGAAATGGAAAGTGTAAATAAAAGGAAAAGGAGTCTATTGTCTGGAGCTGATTGGTGCTTGAAGGCCTGGGCTGGAGCTTCAAGCTGAATTGCAATAGTTGGAGACGAAGAGGACAGGTGATGATTCTCGCCTGCTGCTTTACCAAATGTCTGTCTCCTTCACCAGATTTAAAGCTCTAACCCTACCCTCAAAAGCACTTCCCCAGTGGGTGAATGAAAGGGAGAGGCTGGGGAAGGAGGACAGGGAAAGACAGTTCAGTTCAGTCACTCAGTCACGTCCGACTTTTTGTGACCCCATAGACTGTAGTTCATCAGGCTTTCCTGTCCATCGCCAACTCCTGGAGCTTGTTCAAACTCATGTCCATTTAGGCGGTGATGCCATTCAACCATCTCATCCTCTGTCGCCCTCTTCTCCTCCTGCCCCCAATCCCTCCCAGCATCAGGGTCTTTTCCAATGAGTCAACTCTTCGCATGAGGTGGCCAAAGTACTAGAGTTTCAGCTTTAGCATCATTCCTTCCAAAGAACACCCAGGGCTGATCTCCTTTAGAATGGACTGGTTGGATCTCCTTGCAGTCCAAGGGACTCTCAAGAGTCTTCTCCAACACCACAGTTCTCTGCATATAAGTTAAATAAGCAAGGTGACAATATACAGCCTTGACGTACTCCTTTTCCTATTTGGAACCAGTCCATTTTTCTGTGTCCAGGTCTAACTGTTGCTTCTTGACCTGCATACAGATATCTCAGGAGGCAGGTCAAGTCGTCTGGTATTCCCATCTCTTTCAGAATTTTCCACAGTTTGTTGTGATCCACACAGTCAAAGGCTTTGGCATAGTCAATAAAGCAGAAGTAGGTGTTTTTCTGGAATTCTCTTGCTTTTTCTATGATCCAACGGATGTTGGCAATTTGATCTCTGGTTGCTCCGCCTTCTCTAAATCCAGCTTGAACATCTGGAAGTTCACGGTTCACATACTGTTAAAGCCTGGCTTGGAGAATTTTGAGCATTACTTTACTAGCGTGTAAGATGAGTGCAATTGTGTGGTAGTTTGAACATTCTTTGGCATTGCCCTTCTTTGGGATTGGAATGAAAACTGACTTATTCCAGTCCTGTGGCTACTGCTGTGTTTTCCAGATTTGCTGGCATATTGAGTGCAGCACTTCCACAGCATCATCTTTTAGGCTTTGAAATAGTTCAACTGGAATGCCATCACCTCCACGAGCTTTGTTCATAGTGATGCTTCCTAAGGCCCACTTGACTTCACACTCCAGGATGTATGGCTCTAGGTGAGTGATCAAACCATTGTGGTTATCTGGGTCTTGAAGACTTTTTTTTTTAATAGCTCTTTTGTGTATTCTTGACACCTCTTCTTAATATCTTCTGCTTCTGTTAGGTCCATACCATTTCTGTCCTTTATTGTGCCCATCTTTGCATGAAAGGCTCCCTTGACATCTCTAATTTTCTTGAAGAGATCTCTAGTCTTTTCCATTCTATTTCTTTGCATTGATCACTGAAGAAGGCTTTTTTCTCTCTCCTTGCTATTCTGTGGAACTCTGCATTCAGGCGGGTATATCTTTCCTTTTCTCCTTTGCCTTTAGTTTCTTTTCTTTTCTCAGCTACTTGTAAGGTCTCCTTAGACAACCATTTGCCTGTTTGCATTTCTTTTTCTTGGAGATGTTCTAGGTCACTGCCTCCTGTGTAATACCATGAACCTCTGTCTGTAGGTCTTCGGGCACTCTATCAGATCAAATTGCTTGAATCTATTTGTCACTTCCACTGTATAATCATAAGGGATTTGATTTAGGTCATACCTGAATGGTCTAGTGGTTTTCCCCACTTTCTTCAAAAAGGAGATAAATGGATAGATAAGGAGAAAAATAGAAAGTAGAGAAAGGAAAGGACAGAAGAGAAAGCCAAGCAAGGAAAGATGCAGCAGTGGGTTCAGTTCAGTTGCTCAGTCGTGTCCAACTCCTTGCGACCACATGAATTGCAGCACGCCAGGCCTCCTTGTCCATCACCAACTCCCAGAATTTACTCAAACTCATGTCCATCCAACCATCTCATCCTCTGTCATCCCCTTCTCTTCCTGTCTTCAATCCTTCCCAGCATCAGTCTTCTCAAATGAGTCAGCTCTTCGCATCAGGTGGCCAAAGTATTGGAGCCTCAACTTCAGCATCAGTCCTTCCAATGAATATTCAGGACTGATTTCTTTTAGGATGGACTGATTGGATCTCCTTGCAGTCCAAGGGACTCTCAAGAGTCTTCTCCAACACCACAGTTCAAAAGCATTAATTCTTCAGCCCTCAACTTTCTTTACAGTCCAACTCTCATATCCATACATGACTACTGGAAAAATCATAGCCTTGACTAGATGGTGGGTAGATGGGATCTAATTGCTTAAGATTAGAACTTACTGAGCACATTTATATGTGGAGGCAAAAATAACCCAATTGGGAGAGCTTTGGGACACTGGAAGGAGAAACCACGGTGAGAGGGTAGAAGGGCTCAGAAACTAGCGAAAGGATGAATCTTATATCGATAATACAATGAAAATTAAGTGTTTGTAAGACTGGCAGAATATCATTGATAAGCCACAGATAATCTGTAAAGGGTGATTTTTAATTATTTTATAATACTAGTTTCTTACTGATTTAATCACACAGTTATGAGAAATAGCTAATATTTATCAATATACCTGATTTTAAATTCCTGATGAAATTCTTAACAACTCAGTTGTCACTTGTTCTTATTCCATCAGAATTTTAATTTTTAGAAAAACTTTCTACTTTATCTATAAAATATATTACCTTTGAAAGTGAGACAGGAATAAAACCAGGAATAAAGAAGAAGTATGCTTAATTTTCACATAAAATAAATGTCTGAATCTTAAACCCTCTTAAAAGAAATTGTTCTGCTGTGCAGTTTCAAAACTAACAGAGGGCAACAGAAGAAACTAGGAAATTAGGTTCATTGTTTGTTACAAAAAAAAATTCCAGTCTAAGTCTTCCTCTATTTTAGTGCATGTCCTCTGAGGAATGTAAACTTCTCCCCACCTCCAGAAAAAAAAAAAAAAAAGAAACTTAACAGTTACTAAACTCTACTCCAGCATTGTGCTAAGGTAGCCAAATTTCTTGTTTACTGAAACTGAACTGTCCTAACATTTGTCCTGTATGTTCCTACCTAGAGGACAAGGCTGTACTGATTTCTTTGTGCTTTATAAAATCTTATTTTGGCCTCACCCGTAACCCAAGGAAAAGAAATCTGAATTTTACCTAATTTCAATCTTAGTTAAGGACTGGCAAAAAATACAAATTTGTTTTACACTTCAAGAACTAGGTGCCTAACTAAGCCCTAACATAGGATTCTTCATCTCTTTCATAGGGTATTTTCTCAGGGCCTCAGAGATCTCCGATTTGTAAGAAAACAGTGAGACTCACGAAGTCAGTGACTTGACCTCCTGCCACTAGTTATCAACAAAGTTAGAGCTAGATCTCAGGTGTTCTGAGTCTAAGCACACTTTATTTCCCACTGCTTGTGGGTGCCCTTTTAAAGTACTTGTAAATATACGTGGCTAAAACATTGTGTTTCCAAGGGACAGTGTATCCCAGCTGATTCTTCTAAAATAAATTCTGAATTTCACTTTTTCTTCATTTCAGTCTTAGCTACTTTCACTAATCCAGAAGACTGCATCCTGTTAGTTGATAAGCAGAGCCCACACTCCCATTTTGCTTTAGGGTCTTTTTATTGCTCCTTAATGTCTCCTGCAGTGAGCATGGACTCTATGAATGAAGGGGAGTCTGCCTTGGTCTGCTAAATTTACAGAGCTAGTAAATCTAAAAGAAAACTTTTAGAAACAAATGGCTTATTAGCATTTGTGGCTGGGTTTTGTTTTGTGTGTAGATTACCGTCACATGAGCAATTAAGAGTTCTGTGTGGGCATCGTCACCCACTCCACCAGCACCCAGAGCACACACCTCTTCCACCACCCTCAGGATTTCTCAGGCCTAATACATCTTGTCCCAGAGCTGTGTCCACCCTTACAGCTCCCCAGGGGCAGCCTGCCTCTGCTTTGGACACTTGCCTCCACCAAAGCACCCTGCCAATAGGGGCCCTCCTGGGTACCTTGTCAATCCCACTCCCGCCCCACCCCCAGAAACACACACAGCTGAAGGGCAGGGGCTTTCACACTCTAGAATCTCTCTTTCCCAGTGGGAGCCATGGAATACACTTTTCCACCTTCTGCTCCACACCCATTTTATAGCCCTGAACGTAGTCTCTCCTGGACTCAGGCAAATGCCTTTTTCCTTAAGCCCCCAAAACACAGTTTTTTGGGTCTTTAAGTCCCAATTGCTTCTAATTCTGGTTTCTTTACAGAGTTGAAGTTAGGTTGCTATGGTTCTCCTAAAGAGGAGAATGAAGGGGAAAAAATAGGGGATGTAATGCTTACAGGCTTCCCAGGCGGCACTAGTGGTAAAGAACCCGCCTGCCAATGAGGAGACCTAAGAAATGTGGGCTTGATCGCTGGATTCAGAAGATCCCCTGAAGGAGGGCATGGTAACCCACTCCAGTGTTCTTGCCTGCAGAATCTCATGGACAAAGGAGCCTGGAGGGCTACAGTCCACAGGGTCGAAACGAGCTGGACACAACTGAAGTGACTTAGCACACATGCACGCACACATGCTTATAAAAGCCTGACACACACGGTTCATCGCAGAGACGCGGCACTGGCGAGATCTGACACAACCAAAAACCGTCCTTCGCTTACATTTCTCATCATATGGAGGGAAAAATAGAGACTTTGACAACGCTTCTTTAAAATTTCCTTTCAATCTTCTTATATGCATTAAGGCTTCCCTAGTCTGCTCTCCTCAAACTTCTTGGGCAAAACTTCTCTGCCTAGCCCAGACTTTAAAAGTTCAAACCTTCCCATCTTCAGTTTGGGTAACACTCATCTTAACCTTAAAGTCCCTTCCCTCTACTTCCTGTCCTTTGGCACCAACTCTGCGCTCCTCCTCCACATCTTCCCCTTCAACAACAGAAACACTGCCGAAAGCTTTCCAGGAGTGAAAGTACCTTAGGATACGCAGGATCTCCCTGAGGGCTGTGGTTCTCAAAGTGTTGTCCTTGGGACGGCATCAACAAGCACCGAACTTGAGGGAGCCAGAAACGCTCAGATCCCACCGAGACCTACTTAAAAACTCTGGGGGTTAAGGCCCAGTGAGTGAGTTTCACGAACCCTCCAGGTGTTTCTAATGTGAGCTAAGCGTTCAGGGTCTAATAGCAACCATAGTCAGGTGGCTGTCATTCAACATAGTGAGTGTAGATCAGAACTCCAGGGGAGCGTTCAAGTCCAACCCCCAGAGAGCAGTTTCAATTGGACTACGATGTGGTTCAGAGTTTCTAGGCCGTTTTACTGTTTGGCCAGGATGCTGTAACACTGCAGCATCCTCAAATAAGAACCAACTAGGGAAACAACTTTTTTTTAATACTTTGGAGAGTTTCCGGGGTGGGGGAGAAAAGGGTTGGTGGTGGTTTCCTGGTTTACGTTCAAAATACTTAGCTGTCTTTATAACCTCAACTCTAAAGTAGTTGCTGAGTATGGAGCAAGACTGCATGTCCAATTTTTAAAATTTTACTTCAATAAAAAAAACATAAACGATCGTTAGAGTTTCTGAGCCCATGTGGTAGAACTGCTTTAAATAAGCAGAACTATTCTGAGCATCATGGGCACCTACACTGGCAACAGAGCACTTGCGGTTCCTTGATGGCTGGCTGGGTGCCCTCCCCCTTAACAAATTTAGCAACCCTTCAGGTTGGTGCCCTGGGCAGCTGGCCTTCTCCCTCCCTCTTCTCAGCCCCCTGATCCTTTGGAACACAACTACAATTCTGCTAATGTCTTCAGACAAAGGCATCATTTTATTCAGCTTTTATTAATAGCAGCAAGTGTTAGAGACTTTGTAGACTGAACCCCGTGGGGGAAAAAGTTAGAGACTGGGTGTGGATTTAAGCATTATGCCACCTCATCAGGCCATTTTTCCACTTTCTTTTCATAAGGACCAAAATAGACAATGGAAAAAAATGCCAATTGCGATTTTCCAAATGGGAATGAGACATTGCTTTGGGAGTTCACTAGTGAAGTTTATGTTTCGATAAAATAACACAATTGCACAAATCCTACCTTTTCTGGTTTCATCTGCCTCTATTGCTGTCAACTGATTTGACATGGGGTCCTTTTTCCTTCAATTTAAGTAATCACCTGGCATTGTAGTTAGTAGTAGTATAACCTTTTTGTTGCAAGGAACATAAAACTTGACCAACATATTCAGTTTTAGTATTTTCATTTTGGTTGCATGAATTATCTTGATTAGAATATCAGTTACAACACATCCCAAAATCCTGTGTGTTATCTGGTTACCCCACAAAAAATGATCGAGCTGCAGTTCAGGGAGAATTACTAAAAGCACATGTCACTTACAGGGAACTTGACTGCCAGCCTCACTCTGTGCCCGATGACAATAAAACATTTACAATATCTATTTTGTGCGTGCAGTAGAGGCTCAATGAGCATAAAGGAAACACATAAGAGGAGCACTGTGGTTATCCTCCGAGGAAAAGCACATCTGTTCTTTTGCTCACAATATTCTAAACAGTGCTGGGAATGGATACTCACTGCAAAAACTACCTGCTGAGAATTCCATAAAGTCTTGGACCTTGTCTTTCAAATCATTTGCAAAACTCCGGGAAAACAAAAGTTGGAAGAAACGCTGTAGGGAGATAGAACTTGAATTCTGAGCTCACCCTCCTGACCAGACAGATTATACTGCCCTATCGTTACGACCTCCTCCAAAGATAACCAGTGTATTAAGATCCCCAAGGATGTTTATCACCAAAACACATGTAGTATGAGAATGAATTTCTTGGCATAAGTTGTAAAAGTGAAAGGTGAAAGGTGCTGGGCTTTCAGATCCCCCCTTTTTTCACTATTTTCTGGGTACTTTACAATTTTTGATGCTTTAAATGTATCTTTTTTTCCCTCTGTGTCTTTCTCAAATCATATCCTGACTGCCAACTATACTTTCTAAATCAGTTGTTGTCATTCAGTTGCTAAGTCGTATCAGACTCTTAAAGACCCCAGGGACTGCAGCATGCCAGGCCTCCCTGTCCTTCGCTACCTCCTGGAGTTTACTCAAACTCATGTTTTCAATCAATACATTTGGCTTAATACAAATGGGAACAGAAAAAAGATATTTTGATGTTCTAGCATTTCTTTAACCTCAGATTTTTTTATTTTTTTTAGGCAATTATAATCATCTATGGTAACTTTGAGTCCTGCTTTACTCATTTAAATTATATCACAAGAATTTACTGCATTATTAAACTCTCTTGCAAAAATGTTTGAATAATTGGTAGTATTCTCTCAGGCAAGTAAATCTTTTAACCAATCCTCTGTCATGTGACAGACATAAAGCTAAATTAAAGTTACCATAACTCTTACCTTAGCTCTAGACATCTAGAAACTAATCAGCAGGTACTGGTCTCAGAGTTGGTACCTAAAAGGGTATTGCAATCAGTAAATTATATAGCCTGTCACACTTGATCAATTTTTACCATATTAACAGTGATTACACGTTTCTCGTCTTTCACTGGGAAATCAAATAATTGACCACAGCTGGCAGCATTTTATTTTACATGGAACACCGCAGCTGGAGGAATGCCAGCCTGGCCTTGAACAGGGCTTTAATTGATGCAAACATTTCGGGGCAGTGTCTTGTGTTGGCTGAATTTTTTTTCTTTGCTAACCTTCTACATTGGTTTCTGAATATTTTCAAAAGTACACACTAGAGTTACACAGCCTTCACCGAGGCCTAAGGAGAACCCAGGAGCCCAACAAGCTTTACCCCCAAAATGCAAAACAGCCCTCTGACCATGCCAGATATATCATGCTGCTGCTGCTAAGTTGCTTCAGTCGTGTCCGACTCTGTGAGACCCCATAGAAGGCAGCCCACCAGGCTCTGCTGTCCCTGGGATTTTCCAGGCAAGAACATTGGAGTGGGTTGCCATTTCCTTCTCCAATGCATGAAAGTGAAAAGTGAAAGTGAAGTCACTCAGTCGAGTCCGACTCTTAGCGACCCCATGGACTGCAGCCTACCAGGCTCCTCCATCCATGGGATTTTCCAGGCAAGAGTACTGGAGTGGGGTGCCTTTGCCTTCTCCGAGATATGTCATGCTGCTGCTGCTGCTGCTGCTGCTAAGTCGCTTCAGTCGTGTCCAACTCTGTGCGACCCCATGGACTGCAGCCTACCAGGCTCCTCTGTCCATGGGATTTTTTAGGCAAAAGTACTGGAGTGGGGTGCCATTGCCTTCTCCGAGATATGTCATAGGTACTTCTAAACAGCAGTGTTTGGAAACTCATGGGATTCCTTCAGGTTTTACAGCTGCTTCATGTCGGTAAGTAAGAATAGTAACTTCAGAGGATATATTCTGGATACCAGTAATTCTTGCCACAGGATTTTTATAAGCAAGAATGAAATAAAAACTTTTCCTACCATTTAGGTTTATAAACTCTTCCTAATATGCACCATGTTTTACCTGAAACAATTCATTAAACAAAGAAAGGTTCTATGAGTGAGATGGTGAGAGAGAGAGATGCAGATTATCAGTATCATATTTATTCATTCATCATAATATTAATATGTAGTTGCAGCCATTTTGTTATCAGAAAGAAATACCAAATTTATTCTGCCCACATAATCCACAGAATTTGGATCAACATGTTATATAATTTAGACTTTAATTTTCCTAAAGTTGATTTGAAGGAGGAAACAGAACAGGCTCCATCTTTTAGCAGGACTCCATCTTGGGCTGGACTTAGGTGGACTTTGAGCTAGATGCCCAGTATCTATGGAAACGACATACCAACTGGAAAACCAGCCCCCCCCTGGGTGGAAGAGCCCCAGGGCTCATACCTACACTCTCTGTTGCCTAAATGAATACTCTAATTATCTGTGTAACCAAATAGAATCATAAATTCTATTATGCTTATTGGGGGTATGACCACAGGCCTATTGATAATTGTCCCCTGTTAACTACCTAGGCTTAAAGCATATGAATCATGGGTTAACTTTGATTGTATCTTTCTTTTCCTTTGTTCAGACTAGTTTCAGGGAATTTGGGGAGGTGGGTTTGGGCACGTACACTTAGGGTATATAGGTTTTCAGAAAAACTGGTCAGGGTTCTTGGCTAAGAAGAGACTCTGCCTTGGGCCCGCGGGTACAATAAACTGCACTCCACTCTGCGTTGTCCTTCTGAGTGAGTTTGTTTCCCAGAAGGCGTGGCTACAACAGATTGACTGGACACTGTAAGAAAAAAACAGATCATAGGAAACATTCTCCAGGACATATCCTTGATTTACTAAAAATAGAGGCAGAAGCAAAGAACCCAATCTTATTACAGCTGTTTTTTACTTCACAGAACAAAGAATGCTGGTGTCTACAGTAAAGGCACAGTTGAGGAAACAAAAATAACCCTTAAAAAATTAAATTACTATAATATATCATCCTCGAATCTTTAAAACATAATTAAGGATAAGTTTGAACGAGCCGATGAAACTATTTTTACTTCTAATAAATAGCTATACACACACATTTACACTCCCACAGACTCTAGCCTTGTATGTTAATTTTAAAACTTTGATAAGTCAGCATTTTAAAGCTTGTATATACTTTCATTGTGTGTACATTAACATAACAATGATTGTAAAATATTTACTTTTAATTTTTTTTTTTTTACTTTTAATTTTAAATGTAGGGTTAAAATGTTTTTTCATGGGGTAACAATTTTGCAGCATGTCTACTTTTAGCAGCTTTCAAGTTTTTACTTCAGTATATTCAAAATCTTACATTTAAGAAAATTGTTGACTGGTATCTTTAAATATTTCTCCAGGTCCTGTGGGCCAGTTTTCACGGCCTCTCCTGGGTTAACAAGGTTGTGTGGTTATCTCTCACTGTAACACACACTCTACCCCCAAGGAACAGCTTTAGAGGTCAAATATAAGTCTTATAGGTGTTCTAGTCCAGGGATTATATCGATAACACCTCAAACCAAGATGCCTTAGGAGTTTAGAACAGTTTATAAATAACTTTCAGTGATAACATACATGTCAAAATTGTAACTGGTGAGTAACAAGAGAATGACTTCACAAGATTTTAGAAACTAGTAACTTAAATTTGGAGAAGGAAATGGCAACCCACTCCAATGTTCTTGCCTGGAGAATCCCAGGGATGGGGGAGCCCGTTGGGTTGCCGTCTCTGGGGTAGCACAGAGTCGGACACGACTGAAGCGACTTAGCAGCAGCAGCAGCAGCAGCAACTTAAATTTACATAACCATGGCACATCTACTTGTCAACAAATGTAAAGTTTATTTTATTTTATTTTTATCTCAGCCTAGGAGTCTGCAGTCCCTGCTTCCACTGGTGTCAAATGGAGCTGTTGTGTTCATAAAGTGTCTTTTGTATCATCACGTGTGGGAACTTAGTAACCTTTTCACCAACACAATTAGAAATAACAAAGAAGCACGCATTCATTCAGTATAAATTCTGAGCATTAATAGTTGGCCCAGGTCTGGTAGAGTTATTAGACTGGTTCATATCTGGTTCACTGTGTTTCCATCTTGGTAAAATAAGCATTCAGCGAGGGTTCCCATGCTTGAGGCTAGACACCAGTTTATGGGGCAAAAGGCAACGGGACAATTTAACTTTTAGTTCAGTGTTTTCCCATTAATTGGGCCACACATTCTTACAAGCACCATTGCACACAGTTTGGTTCTGAGAAGATTTGCAGGCGTTTTGTGCGTCTTTTGTTAGTTCCAACATACAGTTTATCCTTGACTTAGCAGCCTACAGTTACACAAGAGTTTTCTTAATTGCTTTTCATGCACAGTTGGGAGAAACAGCAGGCAGCCTCTAAGTGAAAGTTTTGTGGCCCTGAAATGGCAGCTTGAAGTGCCTCTTTTCCTGTGTTTATTATTGACAATTCAATTAGCATGCCAAAGCAGCTGCAGCCTGCAGAAGGCAGGGTCAACTGAACTGCACAACGACTAATTTTATTAATACACAAAACAGAGGGGCAAACCTGGCTGCCGTGTATTTTTGTCATGTACTTACTGAAGAACACAACAGACAGGGGCAAGTCTAGCCAGTTTTCCCAAATTTTAATCTATGGAAAGTCACATATTTAAGCTCATTTTTCCCCATTAGTGGCTGATTAAAGTCATCCATTTTCTTACTCTTCAAGCTTTAACAAAAACCATACCATACTTGGCAACAATGAGATAAAGACCTCATATTCACTCAGGGTTTTCTTTTAATAAAAAGTGATTTTTTTTTTTTTTTTTTTAACCAAAGGCAAACAGAGTAAGTATCATATAAGGGCTTCCCAGGTGGCTCAGTGGTAAGGAATCTGCTTTCAATGCAGGAGAAGTGGGAGACATGGGTTCAATTCCTGGGTAAGGAAGATCTTCTGGAGAAGGAAATGGCAACCCACTCCAGTTTTCTTCCCTGCAAAATCCTATGGACAGAGGAGCCTGGGGGACTACAGTCCTTGGGGTTGCAAAAGAGTCGGACATGACTTAGCGACAAAACTAGGGTATTTTATGAACAACACATCCAGCGATGACATTTTGGGGCATCCAGTGAAGGTGAAAGTTGCTCAGTTGTGTTCTACTCTTTTCGACCCCATGGACTGTAGCCTGCCAGACTCCTCTGTCCATGGAATTCTCCAGGCCAGAATATTGGAGTGGGTAGCCATCCCCTTCTCCAAGGGATCTTCCCAAACCAGGGACTGAACCCAGGTCTCCCGCATTGCAAGTGGATTCTTTATCATCTGAGCCACCAGGGAAGCCCAAGAATACAGGAGTGGGTGGCCTATCCCTTCTCCAGTAGATCTTGCCAACCCAGGGGTAGCCAGAAGCATGCTGAATTGTTTGCTTGTAGTGGTAGTCCAGTGTAGCTGGTGAAACAACCCAAACAGTGCCAACAGCTACATGTAGGCAGGTCAGCTGAGAGGACTCCAGGCGCAGAGTGGGAGATGCTCCTGGGTGCAGTCTGGCTCTGGGAGTGCATCTGGGGCAGTTTCCAGATGCTTCATGTTCTACTGGTGCAGCCACTCTCCAGAAGCCATGTAACACTGGTTCCCCGGGATGCCTGGTAGGGCTCGGAGGTGACGGCTGCATCTCCAGGAGTCGGTGCTGAGATTGGCTCCAGCAGCAGGAATGACCCTCAGGTCCTTGACATGTCACAGCCAGAAGGTGGGAAGGGTTACTTTTCAGAGTTCACACATGGTGGCATCGGCTTTCCACATACTAACACTCATGTTTTTAAGCTAACACTTCGGTTATCTTATTTTTTGACTGTGGTGCACAGCTTGTAGTATCTTTACTCCCCAACCAGGGATTAAACCTGTGCCCCCTGCAATGGAAGTTTGGAGTCCTACCCGTAGGACTGCCAGGGAATTCCTGCTAACACTTAATTCTGATGCCTTAGTTTGACTTTGGACATAACTCTTGGCTGATGGCTAACAGAGAGTCTGAGCTGGAGGCAGAGACCTCACAAGGAAACAGCATAGGCTGTTCTACTTGCTGTTTACATACCAAAAATTCTGCAATGGGCAGAATTTCAGAATACATTACTTTTCTTTCCAGCACCATCAGCAAGGTCTCCCGAATCATTCCATTCTAATTCTTGCATCGCTTTGCCTCTTTTCCTACCTTTATCGGAAATGTTTTTATCATACCTACTTTGCACTTCTTCAGGGTTTAACACTGCAATGTAAGCAATCCCAAAAGTATTCATTTCACCCCTACTGGTCTTACGTTGTCTTTCCTGTCAGGCTCATTTGTCTTCTGCTACCTTCTCATGCCTTCCTTCCCCCCGCCCCTCCCGCCCCCCGCCAGATTAGACTTCTTGTCAAATTAGGCTTCTCTGAAGCCTAGACACTAGGCTTCAATATAAGTATTTCAGAAATTGTGTGTGTGAGGATAGTGAAGGGCAGAAGTCTCATAATGACAAGATATAAAAACTCCTAGATCACCAACTCTCATCAAAAAACAGAGAAGAATCTAAAGAAAGGGGCTCTGAAATAAGATAGAAACTCATTTATACAGAATCCGTCTTGGAAGATTTTATATAGAGTTGAATGCTACGTTGACTGCCACTCTTCACATTACATAGTTAGAGATGTCAGTCCTTAAGAAACTTATTTTGCAGCCTAATGATCTCCTTCCTGAATTCCAAGGTTATTTCAATACCTCTATTTTCTAAAAGCCTAATTAATGAATATGAGAATAATTATAATTTAAGAATTATATGACTATTTAAGAATAATATGACTTTCATTGCATTTGCAACTACCCAGTTATGTTTATTGCTTTATATTCCCTAAGGAAAGGGTAAGAATTTTCTTAAGGCCAACACAGCAACTACTCTCTGCTTACAGTGTTTTCTCTTCCCAGCTCTTTGGAATTGTCTCTCATGCTGTATATACCACACACAAATATGGATTTTTTTAGGATCCTAAACCCTCAGATTGTGTTTAATTACAGTTAACCTTAGAATTTTCAGTTATACTTGGAAGAAATTAGAGAACCAGATTAGCCAATACTTCTCTTCACTGCTTTTTTTTTTTTTTTTGCAAAAATGTGTTTCTAACTCTAGGAAAACATCTCCTAATGAAACCTCCTAAAGTCAAGGTCTTAAGCCACAGGCAAACACAATGTTGGCCACATTTCATGTGAGCTCTCAAAGGCTGGTCTGTTCATTGATTGGAATGATTCAGTAGCGGTCATGTAATTGTTTCCCACAGGCCACTAAGAAATGTAAACGAACTCCGATAACAAAGTTAAAGTCTGATTTATGAAGATGGTATACATGTTTCACATACCTAATTCATTCCTGGGCACTCGAGTGGGATTAAGTAACGCAGAATCATGTCTAACTCCGTAATCCTGCTCTTACATCACCTTCAAAGAGATGTCAGCATTGCCATATTCACATATATAAAGCCCTAGCCATTATATTAATAAGTGCCTTCCTAGATATTCCTAACACAACTTGGGATTATTGCAACCTTCTGGCAATATTTCTGCCCCACCTCCAATATCTATTAGGTCATCTCTTCTCTTTTATCTTCCCAGCTCCCTACAATCCAACCCATCAGCTATGATTTCAAAATCTGATACGTATCCTAAATCTTTCCACTTCCCTCCATAACCACTACAATCACCAGTCTAATCTAAACCACCGTCTCACCTGGAATATTGCCACAGTCTCCTTTCTTTAATCATGCTCCCAACCTTATATCAATTCTGAGAAATCTTTTACAAATATAAATCTGATTGTGTCATTTGCCTGCCCAGAACACTCCAGTGGTTTTCCGTATCACTTTGACATAAACCAGACTCCCTCCTGTGACCCCCATGACCCCCCAGGGTTTGCCCCTGTTACTTTCTCCAAATTTGCCTCCTCCCACTCTCTGCATTCTCCATTCTCCTCCCTCCACACTTCCTCCAAGTGGTTGGGCAATTTCCAGCTTCAAGATTTTCAAATGGCCCTTCAACCCAACAGAACCACTACCCTCACATCAAGCACAGCAGTCTCCTTATCCTAATGGAATCAACCAAAATGTCTGTTCTTCAGAGAAACCTTCCCTAACCACCAGGCATGAATTCAGGTGTTGCAAGCTCTGAAGCTTATGTAATTTGGGAGAAATTTTTTGAAGGAAAAATTGTAAATCTTAAATTTGTAAATCTTATTAAAAAACACATGATCACAGGGCTCCATGGCTGGAACAAGTGAAGGACTCTAAATTAAGATCATTACCTTCACCATGATTCTTACTCCATGACTACCCTTGTTAAGTGGGTCCTCTCCACCCTACCCTCACCTCCAGCCCATGGCCTGTATCAGCGAATCCTCTTTACCCTTCTTACCACTTCTCACAATTTGTCAGGTGTCTTGTCTGCCTCCAGCATCAGACTGCGCATTCCAGCAGGGTGGGTACCTTGCAAAAACTCCTACCGCAAACATTGCATCAACGTGCCATTGAATGAGTGGGTGACAAAATGTCCATTAACAATTAACAATGCTAGCTAAATGTAGGAGAAGGCAATGGCAACACACTCCAGTACTCTTGCCTGGAAAATCCCATGGACGGAGGAGCCTGGTGGGTTGCCATCTATGGGGTCGCTAGAGTCGGACACGACTGAGCGACTTCACTTTCACTTTTCACTTTCATGCATTGGAGAAGGAAATGGCAACACACTCCAGTGTTCTTGCCTGGAGAATCCCAGGGACGGGGAAGCCTGATGGGCTGCCGTCTATGGGATCGCACAGAGTTGGACACGACTGAAGCGACTTAGCAGCAGCAGCAAATGTAAAGAACTAATTTAAATCGGCACTTGATCAAAGCAGGCTTGTTTTCTGTCCCTCTCTCCCATGATAAGAAGAACCTTACAATATGTCATAATTCCTGGTGTGGAGGAAACAATTGCTATATCCTCTCTATCTACTTCAAGCCTCAAGAATTTTTTTTGTTTAATATTCTTTTTTAATTTATTTATTGAAGGATAATTGTTTTACAGAATTTTGTTGTTTTCTGTCAAACCTCAACATGAATCAGCCATAGGTGTGTGTATATATATATATATATATATATATATATCCTCCTTTTGAACCTCCCTCCCATCTTCCGCCCCATCCTAACCCTCTAGATTGCCTCAGAGTCCCTGTTTGAGTTTCCTGAGCCATACAGCAAATTCCCGTTGGCTATCTATTTTACATACGGTAATGTAAGTTTCCATGTTACTCTTTCCGTACATCTCACCCTCTCCTCCCCTCTCCCCATGTCCATAAGTCTATTATCTATGTCTGTTTCTCCATTGCTGACCTGTAAATAAATTCTTCGGTACCATTTTTCTAGATTCCATATATATGCACCAGAATACGATATTTAGCTTTCTCTTTCTGACTCACTTCACTCTGTATAATAGGTTCTAAGTTCATCCACCTCATCAGAACTGACTTAAACACGTTCCTTTTTATGGCTGAGTAATATTCCATCGTGTATATGTACCACAACTTTATCTATTCATCTGTTAATGGACATCTAGGTTGCTTCCATGTTCTAGCTGTTATAAATAGTGTTGTAATGAACAATGGGATATATGTGTCTTTTTCAACCCTGGTTTCTGCAGATACATGCCTAGGAGTCATATTGCTGGATCATATGGTGGTTTTATTCCTAGTTTTTAAAGGAATTTCCGTCTTAAAAAACCGTCTTCCATATGGCTGTACCAATTTACATTCCCACCAACAGTGCAAGAGTGTTCCCTTTTCTCCACATCCTCTCCAGCATTTATTGTTTGTAGACTTTTTGATGCTGGCCATTCTGACCAGTGTAAGGTGATACCTCATTGTAGTTTTGATTTGCATTTTTCTAATAATGAGCGATTTTGAGCATCTTTTCATGTGTTTGTTAGCCATCTGTATGTCTTTTTTGGAGAAATGTCTGTTTAGGTCTTTTCCCCACTTTTTAATTGAGTGTTTGTTTTTCTGGCATTGAGCTGTATGAGCTGTTTATATATTTTGGAAATTAATCCTTTTCCAGTTGTTTGATTTGCTATTATTTGCTCCCTTTCTGAGGGTTGTCTTTTCACCTTGCGTATAGTTTCCTTTGCTGTGCAAAAGCTTTTAAATTTAATCAGGTCCCACTTGTTTACTTTTGCTTTTATTTCCATTACTCTAGGAGGTGGGTCATAGATGATCTTGCTTTGATTTATGTCATCGAGCGTTCTGCCTATGTTTTCCTCTAAGAGTTTTACAGCTCTGGTCTTACATTTAGGTCTTTAATCCATTTTGAGTTTATTTTTGTGAACAGTGTTAGGAAGTTTCTAATTTCATTCTTTTACTGTCCAGTTTTTCCAGCTGTATATTGTCACCCTGCTTATTTAACTTATATGCAGAGTACATCATGAGAAACGCTGGGCTGGAAGAAGCACAAGCTGGAATCAAGATTGCCGGGAGAAATATCAATAACCTCAGATATGCAGATGACATCAGCCTTATGACAGAAAGTGAAGAGGAACTAACAAGCCTCTTGATGAAAGTGAAACAGGAGAGTGAAAAAGTTGGCTTAAAGCTCAACATTCAGAAAAGGAAGATCATGGCATCTGGTCCCATCACTTCATGGGAAATAGATGGGGAAACAGTGGAAACAGTGTCAGACTTTATTTTTTGGGTTCCAAAATCACTGCCGATGGTGACTGCAGCCATGAAATTAAAAGACTCTTACTCCTTGGAAGGAAGGTTATGACCAACCTAGATAGCATATTCAAAAGCAGAGACATTACTTTGCCAACAAAGGTCCGTCTAGTCAAAGCTATGGTTTTTCTAGTGGTCATGTATGATGTGAGAGTTGGGCTGTGAAGAAACCTGAGTGCCAAAGAATTGATGCCTTTGAACTGTGATGTTGGAGAAGACTCTTGAGAGTCCCTTGGACTGCAAGGAGCTCCAACCAATCTATTCTAAAGGAGATCAGTCCTGGGTGTTCTTTGGAAGGAATGGTGCTAAAGCTGAAACTCCAGTACTTTGGCCACCTCATGAGAAGAGTTGACTCATTGGAAAAGACTCTGATGCTGGGAGGGATTGGGGGCAGGAGGAGAAGGGGATGACAGAGGATGAGATGGCTGGATGACATCACTGATTCGATGGATGTGAGTTTGAGTGAAGTCCGGGAGTTGGTGATAGACAGGGAGGCCTGGCGTGCTGCAGTTAATGGGGTCGCAAAGAGTCAGAGACGACTCAGTGACTGAACTGAACTGAACTGACCTTTCCAAGCACCACTTATTGAAGAGGCTGTCTTTGCCCCATTGTATATTCTTGCCTCCTTTGTCAAAAGTAAGGTACCCATAGATGCATGCATTTATTTCTGGGTTTTCTATCTTGTTCCACTGGTCTGTATTTCTGTTTTTGTGCCTGTACCATACTGTCTTGATGACTGTAGCTTTGTACTATAATCTGAAGTCAGGAAGGTTGATTCCTCCAGCTCCATTCTTCTTTCATAAGACTGCTTTGGCTATTCCGGGTCTTTTGTGTTTCCATATGAATCGTGAAATTTTTTATTCAAGTTCTGTGAAAAATGCCATTGGTAATTTGATAGGGACTGTATTGAATCTGTAGATTGCATTTGGTAGTATAGTCATTTCCACAATATTGATTCCTCCTACTCAGGAACATGGAATATCTCTCCATCTCTTTATGTTGTCTTTGATTTCTTTCATTATTGTCATAATTTTCTGTGTACAGTTCTTTTGTCTCCTTAGTTAAGTTTATTCCTAGATATTTAATTCTTTTTCTTGCACTGGTGAATGGGATTGATTCATTAATTTCTCTTTCTGATATTTCATTGTTAGTATATAAAAATACAAGTGATTTCTGTGTATTGATTTTGTATCCTGCAACTTTGCTAAATTCACGGATTAGCCCTAGTAGTTTTCTGATACTACCTTTAGGGTTTTCTATGTACAGGGTCATGTCATCTGTGAACAATGAGAGCTTTACTTCTTTTCCAATCTGGACTCCTTTTATTTCTTTTTCTTCTCTGATTGCTGTAGCTAGGACTTCCAGAACTATGTTGAATAATAGTGGTGAAAGTGGATACCCTTGTCTTGTTCCTGATCTTAATCTTTCAATTTTTCACCATTGAGAATAATGTTTGCTGTAGGCTTATCATATATGGCCTTTACTATGTTGTGGTAGGTTCCTTCTATGCCCATTTTTTGAAGCGTTTTAATCATAAACGGCTGCTAAATTTTGCCAAAGACTTTTTCTGCATCCATTGAGATCATATGGTTTTTATCTTTCAATTTGTTAATATGGTGTATCACATTGATTTATTTGCATATATTGAAGAATCCCTGCATTCCTAGAATAAACCCAAACTTGATCATAGTGTATGAGCTTTTTGATGTGTTGCTGAATTCTGTTTGCTAAAATTTTGTTGAGGAGTTTTGTATCTATGTTCCTTAGTGATATTGGCCTGTGGTTTACCTTTTTTGTGTCATCTTTGTCCAGTTTTGGTATCAGGGTGATGGTGGCCTTGTAGAATGAGTTTGGAAGTGTTCCTTCCTCTGCAATTTTTTGAAAGAATTTTAGAAGGATAGGCATTAGCTCTTCTCTAAATATTTGATAGAATTCTCCTGTGAAGCCATCTGGTCCTGGGCTTTTGTTTTTGGGGGAGATTTTTGATCACAACTTCAATTTCAGTGCTTGTAATTGGGTTGTTCATAATTTTTGTTTCTTCCTGGTTCAGTCTTGGAAGATAGAACTTTTCTAAGCATCTGTCCATTTCTTCCAGGTCATCCATTTTATTGCCATATAGGTGTTCAGAATAGTCTCTTATAATCCTTTGTATTTCTGCACTGTCTGTTGTAACCTCTCCTTTTTCATTTTTAATGTCGTTGATTTGATTCTTCCCTCTTTTTTTTCTTGATGAGTCTGGCTAAAGGCTTGTCAATTTTGTTTATCTTCTCGAAGATCCAGCTTTTAGTTTACTATCTTTACTATTGTTTCTTTCATTTCTTTTTCATTTATTTCTGCTTGGATCTTTATGATTTCTTTCCTTCTCCTAATTTTTTTTGTTGTTGTTGTTGTTCTTCTTCTTCTTCTGCTTTTCCCAGTTGTTTTAGGTGTAAAGTTAGGTTGTCTATTCGATGTTTCTCTTATTTCTTGAGGTAGGATTGTATTGCTATAAACTTCCCTCTTAGAACTGCTTTTGCTGCATCCCATAGGTTTTGAGTTGTCATTTTTTTCATTGTCATTTGTTTCTAGAAATTTTTTTTGATTTCCCTTTTAATTTCTTCAGTCACCTGTTGGTTATTTAGAAATGTGTTGTTTAACCTCCATGTGTTTGTGTTTCTTACAGGTTTTTTTTCTTGTAATTGATATCTAGTCTCATAGCATTGATGGACTTCCCTGGTGGCTCAGACGGTAAAGCGTCTGTCTACAATGCGGGAGACCTGGGTTCCATCACTGGGTCTGGAAGATCCGCTGGAGAAGGAAATGACAATCCACTCCAGTACTATCGCCTGGAAAATCCCATGGACAGAGGAGCCTGGTAGGCTAAACAGTCCATGGGGTCGCAAAGAATCGGACACGACTGAGCGACTTCACTTTCACTTTCACTCATAGCTTTGTGGTCAGAGAAGATGCTTGATATGATTTCAATTTTCTTAAATTTACTGAGGTTTGATTTGTGACCCAAGATGGGGTCTATCCTGGAGAATATTCCATGTCCACTTGAGAAGAAAGTGTATTCTTCTGCATTTGGATGGAATATCCTGAAGCTATGGATGAAATCCATCTCATCTAATGTGTCATTTAACATTTGTGTTTCCTTATGAATTTTCTGTTTTGATGATCTGTCCACTGGTGTGAGTGGGGTGGTAAAGTCTCCTACTACTATTGTGTTACTGTCAATTTCTCCTTTTACATCTGTTAGTGTTTGTCTTATGTATGGAGTTGCTCCTATGTTGGGGGCATAGATATTTACAATTGTTATGTCTTCCTCTTGGATTGATCCCTTGATCGTTATGTAGTGTCCTTCATTATCTCTTGTAATATTCTTTAAAAATATGGACCGCTTCATGAACTTGCATGTTATCCTTGCCCAGGGGCCATGCTAATCTTCTCTGTATTGTTCCAATTTTAGTATATATGCTGCCCATCCAAGCACAAGCCTGAGGAATTTTTAAGGCCACCTAATTCCCAGAGATAAAAAATCAATTGTCCAAGAGGGTGGGCCTGTTTACACGGATCAGAATCACCATCCTCTATGTTTTATGGGGAGGATCTGCATCAACATGGCTGTGGTGATGCTAGTCAGGGGCCAGGGCTGCAGCCTCTGTGGAGCCCTGGGTTCTCAGCAGTCTAGGCCTCTCCTCTCTGGATGCTTTGTGCACCCGTTGCCTCATTATATTCCCATTTTTGTTTGCGAGCCTGTCCATATCACTGGAAGAATCATTAAATGACTTCCAGCATACTCTTTTTGAATAGCAGAAATAATAAACCACTTTTTAAAAATGGTTTAAGTTTGGTTTTATCTGGACTAGACAAGGATGATTGCTCTCAAGTTTAGAATGCTACAAAAATCTTGTCTGCATTCTATTGAAAATTCTTTAAAAAAGCATAAGTTGCACAAATTCAGAAATGAACTTGGGGTTCTTCTATATTTATATGAACAAACTGTATTTCAGTTGTCAAGTGGCTTAGGATCTTTGCTATTCATTTATTTGTGGCAGATTAAACAGTCGCTGGAGTATATATTCTATGGTTAAATTAACCTGAACTAGGTTAATTACGGTAGCAATTGAACCTCCATCCGATACCTTGCAGATTGGACCTTGGTGTGACCATATTCCACTGTAAGCTACGGCTTACCAAACACAAACTTCTGACTGGGAGCAGTTTCAGAATCAATTTAAATTCAAATAAAAAGGCACTCCAGTGAGAGGCACATTAAGATGTTTAAATTATGGGGCATGTGGGATTCATCAAGCAAGGGAAGCTGTTGTAAATCAAGCTTATGGTGAATGGGTTAAACACACAAGGGGGTTTTAATGCATGAGCAACACTTCCTAGTATCTTTTTCTAGTTTGAGCAACTTAAATGGAAATGTTAAGGAAATAGCAAGGAGTAAGTAAGGTTTATACCAACTACCAACCATCATATTTATAGTTTTTCACTATTACTGTCACACCAGCTTTAAAAATAAGGAATAATTAGCCCTAGGAACACATTTCAATACATGGAACTAGAATGAACTGGAGGGAGGGCCGGAGAGAAATGAGACCGGCAGTTTGAGGGACTTTTAAAAAGAATTGCCCTTTGTTTTGCTTCTTTTGTAGATTCTGCCATTTTGTATTATATGTGGATTTTCCCTGCTGGATTATCCTATTCCACTTCTTACCTTCATTTCCTAGCCCTAAGCCTTGCAACAAAATCTGTGTTTGTTGAATGGGTGTGCAGTGAACGAAGTGGCACCCTCGGTCTGGATATCTGAGCACTCATTCATGCAGGACTTTATTCCTAAAGAATGTGCCTTTGCAGGAACAACAACAAAAAAATATTATTGGATGGTCAAATGGATCCTATGAATAACTGTTTAAAGCCAGGAGACAGACACCTCCCTTTCATGGCTCTCCCCTTTCAATCCTCTTTTCTTTATGCTAGGTACTATGTATTCTCTGGCAGCTTCTAGGGCCTCTTTCAGCCCTAGCTACTTAATTAATACTAAGGATATATTAGTTAGTACTTAATTAATATTAGTTATTAATACTAATTAATATATTAGTTAGTACTTAATACTAAGGATATATTTCCTAAGCCCTTGCATTTTAAGCAGATTCCTAAAGAGAATAATGTTCAACACATAAACCGAACTTCTAATGGTAAAATTTTAAGCAAAGTTCTCCTTAAGCACAAATCTAACTTTTCTTAGTAGTTAATTTCTCTATGCTACCAAAACCATCTATTTAATTAAATCCAACAAATGATGGAATAATTCCCACTAGGTGGGGAGCATTTGATTAGATCCACAAAGACAGGCAAACTATAGCCCAAAGGCTAAATCCAGCCTACCTCCTGTCTTTGTAAATAAAGTTTTATTGGAACAGAGCTCACTCATGTATGTAATGTTAGTGTTTGCTTTTGAACCTCAGTAGCAGAGCTTGCAACAGAGACTACATGACCCACAAAGTCTTAAGTATTTACCATGAAACTCCTGGGTTAGCTTGTTCCCTTTTTAGCTGGCTCTTGGGTTATCTTCTATTTTTCCAGTATGTACTAGTCCAAGTCCTTGTGAGTTATCCTTATTTCCAAGTTTCAATAAAAGCTGCCTCTGTTTTGAGAACCCTCAGTGTGTAGCCTGGAATGCAGAGCCTGCACTTTTGAAACATAAACACTTTGTCTTGATATAATTTTAGTATTTCTGGAACTCCCCAGGAAACAAAAAACACCAAGAAGCTCCTCTGACAGAATTCAGCTCATACTGAGAACACGTATCTTTGCCAGAGGTCTCCCCTTGCTCACCTAAACCATGAACAATAACTTTTTTGGAGAGCCAAACTCTTACCAATAATTAAGAGAAAACTGTTTGACCTGCTTTGTCCCTTGATCTGAAGTAATTTCTTACTTCATGCTTATAATGGATAATAGTAAAGTATAAAAGCCCAATTCCACTTTAGCATTGAAAGATTAAGTGAATTAGTTTAGAAGCTGACATCTCCATTGAGATAACCAGCACAAAGATAGAAGTTTTCTATAGGTTTACCATCCTCTGTATTTAAAAGTGATTGAAAAAGTATTTTGGTTGGTTTCCAAAATTAATCATGTTTGAAATACCAGTGATACATTTGTAGAATTGAGCACTATGTTATTTTTACAAAATCTTATCTTGTAAAAAACTGAGTAAGTATTCATCTTGTCTCCTGATCATGTTACTTTCTAAGCACATCTGCCTGGCTGGAGGAGGAAAAAGAAAACCATTTCAATTCTCTTCAACTTGAGGATGAGTTGCAGGGGTGGGGGCGAGGTTTGAGTCTGGCATCTTAAAGATGGAGGAGAGAGCAGGCAGGGGATAGGATCTCTTGGAAGCCACTTTTCTTCTCTGGTTAAGCACTCGGGAGAGCCCTGTTTGAGGACTGAGTACCTCACAGAGAGTATTCAGAAGAAAAAGGTGAAACAGTTCTGACAACTCCCATGCTCTAGGCACTGCCCAACAGGCTCCAGCCAGCTCAGCTCACCTGATCTTAGAATGTGGAGCGTGCACTAAACAGCCAGTCAGTTACAAAGACAGAATTTGAATCCAGCTGCCCTAGCAAACCTCTTTTCAAGGTATGGTAAGGGGGCCATTTTGAATGACGCAGTGTCTCCAAGGAGAAAGCAGCGTGGGCTGCTCTAGCTCCAGGCTGATGGCTCTGGGTGTTTACAGCGTCAGGAAGCACATTTCTTTTTGTTTCTAACTGGAGGGTAATTGCTTTACGACACTGTGTCAGTCTCTGCCATGCGTGCGTGCTCAGCCACTTCGGTCGTGTCCGACTCTCTGTGATCCTATGGACCACAGTCTGCCAGGCTCCTCTGTCCGTGGGACTCGCCAGGCTAGAAGACTGGGGTGTGTTGCCATGCCCTCCTCCAGGGGATCTTCCCAACCCAGGGATCAAACCTGTGTATCTCATGTCTCCTTCATTGGCAGGTGGGTTCTTTACCACTGGGCCACCTGGCAAGCCCCAGTTTCTCCCATACACCAACATAAATCAGCCATTACACGGGTTCCCCCACCGCCACCCCACCCACCTAGGTGGTCACAGAGCACCGGATCTGAGCTCCCTGCATCACACAGCTAATTCCCACTGGCTATCACTTTTACATATGGTAATAAGTATGTTTCAGTGTTACTCTTTATTTTTTTTTATTAGCAATTGCAATGGTGAAAAACATATAACTGGGGAATAAGAATAAGATGGTCTGAGCCCCAGCTCTGCTACTTACGTAACTCTGAAGTTCTAAATTCTTGCTTTCTCTGTGAAATGGAAATAACAATTCCTCCTTCACAGATTTGCAAGGATTACGTGAGGTAATATACATGCCAGTGTTGTGTAGAGTGCTTGAGCCACTACCAGGCATTATTACCCTAAAGAGGAAAATTATCAAAAGTAAAACTATACTGTTTTTGGTAATATTAGTACAGCTGGCAACCATATTTTAAAATCCTATCGGTTGGATTTCAATAACAGTATTAGAAATCTCTGCTTTACCTCATTTTCACCCAGGTTTCTGAAAGTTTGTATGATTAAAATATTAAAATTCTGTCTAAATAAATACCACTCTTGAAATTCTTTTCAGTAATTTTACTTGTTGAAAGATAATAGCAAATAATGTCTTGCAGAAGACAGTAAGTAGTGCTATTTACTCGCAGTGATTATAATTTTTGTATTTGCTTTCTTAATCTATAGCAGATGTGGAATGACATGGCTTTGTCCTACCCCACCCCCAAATGCTCAGTACAACATATGGCACTGAATCAGATTACACTCTGGTTGAGACACAGTGAAATACTCACATATCCGTGAAGAGAATCCAAGTTTGCTGTTATCTTAATTTTGTTAGTTTATTCAGCCTGCATCTAAAACATCATTTTGATATTGTTATTTGGCTAGGAAAACCAAAATCCTAAAGGTGAACAAGATTTTCCAAAGAAGTATTATATTAAATTTGTAAATCTCAAGGTTACTGACAAGGAAACGTGTATATTAAAATTTTAGTGGCTTTGAAAGTTAATACCTGTCAGAAAAGCCCATGGAGGGGCATTAATTAAATGTATTTCTGATACGGCAATTAGAGAGTAGAAATGATTTTGCAATCTGATTAGAAATGTGACCATTAAGATAAAAAATCATGACACCTTCAAAAGAGGCCTATCCATAATTTATTAATGGAGACATTGCAACTACCAAACTGCAAAAGCAAATGTGTTTTATTCTTGGACCTTATACCATTAAAAACCGTAACTGGCAGAGCCCCACACTGATGAGCCAAATGGAAAGTGGAAAAAAAACACTGCTGAATCCTAAATTCTGGTCCTCTTTTGCTTATAAATATCATACTTGTATATGTATTGAGCATAAATTGTATCAAATCTCTACACAAATATTATTTCCTTCTCCCCAGAAAAAGAAAACTGGAGGAGCTGGAAACATCTGTGGCTTTCACTGAACATCAAAAGATTTTGCTACTTAAATTCCTCTTCCTAAGGTTTGGAAGAGCTGATGACATTCTGCGGATCTGAGAAACCAATTCCTTTGAATCTCCTGCAGTGATTGCTTGCCCTTCTCCCCATCGGTAACATGAAAAAGGCAGGAGACAAACAGCAGAATGCAGAAGCGTTGTTTTCCAGTCCTCAGTCCTTGAAGCTCAAGTTGAAGTCAGAATGAACACTGAGGTGCAGTACTTCCTCTACAGGACTTCACTACCATCGATGACACCCAAACTCCCCTTTTTGGGCTACAACATCAGCATCTGGAAACAGATGACCTGTCTTAGCCACCTGAGAATAAAGCCCAACAGGCAGGTGGTGACAATACCTCAAAGCGACCATATGGCAGCTCAAAGACTAGGTGGCCTTGCAAAGGTGAGAACTCCTTCTGGGATCATGGAGAGTGTTGGGGTCTGGGAGTTAGTCAGAAGGCAGGGGCGTTCTCTTCCTTTCCAAAGAGAGTATTTGGATGCACTGTTATCTACTATTTTAGGAAACTTGTTCAGGAATGAATTGCATTCTTGCAGGTTTGTTTTTATAGAAGGAAACAAAACCATTTGCTTCCTAAGTGTTTCCAGCACCCCACAACTTAGAAATTTGGTTCTACTAATATCAACTATATAAATTTAAGAGAATGAGACTTTCAGATTTGGGGCACAGGCTCTAAAGAACCCTACTGGAGGAAGAAGTAAGAGCATCATTTGTTCCCCATGGTCCCTGCGGGATCCCACTGCACCTTGGGTAATGAGAGTGAGCATTTGTTTCAAAAGTCAGAATCACCTCTCTCCTGACAACCATAATTCCTTTTATTAAGCATATTTTACTGAGCATTAAACAGCACAAATCCAAATGATAAAGTGCAGGCCAGTGCACAGGCCTGTCGTTCAGTTCAGCTTGAGTGTGAGTGTATGCGGACACACACACATTAATACACACACCCAGAATCTTGCACATTTTACCATCTTTTGACTATAGCGTTTTATAGAGCTACATATCTTAAAAATAACAGCCCGGTGCACATGCATATATGCTTTCTTTTCCTGGTCAAATGCAGCAAGGGAGATTTATTTTAAAAGAAGAAAAAAGAGACACCAATGCGTTCATCTAAAAGGAAGCAAATTAAACAGAGCTATGCTGATAACACCTGATGTCTGGTCACAATCCACTGCTCTAATGCTGATCAATATATTCACAGACAAACAAATGTATCGTCAAAAGAAAAATGCTGCTGTTAACACCCCAACAGCTACTAGCTTCAGTTGTGCTTCTCAGTCAGGCAAAATGCTCTATCCCCAGCTCCTAATGCTATTTATTTTGCTTCCTGCCAATCTTGCAAATAATTCATCTCATGTGTCATTTCTTCATAAATGCTTCCTGGTGCTTGATTGCTCTGCCTGTTGGCATTTGATTTCAAACTGTCATTTTACCTTTATAAACATTTAGAACTTTCTAAGCGTGAGGAGAATGCCAAAAGGCATGCAAGAATGAGGCTGTAATTAGATCAGCAAAGTATGCTTTACAGCCTATCTAGCTTTCTCTGTATACCAGAAATCTCTCTTTGCATCCAATATTGCATTCCCAATCTGGGTGCAGAACAGCAAATTAACATTTACTCCAGCAAAGAGGCCCTGGTATCAACATGTTTAATTTATTATTATTGCAAAGAACAGTTTTCCCATGATTAGTGAAATAGAATACATATAATATATTTAAGGATCTGTACTCAGACCACAAAAAAGGGAATGGGGGAAGGAGAAAAGCAGAAAACAAAAGAAAAAATAGAAGTAATATCAGTTACCACCTGATTTTTGTGGCTAAAAAATAGACTATGACGTGCAATAGTGCAATTTGCCTTTGCTAGTCCAGCAATGCAAGTCTTAATAGGAAGTCCACTGAGGATTTTCTGCATTTCAGGATTTAGTTGCGTGCTTGCCGGGAGTTAGAATTCCTGCCAGGCTTCTGACTCTGAGTGGAATCACTATGGCTAGAATCACTTGTATTCAGTCCAAGATGACGGAGCTTCATATCCCACCGCTGTGAAATTTAAAACAGAGAACAGTCACAAGCACATATTACCAGGGCCATCATTTCTATTATTCTAACAACTAGGACTGCAAAATCAGATCTCAAAAGCATTTTACTACTTTTCCAAAAGTATAATCTATATCCCAGGGGTAGCAATGAGGTGGAAGCTATGTAAATGTCCTACTTTAATTTGAAAAACTGGCCACCTATAATATATCAGTAATGGTTTCATATCAAATTTTAAACTTAAAATCTCCATGTCAGTAAATGGTGACACAAATAAACATTGATATCTGTGGGTATTTCCTGAGGTAACGTACACAAGTCTGGTACTTCATGGGTGATCAACAAATATGAGATTTCCATAGAGAATTTGAAGAAAGTGCTATTTTTTATTTTCTTCTCTTGTGACACATAAGAGCACAGCCTTTTAAACCTAAGTGATTTGAGCAGTGAAAAAAATGAAAGTGGGAAGAGAGGATGGGGTACTTTAAAAATATCTTTCCAAGTTACATCTACCAAGTACAACAAAACAGAACACATTTCTGCCCTCATTCTAAGTTTTATAAAGGACCACATCACAAATGGCTTTAATAACTACAATCAAGTTTAGTAATATTTCATATTGACAACTTCAATAATGTTCACATGTAATTTAATAAATTAAAAGGAAGTTATATTATGGATATTATAGGTAGTAAATAAGAATAAGAGTTATATATGAAATTCCTAGTACATAACAAATTCTCAATTTTCAATTACTTTCAGTAATTCTTCATTTTAGCACATTTTTACTCCACAATCTTATTGGGTTTCCATATTTTTAAAAAAAAAAGTCTGATTTTCAACTCCCCAAGGCAAGTGAAACATCTTGATTGGAACAACATAAAAGAGACTTAGGTTAATTTTTTTTTTTTTTTTGCATGGCAAGACCATAAAAAAAAATTTTATTGCTCTTGATCTATCCCAGAGAGCAAAAAAAAAAAAAAAAAAATCAGCTGAGAAGGACAATTCTTATTTGGAAAAAAAACAATATCCTCCATAAAATTCTTCTTTACATCCTCAAAATTGACTGGAAAACCACAGTAAGAATTAAAAATTACTCCAGTTATTTCTTCCCATCAGCAACCAGATGAAACTATAAGTGATTTCACAATAATAACTGAGAGCTCCCTGTAGAAACCCATGAAAAAAAAAATGCTTGCCCAACTAAGGAACAGGACCAACAAGCCATGATGTCCTGTATCTTTACATGATGATAATTGTTTTGGTACCAAAAGAGAAGCAGCAAGCCATGTTACATGCTTTGCAGCAATGATGCTGAAAGCTTTTCCAACCGGTACAGGAATTTAGGACAAATTCCTACCTGCATTAGCAAGCAGAAAACCGAATTAAAAGGACAGTAAGAGATTCCCACATACTAAAGAAGAGCCATTTTTAACAGACACCAAACAAATTGAAAAGAGACACAAATAGAGAATTCTCGTAAGTAAACTTGAAATACATCACACTTTTGACATTAATACTGAGGGGAATAAAAGAGCGTATTAGAGGGTTTTTTCTCCCTGCAAAATAATGCCCTCTGTATTTTTGTAGGTCACTTAAACTGAAATGTGTCTGCTGTGTCAAGCGCCAGATGTATAAGATAAACTGCCCAGGGGTGTTTAACTTACCCCATAAATGTTTCCCAAGCCTTCAGACTCACAGAAGGAAGAGGATGTATTATGTCTAGTACAATTCCTACTCTCCCCTCCCCATCCTGCACACGCGCACACACACACACCCTTGCACACACACCCTTTTTGATTCTTTATCCCTCTGAATACTTCCCCCACATTCCTTTTGTTGAAACAGATTTACTTAGTAAAAGGAAATGATACCTTCTGATATATATGGTGGTTTATATGTATAATGATAATAAGCTGGTTTACTGTATTTTTTTTAAATGCATCACTTGCAGAATCTAAGAGTCATTGGTTTTAAAATAAAGCTACATTACTGCTCTAAGAACCTAATTTGGTCAGATCTCTTATATACAGATGACTGTGGCTACACTTTGTACATAGGAACTGGTGTCTATACATTGGGACAATATCCACAGTTTTCTGCTCATGCTTTATTCTTTGCATCTTCTCTGAGTCACAGAACTGCAATTGTTCAAGGAATCAACATATCCAGCGAAAAAATAAAACAATACCCTATATTTTCCAGCTTCTCTTGCAGCTAGAGATGGACCCAGTCCTAAGTAATACGTGGTTGGGTAGGATGCTTGGAATCTCTTTTTACCTCCTTTTCTTTTTCCCTGAAATGTAGGTATGATGTAGAGGTGTGGCAGCCATGCTATGACCTCCAGCTAAACTTGATGGTGGAAGCAACATCTTTAAAAATGACAATATCTTCTAACTTATTTAAGAATAAGCTAGAAGGAGCCTGGAGCTCTACTGAGAATATGAAGCCACAGGAACAAGGCTGGACTAACTACAGCTAGATTTCCCACTGTGAGAAGTCAGGTATCCATAGCTAGATCTCTGACACACATACAGAGAATGTGCTCCTTAAATGAAACAGACATTACAAAGTTGGGTTTAAAAAAAAAATATATATATATATATATATATATTTAATATTCCAAAACCTGACTTTGTAATGTCTGTAATACACACACACACAGACACACACACACACATATCAGGGTTTAATATTTTTCATGTAGTTGAAGGTAGTTATTTTGTTTAAATGACAAATGGCTGGCTTTCTACTTTAATTTTCTGCATATCACTTTCAATATAAAATTCAGGCTGGAACTTCCCTGGTGATCCACTGGATAAGAATCTACCTTCCAATGCAGGTTTGATCCCTACTCAAGCAACTAAGATCCCCATTAGGCAACTAAGACCCAATGCAGCCAAATAAACAAATAAATAAATTACAATTAAATAAATAAATAATAAAATAAAATTTAGGCTTACCTTAACTTTTTTACCAAGTCGATCCTTCCATTTCTCAGCAATAGAACCTTCTACCAACAGTAATCTGTATTTTAAAGAAGCAGTCATTTTTGAAAAATTAAAACATATTACTGAAAAATACAAGGAATCATTGTCAAGAAACACATACTGTTTATACTAGAAAGGGACAGCCATGTTTTAGAAAAGTAATTCTCAACTATTGGGAGTCATGGACCTGTTTAAGAACAAACAAAATTATGATCCCTCTCCCCAGGAAAATGCACACCTAGAAATTTCCCACATATACTTTCCTATCTAATACATGAATTGAAGGCTCCAACTAAAACTGATCTTTAATTCCCCAGAAGGTAGACAGATCCCAAAGAGCAACCCCCAGAGTCAGATCTCTATAGAAATGCAGTAAGAATAGGATGTGCCTAGAAATTATTCTGAATTCTTAAGGAGTGAATTACCTGGAGCGCTCTTCATCTTCGTAGCCCATGATGAGATACTCCTCATTAACGTTAAGTGGAGGACACAGGCAGCCAGAGCTGGTATAAAGGTTCACAGTTTCCCTTGGAATGTTTACCAGAGAAGCCTTTAAAATCTCCTTCACCTCCACTACTGCAGTCACATCATGACACTTGGTCTTTATTTCTTTAACTTTAGCCCGAATGACTGGATAAAAAAACAATAAAGCCGATATGGCAATATGACACACTATAGGTGCCCCAGTCAAAAAAGACAAGTAGACTTCTTTCTAGTCAATTCGTATCCATTTGATGTTCAATGAATGGAGAGAAAAAATAAAGCAGATATAGTCTCCTTAGACAGTAGTGAGTAACACACTCTACAGCACACCTGCCCCCTTAATATTCACCCCGATCCCCTGCAAATTTGCATGTACATTTATATTTGTGTGTGTATTTCATGAGAACTGTTTAGATATGTACAGTTTCAATTGTGCCAAGAGGAATTTAAACCATGTTAGTTTCACTATATGTAAAGACCCACCACCTAAATATGCTTTGTTTCACTGTCGGCATTTTTTCCATCAGGTCTATTAATAGATTTTCTAACCAGTTAGGGTTTTCTTTAGTGTCATAAAGCTGTCCTGTTCTATGATGTTCTCAGGCTAGTTCTGCAATCTTTCCACCCTTTCATCTTAGCTCACTGTTCAGACATCAGCTCCTTTCTTCCTTTGTTTCAGTACAGACTATCTTTCATACTCTTGTTTATGTATACAGCATTTTCTACTTGAATAAAAACTGTCCCACTCATGTGCTATGAAATACGGTCTAACACATCAATTGCATTAATCTACTGTCTCGGTGGGTATTCTGGCAGCCAGTTTATCTCTTAACGTTGGGCTTGACTTCTCAAAATAAAGACAAAACTGCTTTAAAAAGAATATATTCAGCTGCAAATTCAAAACATTTGACTCAGAATCTAGAAAGTACTGTTCTGCTTCTTTTCTGTATTTCTCTCCTTTGGAAGAGCCAAATTCTTTAGATTCCTACTTCGGGTAAATGAGCTTTTTACTTTTTTTCCTAAGGGGATTTTGAAAAGGCCTAGGAAGAAGCAAAAAATGTCAATTAGTAAGAAGCCAACAGCTTTTGCCCAGGCAGCCTCATTGCTCTAGTTCAATATCCATGGACTTTATACAGAAGAAAACACAACATATCCAAATGAATGTACTTTTTAAAAGCCTCTTAGGCACATATCTGCCAACCACTTTCATCTGAGTTCCTTCCCACATATTTTAGGGGTTTTGGACTACAAAGGAAAAAGTAATCCATGAAAATATAAAGCCAGCTAATAAACCATTGCCCTCTATCAATGCCCCAATTCCATACAGAAATTTATTCAATAACATTCCACCAGTACAACACACATACAATAAGAATTAAGCTACTAATTCGAAAAACTTTAGAACAAAACCTCAATTTTGCTTCACAGGTATTTCAATCTTCAGAGAATTAGTTGTCTCAAGTATGAGGGCTTATAGCAAACAAAATGTAACTGCCAGCCTCTCTGCTTGGTGTGATTTCTGAGTGAAGGGGTCTTTTTTTATGAGTGTTCTATTCTTATTTTAACAAAAGATAAGGTTGCCCTTTTTGAAATGTCATTTGGGAGAACCAGATGATAGATTCACAGCCCCGGCTAGCACACATTTTTGTGTGTCCTGGCTTATGTGAATGTGCTTCATAGCATTCATCAGCTATTAGAGATTAGTGAGCTGTGCAAACGTTCTCAAACTAATGATTTATTTACCCAGTGCGTCTACTATTTTCATTAGAAATTTTTAGCACATGTACCCACTCCAAAGTAAATACCTCTCTACAAGGCTTACTTTATTATTCAAGTAATTTTGTCAAAGCTCAAGAGCTTTTACCTGAATTAATCTGAATGAAGCAGAGGTTTCATCTGAATTATCAATTTGCTCCCACCTCCAGTTTGTTTTCTCAATAGACACATGTAGATATTTAAGAAAGATAAAGATCAACATATTTTAAAGTTTAAAATATATTTTCAGGAGTTTTCCTTCTCTTTTATAATTTTAGTGCCTGTCTTCCTCAAAGAAGCTCTGAGTAAGACTTAGAGAAGTGAAAATTCTTAAATTATGGGAAATCTGGTTATTGTTTAACCATGAGAAAGAAATTATCTTTTTTCCACTACCTGTGATCTGTATCCTATTTCTGTTATAATACTCACTCGGCTACCTTGTTGGAAGATTTTCTCTTCCTATGACTTGTAACCATTAGTAACCATTTTATCTTTTAACAAAAATAGTAACACTAACCATTGCAGCTCTAAGACTGGATAAAGTAAAAATTAATAATAAGTAAAACAAATACAAACTAAGTAAAATTTCCCAATATAAAATTTTTCATGTTTTTGTCTTTAACACAACTCTTCATTAACTTAAAAGTTCATATAGCATTTTTCAATCTTACAAAGTTAATCTCCTAAAAATTAGAAGTTTCCTTTCCTTGTTATATTTCACATCAATTTATTTATTTATTTATTTATTTTTTCTTTTTATTTTGCTTTTACCGTGTCCCACAGGTTTTGGGTTGTTGTGTTTTCATTTTCATTCGTTTCTATGCAAATTTTGATTTCTTTTTTGATTTCTTCTGTGATTTGTTGGTTATTCAGCAGCGTGTTGTTCAGCCTCCATATGTTGGAATTTTTAATAGTTTTTCTCCTGTAATTGAGATCTAATCTTACTGCATTGTGGTCAGAAAAAATGCTTGGGATGATTTCTATTTTTTTGAATTTACCAAGGCTAGCTTTATGGCCCAGGATGTGATCTATCCTGGAGAAGGTTCCATGTGCGCTTGAGAAAAAGATGAAATTCATTGTTTTGGGATGAAATGTCCTATAGATATCAATTAGGTCTAACTGGTCTATTGTATTGTTTAAAGTTTGTGTTTCCTTGTTAATTTTCTGTTTAGTTGATCTATCCATAGGTGTGAGTGGGGTATTAAAGTCTCCCACTATTATTGTGTTATTGTTAATTTCTCCTTTCATACTTGTTAGCATTTGTCTTACATACTGCAGTGCTCCCGTGTTGGGTGCATATATATTTATAATTGTTGCATCTTCTTCTTGGATTGATCCTTTGATCATTATGTAGTGACCTTCTTTGTCTCTTTTCACAGCCTTTGTTTTAAAGTCTATTTTATCTGATATGAGTATTGCTACTCCTGCTTTCTTTTGGTCCCTATTTGCATGGAAAATCTTTTTCCAGCCCTTCACTTTCAGTCTGTATGTGTCCCCTGTTTTGAGGTGGGTCTCCTGTAGACAACATATGTAGGGGTCTTGTTTTTGTATCCATTCAGCCAGTCTTTGTCTTTTGGTTGGGGCATTCAACCCATTTACGTTTAAGGTAATTACTGATAAGTATGATCCCGTTGCCATTTACTTTATTGTTTGGGGTTCGAGTTTATACACTGTTTTTGTGTTTCCTGTCTAGAGAATATCCTTTAGTATTTGTTGGAGAGCTAGTTTGGTAGTGCAGAATTCTCTCAGCTTTTGCTTGTCTGAAAAGCTTTTGATTTCTCCTTCATACTTGAATGAGATCCTTGCTGGGTACAATAATCTGGGCTGTAGGTTATTTTCTTTCATCATTTTAAGTATGTCTTGCCATTCCCTCCTGGCTTGAAGAGCTTCTATTGAAAGATCAGCTGTTATCCTTATGGGAATTCCCTTGTGTGTTATTTGTTGTTTTTCCCTTGCTGCTTTTAATATTTGTTCTTTGTGTTTGATCTTTGTTAATTTGATTAATATGTGTCTTGGGGTGTTTCTCCTTGGGTTTATCCTGTTTGGGACTCTCTGGGTTTCTTGGACTTGGGTGATTATTTCCTTCCCCATTTTAGGGAAGTTTTCCACTATTATCTCCTCAAGTATTTTCTCATGGTCTTTCTTTTTGTCTTCTTCTTCTGGAACCCCTATGATTCGAATGTTGTAGCGTTTAATATTGTCCTGGAGGTCTCTGAGATTGTCCTCATTTCTTTTAATTCGTTTTTCTTTTATCCTCTCTGATTCATTTATTTCTACCATTCTATCTTCTAATTCACTAATCCTATCTTCTGCCTCTGTTATTCTACTATTTGTTGCCTCCAGAGTGTTTTTAATTTCATTTATTGCATTATTCATTATATATTGACTCTTTTTTATTTCTTCTAGGTCCTTGTTAAACCTTTCTTGCATCTTCTCAATCCTTGTCTCCAGGCTATTTATCTGTGATTCCATTTTAGTTTCAAGATTTTGGATCAATTTCACTATCATTATTCGGAATTCTTTATCAGGTAGATTCCCTATCTCTTCCTCTTTTGTTTGGTTTGGTGGGCATTTATCCTGTTCCTTTATCTGCTGAGTATTCCTCTGTCTCTTCATCTTGTTTAAATTGCTGCGTTTGGGGTGTCCTTTATGTATTCTGGTAGTTTGTGGAGTTCTCTTTATTGTGGCGTTTCCTCGCTGTGTGTGGGTTTGTACAGGTGGCTTGTCAAGGTTTCCTGGTTAGGGAAGCTTGTGTCGGTGTTCTGGTGGGTGGAGCTGTATTTCTTCTCTCTCCTTTCGAAGAGTTGGGTTGCTTTTCTGGGTGCCTGATGTCCTCTGCCGGCATTCAGAAGTTGTTCTGTGGAATTTACTCGACGTTTAAATGCTCTTTTGATGAATTTGTGGGGGAGAAAGTGTTCTCCCCGTCCTATTCCTCCGCCATCTTGGCTCCTCCCCCTTCACATCAATTTATAGAGGATAGCGTCCTCAGATCAGCAGCCAGGCATCTGATTTCTTACATTTCCACCTTAGAAAGTGTGTCTACCATTGGCTAAGAGAAACTATAGATTCCTCTAAAGATAATTAGTAAACAAAAAATAAAAATTGAATCCATTGAAGAAAAATTTGAGGAACTAGGTATATTTATTTTAAAGAGATTTAACTACATTGAATTTTTTACTTGATATCTTTCAATATACAGTATTTTCAAAGATATCAAAGGTTACTCTTACAGAGATTTATCCATTTCTCTCCTTCCAATTCCCAAATAATAGAAAAGGAGGAATAATTCTGTTGTGTGTGTGCTATATTCTCTAAAGTAAACTGAATAATAAAGCCTTCATTTTAGTAATGAAGGCACTTTATAAATCCATTTAATTGCCATGTTTATTCACTTACTCAACACTGACAGTCTTTGGCAGAGATAGTAACATGAACTTTATTAATCTCATAAATGCCAGAGTGGAAGAATCATAATAAAACGCCAACAGAATACAGCAAATACTGATTTGTTGCTTATTTTATCAACTAGAAAACTCTATTAATTGACCCTTCTAAGTATAACAGTGATTGATATTTGTGACTCTGAAGCATTCGAATATCCAAGAGTACATTCTGAATAATTAAAGGAAGGATAACTTAGGTTCAGTAATCACTGATAAAATAGGGATAATGTAACATTTCATGGTGCAGTTGAGAAAATCACCTAAGACAGTGTATGGAAACCACCTAACACATTACCTGGAACAGAGACAGAAGCTTTTCCTCCTCCAGTTAAATTTGTCAGCTACATTTAGATTGGTAGCTCTTCAGTTAATACTTTGCTTATCAGAACAGCACATGTCTAGGTCAGGCTAGATAACAAAACATTTCCTTGAATACTTTTTCAAAGAACACAACATTGCATTGAATACTAACAAACTCCGTGTTACTTTCCAACTCTGTCAATGTTTTCCATGAGATAGAATGTTTGGAAAAATCCAGTTTGACTCTTTTAACCACTCCTTATGCATTGAAGTGCTCAGTTTACCCCCCGAGTGTTGACCCCAATGAGTCACAACCGATGACCCACTACAGCTCCATATCCTTGCCGGCCGATCAAAGAGGGAAGAGCCCCTCTCAACTGCCTGTGTATGTCACTGCATGGTTCTAAGACGCCAGCTGTGCTGCCTGAAATGCATCCCCCAAATCAAGCATTTGTTAAGAATAGTGCCCACATGAGACATTTCAATTGTTTAGAACAGAGAGATTATGCTCTTAAAAGCTGTCCTTGTTTGTTTTTAAGCCTTATTCATAAGTTGTTCTATCAATCTACACATACACACAAACCCCTTTCCGAACCTAGCAGTTCATAAGTCGATCACAGAGTTATCCTTACCATAGTTGTAATTGTTTCGGAAATAGGTCTTCTGTGTAGCTCTGACTGGTTTACATTTGCAGCGTTCTAAAAAACATAACATTTTATCTATTATGAGCAAAAGTTCAACATTAGCTCTCTTTTGTTTATGCACATTTTTTGGTAAGATCAGACCCAAATCTAGTAGCAAAGGAAGCTCATATTCTTTGTGTCTGGTCCTTTTCTCCTGAAACTACATTCACATTTGTTCTGTCTACAGAGCTGCCTATTCAATGTCCAAGGTCCCAATCCTGAGGAAACCCTGTTCACCACCATGCATGAAGAGAGCATGCCCCCAGAACCCTGAAAGAGACACACTCAGCGCTTCAGGCAGCTGAATGAGTGCCACCCGAGAGGCAAGTCATGCTTAAGCTCAGTAACTAGTTACCCCTGCTCAAGGCCACCTGTCCTCACAGACATTTTACAGACTATGCAACGCACCTCCAAATATTAGCTTTTGGATCTAAAATCAACACAATAAGATAAGCACATATTATTATAACCCAGTGGACTTTTTCAAGTTCTTAAGAGGCATGACCTCCTTCATTTTTGGATCTAATTTTTTAAAATTTTAATTGAAGTATACATGATTTACATTATTATAATAGTTTCAGGTGTACAACAGAGTGATTCTCATGAGCACTTTCTATAGGCAGAATAACTGGTATTAAACTCAATGGTAGTTTTATGTTTACAGGAGGAAGTTACTGTATACATATTTTGAAATAAGATGCTCTGTGTTTTTTAAATATCTGGTGAGTAGTGACCAGAACATTTTCTATCTAATATAATACAAGCATATGTAATAAACGTTTTAATTATCTCAAAGTGTTTCATATATAGGATAAATCATTTAACATCTTAGAGAGTAGATTACTACATTGTTTATGATAGATTACTTGGCTAAGAAATACACCTCATGTATACATCATAACCATAATAAAATCTTAGTCATTAAAGTGAACATAAAAATTGAAAATAATACACAATTACCTGAGAAAGCATTTGTTTATGTAAAGATTTCTGGGCACATGAATCACAGAAAAGAAGCCAACAAAAATTTTTTTGTTTAAAAGTGTTTTATGTTAGCATGGAGACCAGTAAAAAGCAGAAGTTTTTGTTGACAATTTGACATTTTTTTTTTAATTTTAAACTTTACATAATTGTATTAGTTTTGCCAAATATCAAAATGAATCCGCCATAGGTATACATGTGTTCCCCATCCTGAACCCTCCTCCCTCCTCCCTCCCCATACCATCCCTCTGGGTGTTTTCTAAGTGTGTGTGTGTCTGTGTGTGTGTTAGTGACTCAGTCACATCCAACTTTTTGTGACCCTAGGACTGTAGCCCCACCAGGCTCCTCTGTCCATGGGATTCTTCAGGCAAGAATACTGGAGTGGGTGGCCATTCCCTTCTCCAGGGGATCTTCATGATTCAGGGATCGGACCCATGTCTCCTACACTGCAGGCAGATTCTTTACCATCTGAGCCACCAGGGAAGCCCTTCCTTATCATAATAAATGTTATTTCCAGCTGAACTCACGGATAATGTGCTTTGAAGTAGCAGTCCTTAGGAGAACAGCACCTCACTACCCTCTTTTCAGCTCTGCTGCTACTGCTGCTAAATCGCTTCAGTCGTGTCCGACTCTATGCGACCCCATAGACGGCAGCCCACCAGGCTCCCCCGTCCCTGGGATTCTCCAGGCAAGAACACTGGAGTGGGTTGCCATTTCCTTCTCCAATGCATGAAAGTGAAAAGTGAAAGTGAAGTCGCTCAGTCGTGTCCAACTCTTCGCAACCCCATGGACTGCAGCCTACCAGGCTCCTCTGTCCATGGGATTTTCCAGGCAAGAGTACTGGAGTGGGGTGCCATCACCTTCTCCACTTTTCAGCTCTAGAGATAAGCATCTCTCCTGGGGACAAGCACGGGTCTCCAAAGCAGGAGCAGCAGCTCCGCTGTTCTCACCCAGGAGAGAGCTGAGGGTGTCCTCAGAGCTACACACAGCAGCGCTCTGATTCTGCACATAATTTTTAACACTGTTTATGTGGAATAACGATCTCAATAGACAATAGGTCATATCAATGCTGGTTGCTATTTGAAGAAGATTCCTCAAAAAATGACGTTTTTATTAACAAAGCGTTTGTATTCCCATTTAAAACAAACTGAAAAGTTATCTAGTTCTACCGTACAGTTGCTTTCTTTTGTACCAAAATGTTACACATTTTTAAAAGAGGGATTCTTAAGATGAGACTATTTCCAAAGAAATAAATGCTATGGTCTTTGACTTACAAATTATCCTCACCTACATATAGATATGGATTTGTGCTTTTCTATCTCTTTAAAAATAGATACTACTCACTAAAAATAGTGAGAAGGAGAAGATTGGAGAAGGCAATGACACCCCACTCCAGTACTCTTGCCTGGAAAATCCCATGGACGGAGGAGCCTGGTAGGCTGCAGTCCACGGGGTCGCTAAGAATCGGACACGATTCAGCGACTTCACTTTCACTTTTCGCTTTCATGCACTGGAGGAGGAAATGGCAACCCATTCCAGTGTTCTTGCCTGGAGAATCCCAGGGACGGGGGAGCCTGGTGGGCTGCCGTCTATGGGGTCGCACAGAGTCGGACACGATTGAAACAACTTAGCAGTAGCAGCACTAAAAATAATACATGAAGATAAATTATCTATATATTTGTAATTCTTCAGAAATCTGCACATGTTCTAATAAAAAATTCTTGGCAAAAATACACCAACTGCCCATTAAATAGATTTAGAAAAATACACCAACTATTACTGGATTGATTCTAATATGATTACTTGAAGCATAAACAATGGATTCCACAAAACTTCCAGGTAGAGATTTTTTCCAAAATATTATATCGTAAAATAACTTAGGAAGTTTTCAAGTAGATATTTGCACAACCATATGTACAACTATATATACTAGCTAGACTCCTAATAGCTAATGACCTAATATATCCATTATGTTCTTTGGACTGAATTCTGTTCCTCCCACTGCACTTGTTTCTCCTGCTGGCCTCAGAGGTAGAAATGCCATACTGTGTACTTAAGGCCTTTCCTGTGTGCCTATCCCTAGCTCTTGCTAGAAGCAAATATCCGTCTGCTTGAAGTATCTAGTAGTTCAATAAAACAGCAGAGTAAAAAGGAGGATGGAATTTTATATCCACAAGGCTCAAATACAGAAGAACTTTCTTTCACTTATTTATGCTGACTCAACCCAAACATATTCATATCTGAGGGTATTCATGAAAAGTATATCTTACATCAACAGTTCTGGAGGATTATCTTTCTTGTAAAGTATTTCTATTCACATCTACATATATATCCCTGAAAGCCCAAGAATTGGGAAATGGCAAAAAAAAAAAAAAATCATGGAGGCATATGCTGCATGTATTAGCCACCCTAAATCAGACTGCAACAGTGTCTTTTTGTTTACTGCCAATAGCTGATATCTGATTTGTATTGGGCCAGCAGCATCACCATCATATGTACTTTAATTCACCAATAATCTTGCCAGTAGTCTTCCTCCCCCAGCTTCCAAATGGCACAACGTCTAAGTTTTGTTCTGCTGTCGTGGCAAAGTAAAATCTATTTTTTACTGAGCTTTGCACAAAGACCAATAGGTATCGATTTGCTTGCATTCCACTGTTGAGAAGAAAAACATATAAAGGAACTGCTTTGGTGCTCTTATCTAAGGAAAAATACGGAAAATTTAAAGAGGCTGGCTGCGACAAAATAAAGTGGCACGAGTTCTTCAAATGCGGGGAAGGTTTTATATTAGCAATTCATTGCCTCCAGTCTAGGATTAAATACAACTCCCTTGAGTCGCATAACAGCATGTGGTCCTATATCCCACAGCATCCTTGGAGCGGGACCAGGAAAGTCTCGTGGGCAGCTCTTCCTCAGTCCTCTAGCTGGGTTCTCTCAGCTACTCTTCTAGAATCAATGATTGCCTACTTCTCTGCTACTGAAACTGAAAGCTGTTCATTATCCTAGTATGAACATGAGTTTACCCCACTAGAGTGAATGTGAGTCTGTAAAATTAATATGCCCAGTGCTGCATACACTTTGGTCTGCAATTCTGGGGGGCTGCCCTACTGTGTGTGCACTGCAGTGCTTGAGCTGGAACAGCCTCACTCTCTCAACACTGGGGCTTCTTAGAGACAGTTCTGAGTAGAAGTCACCACATCCTTCTTTATTCATTTGTTTACACATAAAAATCAGCTCACCTATTGAAAACACACAAGGACAACAGTCTTTTTTTAAAGGGTTCTATAATTTTACAAGATCTAAAAGTTATAAGTATCTGACAATTTTGAAATTTGATGCCCACTGGACCTCCACTATTTAGAGCAACCTTGTTTGAGTTCAAGCTTAAGTGTGATACAACTTTCTAACTAATCCTGACCTTTGTTTGAAACTGACTTCTCTTGGGTCTCCTCCAGAGCTGTAAGACTATAATTAACTTTGGCAGATTCCAAAACCCCTATAACTTTTCATGTCCCATGACTTCAGAATACTAGTTAGTGAATATTTTTCTGCTTTTTTTGGAAAACGTCTTAGATCTGTGCTCAAGATTTATTTTTAAAAAGTAGGGGAAAAAAAGAAAATATAATTTTATTTGTGTTACAATTTCTATTATAACTCTTAATATTGGTTCTTTCTAATTGGGTCAGAGTTTAAATAATTTTAATTTGTACGAAATGAAATATATGTTTTGTATTTGATCCTGGAAGCCCACTTCACTCCATTTTAAGACACATAGGAGCAGACCACAACAATTTTTAAAAACAGATGTAAAAAATTAAATATTATGATCGTTAACTCTGACTTCTTTACTGAGATCCAGATCTATACTTTCCATTGCCTATAAATGGTATCTATGAGCATGGCTTAGATAATTTAAACATATGTCAATATCTATCACATTATAGAACTGCCTTTCTTCTACAGAAAGAGTGTTTTCTGACTCTACTACCCTGGGATAACTATGTTTCTCTAAATATGAGATGGGAAAGGAAAAGAGAATTAACATTTGTTGAATGTTTTGAGTCACTTACATAATTCATTCATTCTACAAATATTTCCTGCACGTCTCTTACATGCCAAGCTCTGTGCCAGGCATATAGGACACCTGATGAGCGACACAGACAATTCAGAACAGGATACAGACATTGAACAAATAATCACACACAAAATAATCTATGTTCATGTATAATACATGTTATGAAAGCAAAGTACAATGTGTCATCAGAACATACAACTTGATGACCTGCACTAGTCTGGTCTTCAAAGTCCTCTAAGGAAATGGCATTAAAGCTTGAAACCTGAAAGATCAGCTGTTATCCTGGTAGGAACTGCATCTTTATGTATAAGATAGTGAAGAAGTCATAAAGCAGACTGGGAAGGAGCATCCAGAAATGAGGAAGAAACACAAGAAAGTGTAGTAAAAAAAAAAACCTGAAAGAAGATGGTGTTTCAAGAAAAAAGGTGAGCTCTCTTTGAGGAGAACACCCCAAAGTTCAAATGACTTAAGAGAAAAGGAGGTCTATCAATTTCGGTTGGCAAGGGAACTTCCCTGACAGTCCAGTGGTTAAGACTCTGTACTTTCACTGCAGGAGGCATGGGTTTGATCCTTGGTCAAGGAACTAAGATCATTTAGCATGACATGCCAAAAATAAAATTAGTTGGCAAGGAAAAGATGGGTGAAAATCAGAGGAACACTCCATCCACTGCATAAGAAGAAAAAGGAGAAAGGGGTACTAATGTTGACAGCTTATAAATCTGTTGGTAAGGTGATAAAAATTCCTTCTGATAGCTTTTACTTTCTCATTAAAGGATGAAATTATCAGCTGCAGGAAATGAGGGGCTAACAGAAGCAGGGTATGGAAGAGTAAGGACAGAAGTCAAAGTATAAAACAGTTACTGAGTGGAAGGCAAACTTTCTACAGATACAAGGTAGTACTGCTAGGCAATGCTGATTATGTATTCGAATTTTATCTTGAATTTAAAGTAAAGCCAGTCACCCCAGCTAAGTAATTTTCTCCAGCAACAAGAGTTGAGAATTTGTCAGGTGACTATGGCAGAAGAAAAGATTGGCAAATGAACTGAAGGTATTTTCAAGGGAATGAGTATTACAATAGATCATGAAATCTCAGGTAGGCAAGGAGGTTAGGGTTGAACAATATTAGTAAGTGGTATATGATGAATAGGCAGTCCCAGGGGAGCAAAATTATAGCAATGATGAAACTAGAGCAAATCCGCTGGGATGAAAAGAGATGGTAGGCAAAGAAGGGTATACTTGAAATTAGGATTACAGAGCTGGCACTATTGCTAGATGGCAAGGTGCAGAATGTGCCCCTGGAACTAGATGGCTGGGGCAGAACAAACAGGTTAGTGAAGTAAATAAGTCAGTGCACTAAATGAGTGATCTTTATCATCAAAGTCATCAAAATGGCAACAGAGATGGGTGCATTATGGAACATGTACAGATAGAGCTTAATGGAGGATAGGCAATTTATCACTAGACCTTCCAGAAATCAGCTTCACTACCCTTCTAAAAACAGATAGTGAAACATGCCTGGATTCTAGCCCTAGGACTACATTCTCTCTTCCCAAAATTACAAGTCATGAAATGGATACTTTATTGAAAATCTAAAGGATATTATTATTCCTGGTGCATTAAAAAAAAAAAAAACAGACAAGAAAACAGAACCCTAGTGTCCTGATTTCAATGATGAAAAAACACTTTTATTTTTAAATATTTGTTTATTTTATTTATTTATTTGGCTGTACCAGGTCTTAGCTGTGGAACAAGGGGTCTTCAGTCTTCGTGGAAGCATACAGGATCTTTAGTTGTGGTATGTGAACTCTTAGTTGGTGCATGTGGGATTCAGTTCCCTGATCAGGGATTGAACCTGGGAATCTCAGCCACTGAACCACCAAGGAAGTCCAGAAAAATTTTTAAAAGAACAACAATGCATCTCTTACAGAATCAGGAACCATGCTGATCTATACCATTAACTAGGTCTATACCATTGAGGCAGAGTTCAGAAAATGCCTTGATAAAAGGATGGACTTTTATGATCAGACACAGCTGGATGTGAATGTAGGCTCCATGCCTTACTATTTAGGTAACTTTTAATATCTAAAAAGTGGTATCTTTTTAGATACCAGATCAGCACAATTACTGAGAGAATTCAATAATAAACATAAAATACCTTTCACAGTACCTAGCACACAATGGGGAGAAGGCAACAGCACCCCACTCCAGTACTCTTGCCTGGAGAATCCCATGGATGGAGAGACTGGTGGGCTGTAGTCCAAGGGGTTGTGAAGAGTGGGACATGACTGAGCGACTTCACTTTCACTTTTGACTTTCATGCATTGGAGAAGGAAATGGCAATTCACTCCAGTGTTCTTGCCTGGAGAATCCCAGGGATGGAGGAGCCTGGTAGACTGCAGTCCATGGGGTCACTGAGGGTCGGACACGACTGAAAGCCTTCACTTTCACTTTTCACTTTCACGCATTGGAAAAGCAAATGGCAACCCACTCCAGTGTTCTTGCCTGGAGAATCCCAGGGACGAGGGAGCCTGGTGGGCTGCCATCTATGGGGTCACACAGAGTCGGATACGACTGAAGCGACTTAGCAGCAGCAGCAGCAGCAGCACACAATGGCCCATAAACGTCAGATTTAATTTTGCCTAAGATTCACTGGGAATCCCAATCCTTCATTTGTAAAGACCATTTAATGAGTAAGAGAAGCAATATTTTCCCAAGGCTGCTTGCCACCTGCAAGAACTGTGGTACCTACCATAAGCAGGCAAAATAATAGGATTTTTTTTAAAGTGCCTGACTCTGCTATTTTACTTCAAGTTCACAAAGCTAATTTCTGTCCTGATGTAGGAAGTCCATTTGAACTATTATGTACATTTCCAAAATTTGAAGAATCAAAGTTAGCAAGCCAGAATGATCATATATGTGGCCATTATATTAATAATAAGCATTAGTGCAAGTTCAGTTCAGTTCAGTCACTCAGTCGTGTCCGACTCTTTGTGACCCCATGAATCGCAGTATGCCAGGCCTCCCTGTCCATCACCAACTCCCGGAATTCACCCAGACTCATGCCCATCGAGTCAGTGATGCAATCCAACCATCTCATCCTCTGTCATCCCCTTCTCCTCCTGCCACCAATCCCTCCCAGCATCAGAGTTTTTTCCAATGAGTCAATTCGTCGCATGAGGTGGCCAAAGTACTGGAGTTTCAGCTTTAGCATCATTCCTTCCAAAGAAATCCCAGGGTTGATCTCCTTCAGAATGGACTGGTTGGATCTCCTTGCAGTCCAAGGGACTCTCGAGAGTTTTCTCCAACACCACAGTTCAAAAGCATCAATTCTTCGGCAAGAGAGTATGGCAAATTGATTAAGGACTGCTGCTGCTGCTACGTTGCTTCAGTCGTGTCCGACTCTGTGCGACCCCATAGACTGCAGCCCACCAGGCTCCTCCGTCCATGGGATTTTCCAGGCAAGAGTACTGGAGTGGGGTGCCATTGCTTTCTCCGTGATTAAGGACACATGAGTTTAAATCCCAGCTCTGTCCCTCTTTGCTTATGTTGCCTTGGGCAAGTTACAATACCCATTCCCAAACCAACACTGGCTACCCCATCAGGTTATTATAAGAATTTAAACAGTAATTCACATAAAGAATTTGGCGCACAGCCTGGTATTTAATCACTCATTGGATGCTAGCTAGTAGTACTAGTTATATATAAACAAGCAAAAAGTTCAGAAAATACTTTATGCAAATTTAAGAGCAGTTTATGAAACAGAAGAGAAAATTTTCCAACAAAAAAAAATCTGTGAGTTTGAGGATAAAAATCTGCCAAATTTTTCCTGGAGATACAAAGTTAATTTAGATTATTATATTTAGTTTGGGGGGAACTGCATAAAAAATAGAATTTAGAAATCATATTGGTATTATGCTCACACAAAGGCAAACTATTCCACAATAAAATGATGCACATAACTAAATGGGTAAATCTCAAAAGCATTATACAAAAACAAGAGCAGCCAGTCACAAAGAGTATGTGCTGTATGATTCCACCTGCATGAAGCTGAAGAACAAACATTAATCCATGGTAATCAAAATCAGACCTGTGCTCAACTCATGGTGGGGTGGGTGACTGAGTTGGCACAAGGGAATTCTCAAGGGAGATGGAAATGTTCTTTATCTTGATCTCGGTGATAGAGACACAGGTATATATATTTGTGAAAGTTCAATATGCCATACACTTAAGAATTCTGCATTTTACTGTAAGTAAATTAACATGAATTCCTTTCATTTTTCCATAAATTAAAGTGTGTCATGACTTAGCAGCTGTTCATTACGTGTTTAATATTTATTTCCTAAACATACACATTAGGCAAAGAATATCATATTAGATTTTATTCTGGATTAGAGCTGTATATGGAAAATGCAATTAAGTCAATTGGTGAACTCAGGTAATATAATAAAGCTTTAAAAAGCAAAACTAACATTTGCTCAATTTAGCTGAAAAAACAAACCTCAAATATTGCAATAAAGGTCTCAATTCATAGTAATTTGCACTTTGTAAAAGGGAATTGCTTAAGATTGAGGGAACTAACGTTATATTAAAAAGAAAAGGAAATTTAGTTTTATTTCTTTAGTATTTCTATCTTTGGAAATTTTTAAATAAACTGCCTTTCAGAAGGTTTCTGGATCCAAGAGTCATTCGGGATACACAAAATGTAGAGAACCAATGCAACATGCCTGTTTTCTCTTGTGAGATCTGAAATGCTAGTTTTATGCTGTACAGGTACTCTAAAGTAGTCAATTAAGAAGGAATTCCCTAGTGGTCCAGTGGTTAGGACATCAAGTTTTCACTATTGAAGCCCAGGTTCAATCTCTGGTCAGGGAACTAAGATCCCTGCAAGTCATACGGCATGGCCCTAAACAACAAAGGTCAATTAAGAGAAAAGCAAAGTAGGTCTTACAGGACACCATGCATCTACCCGATGCCAGCCACACAGAAAAGAGGTGGGAGAAAAGTGCAATCAGCTGTTCACTCCTTCACTCCCTCCCTGTTCATGGCATTGAGTATGCCAGTACAAGGGTGGTCATCACATTTGTGATGAATGGTTGGGGCGGATGGACTAAAGAGTTTATTGGTAGATGGACGATGAAGTGTAAGTGTTGAGGATCTGGGAAAACAATGGTGCCACATATTAAAACAAAAGTTGCAAGGGGTAAAATTTTAATGAAAAGAAAATTATTGAATACATACCCTTTGAAGTACAAACAGATTGCCCAGGTAGAAATGTTTACTGGAGGTGAAACATGCAGCATCCAGCCTATGTCGCTGGATGACTTCCAAGAGGAAGAACTCATTGTAAGGAGGAGCAGAGGCCAAGCCTAGAACCTTGGGGAACGCCCACAGCTAGGGGACAGGAAGAGAAGAACTAGGACAATTCGGGTAATAGCCCAGGGAGAAGGATTCTTAGGAATGAGTATTCATCCAAAGTGTCCAATACTGAAAACAGTGAAAAAAGCATATATTTGTAAGTAAGTAAATAAGCGTTATTTGCTCAGTCATGCCCGACTCTTTGCGACCTGACTCTTTGCGACCCATGGGCTACAGCCTATCAGGCTCCTCTCTCCATGAGATTTTCCAGGCAAGGATACTGGAGTGGGTTGCCATTGCCTTCGCCAGGGGATCTTCCCAACCCAGGGATCGAACCCGGGTCTCCTGCACTGCAGGCAGATTCTTTACTGACTGAGCTACAGGTAAGCTACTATGTAATTACAAAATACTATTTTTATCTATCCTAATTTTATTTTCAAATAAAGGGTCGAAGTTACCACAAATTAATTCAGACTTTATAGTGAACAAACATTGCACCAAAGGAAAAAAAAATTGGAATCCTTCCCCAGGTTAGTAGGAAATAAATTGAAAAATACCCTGATGCTGGGAAAGACTGAGGGTAGGAGGAGAAGTGGGCAACAGAGGATGAGATGGTTAGATGGCATCACTGACTCAATAAACATGGGTTTGAGCAAACTCAGGGAGATAGTGAAGGACAGGGAAGTCTGGCATGCTGCAGTCCATGGGGTCACAAAGAGTCAGACACTTAGAAACTGAACAAAAACAAATTTGGAGAAGGAAAGAGAGAGAATGGGTCCATACTCCCCAAGCTAGGCATTGGTTAGCTCAGTAAGAGGAGGTTGGCTGTTGCAGGGCAGAGGGTGGGAGGTCAGAGTGGGGTGATGGCCAGGGCAGCCCTAGCAGGTCCAGGAAGTCAGGTATCGCTAGTCACTCAGCTCCTTAGAAGCACCTTTGAAAAACGACCAGAAAGGCGTTAGCTAAAACTGCAAAAGTATCCAACTCGTGTGTGTGTGTGTGTATGTGTGTGTGTGTGTGTGGTGTATGTGTGTATGTGTGTGTGTGTGTTAGTCGCTCGGTGGTGTCCAACTCTTCGCAACCCCATGCACTGTAGCCCGCCAGGCTCCTCTGTCCACGGAAGTCCCCAGGCAAGAATACTGGAGTGAGTTTTCATTCCCTTCTCCAGAGGATCTTCCCAACCCAGGGATCGAATCTAGGTCTCCTGCATTGCAGGCAGATTCTATACTGTCTGAGCCACTAGGAAAGCCCAGCAGATATTACTCATGTTTCCCTAATTTGAAAATATACCAGAAATAAATATCAGAACTCAGCAATCAAAATTATCTGATTTTATATTTAAACACAGACCCAGAATAACAGGTTAAGTAATTTGGTCATGCTCATACACTTAATTAGCGTCAAAATTTACTAATTATCATCACCTCATTGGGAAAATGTAGTTTTCAAATACAAAAGTCCATAAATTGGTCATCATCACCACGTGGAAAACTGGGGCAAGGGAGGGGGATTCTTTTTCAGAACTGTTTTAATAAACAATTTATCTTTTCACTGCACCATTTGAATACCTGCCTTAATTTTCTGGGTTGATTTGACCAGACCAAGTGACTCAGCAGAATAGAACTAAAATTGTTTTTCTCCATATTCCATGTTATGAAAACTAGAGAGAATGCACCCCTTATTATGATAGTGGATTTACAAGAGCAAAATACACTCATAAACTGGAAGCTGCTCAGACAGTCATTATCTCCAAAAAAAAGAAGACTGCTAGGCTTTGAGGCAAAGGATAAATTAACTGGAGTGAAAGAATTTCTTTTCCAAATTCCAGACGTAAACAGCTTGACACTTTTGAAAGAGGGGTTATGAGGGTTACAGTGTTTGTGTGTCTTCCTCATGTCTTTTATCATAATCAACTTCAGCTGTTATATGACTCCAAAGTATGACATTTTGAGTGTGAACAGATTTTATTTTCTTCCTGGAACATGTGACTCTGTCAGTGTGTTTCTCCACAAGCAAGTGAGCTTGGTTTTGCCTGTCTCCTTGTTTTTATCACTCCTATTAACCAGGGAACAGGAAAACATTCCTCTTTTATAAAGAGGAACATAAACACTGAACACAGGAACAACATATTCACTCTCGCTTTTACACATCGAACTATATTTGTATTTAATTCATTTAATTCATTAATTTGTCATTAATGTCTTTTCTCTTTCACACAGTGAAGTGCTATACTATTCTAACCATAAGTTCTAGACAAATTGATAGAGCATGCACGTACTTGGCCTGAAATTTTGACTCACTGAGTGCTCTATGTACAACACAAATGAGCTTTTCAGTTTGTTTCGAGCAACCGTAACAGGAGTAATCCTCAAAATAGCACCACTGTGGGACACCAGGGATTTCCAGCTGATTTTACGACACTATAAACACTCTCAGTTGCATTCAAAAGCAACATAATTCTAAATAAAGCATTTTAATTCACTTTTGTTTTTAAAAGCTGTTTGAGGTACCTTTGATGCACACTGCCTTATGTCAAATACTTGTCACTCTGATAAGATACAGTGGAAATCAACAGTGAAACTGCTCCAGTCTAATGAAAATTGATGCTTCAAACTTATTTACAACTTAATAAAGATTCCACTTCCATATATGACAACTTACAGACCAAATCAGTACAAATTACTATTTCAAGAAAGTAAAAAAGAACTAGTTGTGGTTACAATGCTTTTGCAGAAACAAACGCAACATTAGTCATACTTGCTTTAAAAAAAAAAAAAAGGAGAAGGAAAAAACCTAGAAATGATGCAAATTTCCAGGACCCTTAGAATGAATAAATGAAGAGTGGCATATTCGTATGATAGAATACTATACAGTAATTAAAAACTTCTGCTATAGACAGCATAATGAGTATTATGAGGAAGGCACACACACAGACACACTTCTATATGTATATAATGATGCCTCTCATCAAAGTTGAAATCAGACAAAATTATTCTTGCTGCTAGAACTTCTGCCAGAGGTTACCTCTGGGAAGAAAGGTGGGATCAGTGACTTGGAGATAGCACAAGGAAGTGTTTCTGGTGATGGTACCCATCTTGATCTGTGCAGTGGCCACATAAGAGTGTTTACTTTGTGAAAATGCACTGGGATGCATGCTTAGGATTTGTTCCTCTTCTGCACATATGCTATACTCCATTTAAGGGTTTATTTTATGGAAAGATGGAGTAAGTAGACTCCATCCCATCTCTCCCACTGAACGCAGTTATATAACAGAATTTGAGAAGTAGCTCCTCAAGGACTCTGAAAAGTAAACAGGAGTAGAAAGTTTGAGAAAGAAGCCCAGCACCATCAAACCGATGGTGCATTTGCCATTCTTTCCACTTCTAGTACCTTCCCACCTGGTTTCAACACGGCCTGGAAGTAGATATCATGCAGACAGTCCTCTAGAAAAAGCCCTCCGGTTCTAACTCAGGAAGTGGGAAGGGGTCTCCTAACACTCCAGTGCTTCCATCCCATCTGTGAAGCAATCCTGGGTCAGTGGTGGCAGCAGCAGCTGCTGCAAGGGAGGTCCTCAGACGCCTAGAACGCTGCCGGAGGAGAGCCCTCCTTTCCGACTGGGGCGAGCCCCAGCGCTCTGTCCTCACTGGGCCCCCGATACGCAAGAAGTCACAGGAAGTACATCACAGAGTGGGATACACAAAGCCCCAGCCTTCTGGCCAAAGATCCAAAAGGGGGAGCCCCCCAAAATTGAAGAGTACTGAGACAATTATGGAGAGGGAGGAGCTTGGGAAATGATCCCATGGAAATATTTATGAACTGCTGGGCTCACTCCTGGGTATGCTGACTCTGACACTAAAAAGTATACAATGGACTTTGAAAACTGATCTATGGTACAAATCACTGCCCTGATCTCACACTGGCCACTGAATAGTCTGCACACATGGGATAGGCCTGAAAGGCACCACAAATGCCTTTGGAAACCAGTCTTCAGAAGACTAGTCAGAATTTGCAGCCTAAATCAAGTTAGGTTGACTGCTGCCAGAACAAAAAAAATAGCATCATTCTCCATATGATCTTAAAGACCCAAAGTCTTAGGACATAATATTCAAAATGTCCAGGATATAAGAAAAAACTATTCTGCATATGAAGAACCAGGAAAATCTCAGTTTGTATGGGGAAAAAAAATCACATGACACAAATGTTGAAATTATCCAACAATGACTTTAGGCAGTTTTCTAAAAATTCTCCAAAAAGTAAATGGTGAATACCCTTGCAATGAAGCAGATGATAGAAAGACTCAAAGAAACTCAAGATATCATAAAGAATCAAGAGAAAAATCTTAATTTAAAAAATTATAATAACTGACAATTTAAAATACACTGGATGAGTTCAGCAACAAAATGGAGATAACAAGGAAGAAGTCAATAAACCTGAAGGAATACAAACAGAAATTATCCAACCTAAAGAATAGAGGAAGACTGGAGGAAAATGAACAGAACCTCTGGGACCTATGGGAAATACCAAAAGATCTAAAATTCATATAACCATATACTCACAAGTAAAGAGAATGTGTTATAAAAGTAAATATTTGAAAAAAATAACTGCTGGAAGTTTCCCAAATTTGAGAAAAGGTATAAACTTACAGATACAAGAAGTTAGGTTAACCCTGAATAGTATAAACCCAAAGAAATCAACGTCTAAATATACTGTAATCAAACTGCTGAAAACTAAAGACAAAGAAAAAATTATTGAAAGCAGCCAGAAATCTGATGCATTACTTACAGGAGAACAATGATTTCAATGACAACCAATTTCCCATGAGAAACAGTGAGGACAGAAATAATTGAAATAGTATAAATGAATTCTATATCCAGTGAAAATATCCTTCAGGAATGCATATGAGATAAAGACATTTTTATATGAAAGAAAACTGATAGAACTGGCTGCCAGCAGAACTGCTCTAAGTATAAAGGAAGTTCTTCAGACATAAGGAAAATGATACCAGAACGAAGCCTAGGACATCAGGAAAGAAGGTGGAACAATAGAAATTATAAACATCTGTATAAATACAGTAGGCCATTTTTCTCCTCTTGAGCTATTTAGACATATTTATGTTTGAAACAGACATTAATGGTTGTAAGAGAAAGCATAACATTGTCCTATGGAAAGATATATATCACACAGACACATACGTGGATGTGTTTGTGTGTGTGTATACACTCACACTCACAAGGGTGAGAGAGAAAGATGGAGAGATGCATTCCAATAACCCAAGAGAAAGCTAGGAAATAGGAAACAGGAATGAAAAAGAGAGGGAGCGAACATAAAACAAATAAAATAAAGGCACTAAACGCAAACATATTAGTAATTACAGCAGATGTAAATAATCTAAACATACTAATCAAAAGGCAAAGATTGACAGAATGGATAGAAAACCAACACCAACCTAAAAACCAATTATATTACGTCTAGAGGAAATTTATTTAAAACAGAATGATACAGATATGTTAGAAGAAAAAGAATAGAAAAAAATATACCTTGCAAACATTGACCAAAAGAAAAGTGGAGTGGCTATATTAACACAAAACAAAATAGACTTAGAAAAGAGAAAAATTACCAAAGATAAAGAGGAACAGTACATCATTGGGTCAATTCACCAATAAGACATACAAATATTAAATATATACACACAAAATAGTATCACATTTGACTTCATGGAACAAAACTGACAGACTGAAAAGAGAAATAGAAAAATTTACAATATTTGGAAACGTAAACACTTCTCTCACAGTGATCAATAGACGTAGTAGACAAAAAACTAACAAGAATCAAATAATCTACTTGACATTTAAAGAACATTCCATCCAACAATTGCAGAATACATACTTCCCAAGTACTCATGAAGCATTCATCAAGATAGAGCATATCCTGGGTCATATGATAAACCCTAACAAATTAAACAACTAAAATCATACAAATAATATTCTTTGACTATAATGGAATTTAGAATACAAATTAATAACATAAGAACAGAAAAAACTCCAAACAGCACCAGATTTAACAATGCAATCCTAAATAATGCATGAGTCACAGAGGTAGTCTAAATGGAAATTATAAAACATTTTGAACTGAAGAAAAACCAAAATAAAACCTTTCAAAATTTGTGAAATGCAGCTAGAGCCATTCTTAGATGCAGAGCAACTGGAACGCTTAAGTGTTGCTAGTGCAACAGTGAACAGTCATTTTGGAAACAGCTTGGCAGTTCTTTTATAAAGTTCAACATACCCTTACCATTTAACCCAATAATCCTATTCATAGATATTTACCCTAAAGAAATGAAAACTTACATTTACACAAAAACCTATACACAAATGTTTATAATAGCTCTATCTATGATTGCCAAAAGCTAGAAACAACCCAAATATCCTTTAAGACATAAATGGACAAGCAAATGGTAATATATCCAAGGAATAAAACGTTTAGCAGCAAAATGGAATGGACTACTGATACATGCAAAAACTTAGATAAATCTCAAAGATATTTTGCTGTGTGAAAGAGGCCAATGTCCAAAAGTTACATACTCTATCATTCCATGCACACTACAATCTCAAAAAAACAAAAGCATAGCAATGAAAAACAGATTAGTGATTGCCAGAGGTTAAGGGTGGGAGAAGCTTGTAATCATAAAGGAATAGGATGAGCTCAATTGAGTTTTTTGTTTGTTTTGAAGTTATGGAACTGTTCTGTATCCTGATTAGTGGTTACACAAATTTAAATATGTGTTAAAATTCAAAGAACTGTATACCGAAATAAAAGATCAAATTTTATCATTAATTTAAAAAATAAAATTAACACAAACAAAGGAACATTTTAATAAGTTTACATTTAATATGTGGGGCACTATACAGTTCATGGAATTCTCCAGGCCAGAATACTGGAGTGAGTATCCTTTCCCTTCTCCAGCAGATCTTCCCAATCCAGGAATAGAACCAGGGTCTCTTGCATTGCAGATGGATTCTTTACCAACTGAGCTAATAGGGAAGCCCATGCAGGGCACAAACGTCCCCAAATGAGGTTTAAATATCTAGGTAACATCAAGACTAGTCTGCTGACCACAAGCGAAAACCAGATATCTTTCTGGTATACTCACCACTGCTTGCTCCTCTACAGTTTCCATTACTGGAATCCATAGGAAAATCTGAAAGGAGATGATAGAGTACAGTAAGAGTCATACCATTCATTATTATTTCAAGAATTCTCATACTAAAATCTAATTCAGTCACAAGCTGATTTGGATAACAACCCAGGTGTCTCAAAGAAATGGATTCCTATTCGCGTCGTGAGGTTGACACTATCTTTTGTAGGTCAAATAAGGACAAGATGCATTCTTTCATGTGATTGAAAGCTGATATACTCTTGAATCCTTGTCAACTGTGGATACATTTCTGGATTTAATAAACAAAGTTTTTGAGTTTCATGAAAATTTCCAACAATTAAGCATATACTAGGTACTCACCCAACACCTTTCGTGATGGCTACAATAACTAAATACACCTTTTCAATAATAGATGTATCACACTTTACTGGCATACATTTTAATTCTTAGTGCTTAAGGAAAATGTGCAGAAAGTGTTCCTGTGCTCCTGGTTAAGCGCACACTAAACGGGTGTTTAGCAGAAAGGAAGTCTACCATCAAGGGACTACTCAAGCCAGTGCAATTAATAGACATAATAATAATTGGAAATTTGCCATTGACTCTTTTTAAGATCCCCAAATCCCAGAAAATGGTAACATGATTAATGGTAATGAAAATGGTGATTATGTTAAGTTCTTCTTTGTTCTAGTTAAGAAAGCAGCCTCTAATGAATAATACTGACTGCCCCAACAAAGCATTATGCTGTACATAATTATATGTTCTTACTCACATATAAGTGAGTACAATTCAGTACACTTACACCAGCATTTTCCATTTGCATTAATACCTTGTGTTAAATGAGTTTAATGCCTCTGTTTATCCTAGTAGAAAATAATGTTCTTCCTCTGTCCTTTTTCTTCATAGGTCATATCATGAATAAATGAAACCAGAAGGTATAACACCAGTTTAAAACAATAACACTCAAAACTACAATTAATGGATTACTTTCCCAGGCTTAGTAATCATCAGCTGGTATTTTAAAATCTATATCCTAGGGAGTTCCCTGGTGACCTAGTGGTTAGGATTCTGGGCTTTCATTCCTGTGGTCAGGGTTCAACCCCTGGTGGGAGAACTGATATCCTGCAAGCTGTGCAGTGTGGCCAAAAACGAAAAAGAAAAACATAAGAAAAGGACATCCCTGGTGGTCCAGTGGTTGAGAGTCCGCCTGCCAATGCAGAGGACAAGGGTTCAATCTCTGGTCCAGAAAGATTCCACACGCTGTGGGGCAACTAAGCCTGTGCACCACAGCTACTGGAGCGGACATGCTCAAGAGTCCACGCGCTGCACCTACTGAGCTGGGGCGTCCAGAGCCCACGCTCCAAAATAAGAGAGACCACCGCAGTGAGAGGCCCACGCACGGCAACTAGAGCGCAGCCTCCCTGGACACAACTAAAGAAAGCCCACATGCAGCAGCAGAGGCCTAGTTCAGCCAAAAATTAACAATAAATAAAAAATAAGGAAAAAGCTATATCCTAGGAAAATGTGCACATGATTTATACAAAGATGATCTCTCTGTGAATTAAAAAAGTATACTGACCCACATGTAAAGTAATTGTTTAATGTCAACAAGTTCAAATAAAACTGAAAAAATTCTTCTCTCGGAAAATGAAAACCCCTTTAAAGCAGCTGATCCTAGGAGTTTGGTTTTCTTCTTTCATTCTTATTCATAGGAAAATGTTTCTACATTTTTTTTAAAGTGCTTAGACATCAGCTATTAGAATTAGAAGAGAGAAAGCCAAAGTTTTCTGATTCTAACTAATCCAAAAAAAGCCTGTTTTCAGAAAGTTAAACTTAGGAATTCTAACAAATTATCCTAAATTAAAATAGTAGGTATTACTAGCAGGTTTTAATGCCCCACGGATTTCAAGTAGGTGTCATAGAGGTTTCCAGAAGAAGAGTTCTAAGAAGGAGCTGGGGGAAAAAGAGAGGGTTTTCCAAATAGAAAATAGCACGTGCCGGAGTCTGGGGCGAGAAACCAAAGCACTCGTGGAGTGGAGGGACCTACAAGTCTTCCAATGGGGCTAATAGAGCAAAGTAGACTGAAAGGAAACTAGAGGGGTAAGAAGGCATGAAATCAGGAAAGCTAGTGGCAGATACCAGAAAATTTTAAACAATAGATTTGTATTTCATAATGATCACCCTATTGGAACATGGAGGGGCCATACTGGAGGTCAGCAAGCCCATTATCATTCTAGCTCCACAATCCATGGAAGAAATGGTGAGGTCCAAACAAAGAAAGTAGCATTAGAGAAGAAGGGGAGGGAATTGTATTCAGAGTTGACCTAAAGCACCTGATACCGACTGAATGTGGGGCATAAAGAAAAGGTGGAAGCAAGGCTGCCTTCAGACCTGGAATATGGGTGGGTGTGCCCCTTAACAATATAGAAAATACTAGAAGAGAACAGCCCTATGAAGGTAAGGAAATGAGGAGTTCACTCTGGGGACTGCAGAGACGGAGGAGCTCAGGGATAGACAGGAGCGTACAGAATGTGTGTTCTCTCCTGTCTCAGAAGTGCAGAGAAGTACTAATCTCTTATCCCTTGGAATTCATTGTCCAGAGTTGCCTTCCATTCTCTAAAGCCACATATAAATCAAAATACAATGAAAACAAAAGGGTTACTATAACTGAAATCTGATGGTCAAAGTGAAAGTCGCTCAGTTGTGTCCACCTCTTTGCAACCCCATGGACTATACAGTCCATGGAATTCTCCAAGCCAAGATACTGGAGTGGGTAGCCTTTCCCTTTTCTAGGGGATCTTCCAAACCCAGGGATTGAACCCAGGTCTCCTGCATTGCAGGTGGATTCTTTACCAGCTGAGCTACATGGGAAGCCCAAGAATACTGGAGTGGGTAGCCTATCCCTTCTCCAGCGGATCTTCCCAACCCATGAATTGAACCAGGGTCTCCTGCTTCACAGTAGGATTCTTTACCAACTAAGCTATCAGGGAAGCACTTCTGATGGTCAAAAGACACCGATTCTCTGTACAGTTAACATCACCTGTTTCTTCATAAGAGAGGAAGTATAACTTAGAACAGGTCCTGGTTTGAATCTTCTATTAATAGTTTTATGGACTTGAATCACTTAGCTTCTCTATATCCCTCAGCTTCCCTTTCTGCAGATAGGAGTAATAGTACCTACCATGTAGTTATTACGAGAATTAAAGAAATTAATATGCATCACATACTAAGCAGCACATGCCACATACTAAGTATTGTTAGTTCTTATTCTCTGGCCAGTAATGATTCCTGGTCTGAGAATGATGTCTTCCCAATCACACTGCTGTTGTCTTACCCTTTATCATTCACTTCATATAGCTATTTCTTTTGCTCTTCACAGTCTCTATGTTAATGCCACACGACTTGCTCAAGGTATAACTTTTTTTTTTTTTTTTTTTTTTGCTGCACCATGCAACATATGGGATCTTTGTTCCCTGACCAGGGATCGAACCCACGCCCTCTGCAGTGGAAGCACATAGTCTTAACCACAGGACCACCAGGGGAAGTCCCTCAAAGTATACCATTAATGGCAAATCTGGGATTCCAACTAAGGGCCAAAACTCTAAAACTGGTTTTCTTTAAACTGAAGACATACGGCCAATTTTTAATCATTCAAAACTCTCTATCTATATGGTGGTAATTGGTCTCCTCTTTCCATACACCTAGTAGGAGAAAGGACAAATATAACTTAGTCAATTTTGCTATGTGTAGCAAGCAACTATTTAGAATTTTGTGGAAACAAGATAGAAAAGAATTATTAATATACAATTTGGAGACTACCTAAGATCCCATTACCACTGATAACTGTGTTAGCTATAAACATAATTTAATATCATTGTATTCTAAGGTACTCCTTCCTAGCCCCATCCAGAGTGCCTTTCAAAACTTCACACAATGAAGTCTTACCCTAAAATTTCCATTTCCCCTTTTCCATTCCATTTTCCTCCTCATATCACACTAAATAATTCTCCCTTCTTGCTATTTGGCCCCTCAAATATTTGTAGACCAGGGCTAAAGAAAAGGCTGCCTGTTCCCCAGAAAGTGGAGAAATGATTAAACAGCAGTGCATGCATGTGAAAGCTGGCGCAGCTCTGCCAGGCGAGAGAGGGCTGGGAGAAATGTGCTGCTCAAGAGCTGGGGGACAAAAAGCAGCAGTGACTGAGGAGCGATTATAAAGCCCTTGGCATGGCAACCCAGGGGGCAGTATAATTGCGGTGAAATATCATACCATACATTTTCTTAAACACTCAATGTCTTCATTTCTGAGATAAACTGTTTGTAATTAACAGACATCCGTCAAGCTCATTCTTTATTCCTATTGCTCCCAAAGGGATTTGTTCTTGAGCCCAAGGTCCAGGTCAATTCGTGTAAAATGAAATACTAAGTTTATATTCAGAAGAAATAAGACTGGCCTACCCAGGGTGTTCTCAGTATGAAGCTTGTTTCCCAGAGTTGAACTGACAAAAGCTCTAAGCTCTATCTGCATTTACCAACAGACTAGGTTTGTCCAAATAAACAAAAAAATAAATTTTAATACCAATGATAATAATGGTAAAATAGCAATAGCAACAGCAGCAATTTGTTGAGGACTAACTATGCATGAGATACTACAGATGCTGTTTAACTCCATCTTCACCATCTCCATGGGATGTAGGCAGTATGTCCCCATGTCACAGATTAGAAAACTCTGCATTGGAGAGGCTATACAACTGCCCTATAGTAATAGCTGATATGAGGCAGAGTCAAGATTCAACATCTGGTCTTTCCCACTCCACGCCCATACCCTTTATTCATCATACAATATTAAATATTTGACTATTAACTGGGTGAATGACTAAACTGAACTGAAATCACAGATAAAGCAGGTGTACATGCAGTCACAGGTCTACAATAAATACAAAATGTAGAAAAAATAAATTTAATGTGAATTTATTAGTAATCATCAAGAGGATAGGATATTTTCTGTATAAAAACCTGCTTGCCCTTAGTACTTCAAAACAAAAAGTAGACTGAAGCCATATCCCATTCAATAAAATTCTGCTTTGTAAAATGTCCTTAAACTTGTTGGTGGAGTCATAATACCCTACAAGGGAACAGATTTGTGTAAATGGTAGGATTTGAAAATCCTCTTGACATTGAAGGTATGTAAAAGGTGGTTCTATTTTATTCAGGGAGACCTCATTTTTATATTCTGCTAGATTCTAGGCATAAGACATAGGAACTCTGTTTATACTTAGAGGAAGGAAAAAAAAAATCCTGCTTCATGAACTATCATATCCCACTGAAGCAAGGCGCATATTGCATCGTAAATTAAACTGGCCACATGTGGTAGTTCTTAAGTAATTCCAGGTGCCTGATAGTTTGACCCAGCATAGGGAATGTAATTTTCAGCAAGCTGCAGCCTTGGAAGCCAGGGGACCCTTCAGGCTAGAATCCACCACTCCGTTCCCTGCCCCCTCCCCTTCAGCTCCCTCCTGCCACCACAGTCTCTGATTCACATTGGGGGATAGGGGAAGGAGAAGGGAGAACATCACCAACAAACGGTTCCAACTGCCACCTACCCCTACTTCTTTTTCTAGCAAGGGCAACTGTCAGCAAAGCACATTACAGCCTTTTAAAGCAGCTTAGTAATCAGGTCCCATGGACTGACAAATTGTTTCCAGGCATGTCTTATTTGAGTGCTTCAATGAGGCAATTGTTCTACATTTGGTCCACGATGATAGGTAATTCAGGGACACTTGAGGAAACTGCTCCCTATCCATACTGACCATGGCTTTTGAGAGCCCCTAACTTTGCCAAACCTCTCTCAGTTGAGTTCCATCTCTAGGAGAGGTTTCAGAGCAGGAGGAGGAATGCATTTCAGTGTGAACCGTGGCCACCGCATTCCTAGCCCTTGGCCTGAGAGGAGTGTTTGCATTTAACTGATCTAAGTGCCTGACAGACCAGGGCAGCTCTTTCCCAGCATCTGTACAGCCTATAACATTAATGAGTATAAAAGCTCAAGTGCTCTTTTAGCCCAAAGATAAATAAGAAACACATTTCTTTGTGATTTGTTTAATCAGTTGTTGATTATTAAAATCAAGACAACAATAGGTATAGTCAAAGGTGATAAATTGAGGTGACCATCAAAAAAATCTGGAAATCTTTCTTTTCAGTTTGGTTTTGCAGCTATTTGTACTAGTACTTTTCCCCTCCCTAGTCCTCTATGTTAAGTGGGTCACTGTGCACAGAAAGCATTTCTTCCAAATCAATTCCTTGACCAAGAACTGTTCACCTAGGAATGGACTAAGGACATGAGCTTAGGCTGAACAAGTTGAGAGGCAAAAGAAGAAAAAGTTGATGCCCAAGAAATGAACAGAGAAGGAGGTACCTAAGGGCAGAGTTGATCTGGGGAGGGTGTGAAAGAGGACCAGTCATAAAAGATGGGGTTTATTTAAAGTATGTGAAGGGTGAAGTTTTCGAGTTTCGGGTAATTGGTAGGAATGACATTGAGTTAGAATTAAATGGACCATAATGAACTAGGTTTAGTTGGACTCTTAAGAGTTATGACTGTCCTAATTAGATCAAACACTAGTGAGAAAACAACTCGTGATTGATTCCATTTAACACAGAACTGTAATAAGGTTTTACAGTAGGGGAAGATTGAAAGGAATCTGTGGTTGATGCACACACAGAAAGGTACTGAAGACAAATTATTTGCAGAGCATAAGAGTGGGATAAGGGGTGAGATTAAAAATAACATTACATGAGTGTATGATGATAACATGCCTTAAATATAACTCCTTTCATCCATATGTCATTTACAAAATGACTTGAAGGCATGTGGGAATGTGAAAAGAGCCCAGCAATTTCACTTCACCAGCTTTGTGGCTGGAGCAAGTCTCAGAAGCTAATTAGCAGTGCATAGCAATGTTTCACAGCTATTTCAGTCTGGAATGGAAGAACAATTTATCTCATTGAAAGGAGGGGAAAATTTAAGGTGAAGGTAATTGCTCAAATTGGATGTTGAGCAAACACATACCACTAACATCTGTGGGTTGGGGTAAGGTTACTGAAATTATCTTGGCATTTTTAATGATAAGAAGAAAACGGTGCTTCAGTTTTCTGTTTTCACCATACAGTCTTTACAAGTAGCTAAACACGAGGGATAGAGAAAACTGATGGCTGAGAACGCACAAACGTTCAGTGATTATAAACAAATAGCACCCTATATGTGGTTACTAGGACATGTAAAGAGCGGAAGTGAAGGGGCAGTGTTGAGCAGAAGTGTGATGGGAGTGGAATGAACTTGAGTGTTTTAGAAAGACAGATCGCCTGTACGAATAGACTTCATCGGTTTAGAAGGGAGGTGAGAAGAGAGAAAAAAAGGCACCGTGTTCGATAGAGGCGTAATTAAGACAGAGATTAAGCGAAGTGATCCGAATCCACAGAACCAGAGTAAATGGGAGTAACAAGGACTCCAAGAAGTGAGCGGTTGGAAGGCAGGGGAGTCGGGGCAGGCTGGGCAGTGTCGGACTCACCGGCTCCGTCGGCAGTGACGATGGCCTCCGGAGAGATGCACACGCCGCGGTCATAAACTGGCAGCTCCTCGCAGGCCAGGCTTTCCGGCCACGAGTGGCGGTACTTGATGAGGATGGGCTCACAGCCCTGCCGGGCCCGCTCGCACACAGACTTGCAGGGCTTGATGGGCTCGTGCTGGAAGTCAATGGTGCAGATGGGCGCGTACATAGCACAGAGGAAGAAGAGCAGATCCGGGCTGCAGTGGGTGCCCAGCAGACCTTCGAACTGCTCGATGGCCAGGATGGCGTTGGCCTGGGTGCTGTGGTGCAGGTGGTTGGGCATCTTAGTCATGTTCCAGGGCAGGGACTTGCACAGGGGAATGCGAACGGGCTCACAGGCGGCCGCCCGCGCTCCGGGCACGCGGAGCAGGCAGAGCGCAGCCAGGGCGAGTAGCCCGGCCGGCAGCAGCAGCATCCCGCCTCGGCTCCCGCAGACCATGATCTCGGCAGGATGGGGCAGGGTGCAGCAGTGCGGAGAACGCCGAGAGGCCCGCTCCGCCGTTTCCTCCTCCCCGCCCTGGAAGTGGACACAATGATATGGGAGCTTCTCCTCCCCCGGCAATCTCACAGCTTCCTTGGATCAAATTCCCTCAATGGGGTCCCAAAAGCTGCGCCGAGCGCCAGCCGCCGCCGCCCCTGCCTCTCCGGCTGCTCTTTGCCGACGTCTAAGACTTCTGGGGCCGCGGCATCTATTTCATTCCTCGCTCCCTCTGGCAGAAGCGTCCGACTTCGCAGATGAGACGAAAACAAGAGGAACCGAGGGAGAAAAAAAAAAAGTAGAATTCAGCTGAGGTAGTTGGAGCTCTGGGGTGTCACGTCCCCTGGATTACAAAAAGGTGCTAAAAGAAGCATGAAGGTCTCCCAAGTGAGGAGGAGGACGGGGCGGGGGGGGGGGGGGGGTGCAGGAGGGGGTAACGAGAGGGCAAAGACTCCTAAGGGAGGACTAGGGTGCAGTAAGAGTTTGCAAGTCTGGTAGGCTGAGCAAAAAGACCCAGCTGCGGGTCTTTGGTGTGAGCTGCGGCTGCTGCAGCGACCGCCGCTGGCAGGAGGGGACCCGTCCGAGGAGCCGCGACGGGAGGTCTGCGCCTCGGATCCGCTGCTCTAGGTTTTCCAGCCTCCAGGAGCGAGAGGCAGCCCCGCCCCCGTGTGGTCCCAGACCTCCAAGCGCCCGCTCCCCTTCCCGGGAAGGGGTCTGTGGTTTTGAGGCGAAGGAAGGAGAAGCCTGCAAAAGCAGAGAGGATGCGATAACCCGAGACAGAGCGGACTGGAGACGACCCACACCAGGAAGCACCGCACCCCGCTATCCCCGGCTCCAAAGGAGAGCCCCCAGCCTCTCACTTAAGAGCCCACCCCAAATCTCCACGAAGGAGTGCCCCCAGTTCCCTACTTGGGAACCCACCCTAGCCCCACGCTCCCTGGAGGTATTCCCTTTAAGCAACCTCTAGCCTCGCCTCTGTGATTACCGGCTCTGCAGAAAGACCTGAGGGGGAAGACTTAAGCAACGTCTCTTGAAAAATGTCCAAGTCGCAGAAAACAGGGACCCCTGCAGCGATGATGGAGCCTTATCAATCCAGAACTCCTGACTGCAGAGGTCTGCATTTTCAATAACTAGGTGGTGGCGGGGTGTGGGGGACCGGGGTAGGGGGGGTGTGGGCGGAAATCGCCTTTCATAAAAAGAGAAGAAACGCTGTACATAATTACAAATAGGCCACGAGAAGCAAGTAACAGGTCTTTTTTTCTTTTTTTTCTTTTGCACTGCAGAATTAAAACTTTTGAGTTTTGCATTTTAAGCTTCAAAGTGAAAACTGCTTTAAAGTACTTGGGCTTCCCCCACCCACCCACCCCTGATTTTACTAAAATAAAATGGCACTTATTAACTCTTCTACCAATAAATTCACCTCACACTTGAGACAAACGTGTAGGAAAATTAGACCACACTGGTAATGATAATGATGATAAGGATAACAATAATATCTTTTCCATCCAAATGAGCTCAATCCAGAAAAGAAAATGGAAAACAGATCCCCTCCTGGTCTGCTCCTTCCACTAATGAGCTTCCTCTTTCCCTCCCTCTCCCCGCTTCCTCCCTTTTCAGGGCATATTGTAAATAGAATGACCTGCAGAGGCCCTCCTACCCTGCCCTTTCAATGGGAAATCACTGAGCAAAAAGATTGCAGAATGTCAGAAAACACAGCCTTCATTGAGAAGAGAAGGAAACAAACCCTAAAACAAAACAGGAAGTCACCTTTGCTCTGCATCACTGAAACATTTGGAGGCTTTAATCCGGCCATTTCTCACAGTCAGTAATAAGCAGACAAAAGATGCTTCCACTTTAGAGAACCCAGTGAGATGGTTTCCATTCCCCAGCTTTGACATGACAGCACTTATAAAATGTCAGTGCTAACTTGAATTTATGGAATTTTATCTCTAAAATGACCATAAACAGCCATTTGGGACTGCAGTAAATTATTTCAGAAGAAAGTTTCTTCCATTTAGGAGAAGAAAAAAAAAAAAAAACAGATGTTAGATAGGGAGACATTTAAGTGAGTATACAAACTTTGCCTGGTCTACAATTATTTTGTATCATTTAACAAAAGTAAGCCAAAAACTATATAAATAAATTAGATGAAAAAAGATTTAGCAAGTAACGTTTAGGGGAAGAAACAAAAACAGTCAATATTAGAGCATTTGTGGGCTCTGTAAAGAAAATGTAGGTGGGATTTTCAATAGTTTAGAAGGGAGGAGTAGATATAATAGATTGATAAATATATTTTTCTATTCATCTTATATCTTAACAGCATGAGAAAAAGAATGAGCCAGTTGTTTAATGGTTCTACAATTATCTGAAATAAAGTGTGTTTTCCTTCTCTTGCACAAAAGTAAAATATCTCCTTTGTCTAACATGTACCCTCACAACATTTTTCTAATCCAAATTTGTCTTTGTCAAAATCTAAAATAAATTTCACTGCTTCCTAGAAGCCTTTTAAAAAAATTTTTTTAAAGTATAGTTGATTTACAATGTTGCGTTACTTTCTGCTATAGAGCAAAGAGATTCATATATATGTGTATCTTCTTTCCTATTCTTTTTCATTATGGTTTGTTACAGGATATTGAATGTGGTTCCCTGTGCTATTCAGTAGGACCTTGTTGTTTACACATTCTGTATACAATTGTTTACATCTGCTAATCCCAATCCATTCCTCCCCCAGCTCCATCCCCTTGACAACTACAAGTCTGTTCTCTATGGTTTTGAGTCTGTTTCATAAGTAAGTTCATTTGTGTCATATTTTAGTTTCTACGTATGTGATATCATGTAGTATTTGTCTTTTTCTTTCTGATTTACTTAGTAAGGTAATCTCTAAGTCCATCCATGTTGCTGCAAATGGCAATATTTCGGGCAATGTTGCATTCTTTTTTATGGTTAAGTAGTATTCCATTATATATGTGTATATATATATATATATATATTATATTATATTATGTGTATTATATATAAAAATCCCAAAGAAAAGATGCTAACATCTTTTCATATGCCTACATTCTGAAGGAGATCAGCCCTGAGATTTCTTTGGAGGGACTGATGCTGAAGCTGAAGCTCCAGTACTTTGGCCACCTCATGCGAAGAGTTGACTCATTGGAAAAGACTCTGATGCTGGGAGGGATTGGGGGAAGGAGGAGAAGGGGATGACAGAGGATAAGGTGGCTGGATGGCATCACTGACTCAATGGACATGAGTCTGAGTGAACTCCGGGAGTTGGTAATGGACAGGGAGGCCTGGCGTGCTTCGATTCATGGGGTCGCAAAGAGTCAGACACGACTGAGCAACTGAATTGAACTGACTGAACTGGCCTTCAAAAGCTTTTTTGAGTACCCTGCCTGGTTCTGTTCATTTTTCTAGTTAGTTCTCCTTGAACATCATTCTTTATTTATTTATTTATTTATTTTTTTGCAAATTATTCTTTAGCACTTGCCAATTTATTGCTTCAAAAAATTTTATTCATTATTCCATCTGGGTGTGCTCTGTCTTGCTAAATAGTAGGTATTTCTTTTTTAAGAAGAGATTTCATCTTCTATTTCTTTAGAAATAGTCATTTAAGAAATGTTGGTTGATGGAACTTAGAATGCAATATTTTAAATATTATCTTCTCTTATAGAGAAGTACAGTACAAACTGAGTAAATTACAATAGCCAAGTTTGAAAAGTAGGCAGTGGGAACATGAAAGAAACAAGTGAGACATGGCATAATTTCCGCTAGTGGATGAGCTGACCCACCAAAGCTGAGTGCCTTCAAATTGGCCCACACTAGAGCCAACTCATTGGAAAAAGACCCTGATGCTGGAAAAGACTGAGGGTAGGAGGAGAAGGGGGTGACAGAGGATGAGGTGGTTGGATGGCATCATTGATGTGAGTTTGAGCAAACTCTAGGAGATAGTGAAGGACAGGGAAGCCTGGCATGCTGCAGTTCATGGGATCACAAAGAGTCGGACACGACTGAGTGACTGAACAACAAGAGAAAATTAAAGGAAGGCTGAAACCTGGTGCCCTGGAGGAAACAGGTCTTAGGTAATTTGTTTCTCTCAGATTCTATTTTACACTGTTTTATTTAACCAGCGTTTAACTGAGAGAACACTGATCTTTGTGTAAAACTGCTCCTGGGCTTGTACATGAAAGACAGCTTGAGGTATTTCTCCCTATCTGGTGAAGAAATTTCAAGGTAGATAATCTGTAGGCCACACAGAAGAAGCTGGAGAATTGTAACTTTTAAATGATATTTTGATGGGCATAGCTATAGGGATCTTTAACAACTCACATTTTAAAACTAAGGATAAAAGTCACTTTTATGCAGTGGATTTTATATTTGAGGAAGTCATTAAGATGGTAAATTCAACTTGTTGATACCAATACCTTGCTGAAAAAGATCTTATGAAAACCAGATTCTAGGACTTCGAAGGACTCCCCAAGGCTCATCCAGGGGTCTCTTCCAGGGATGAGGGCACTTCAGAGTAACCTCGTGGCACCTGGCTCTTGCAGCCTCCTCGAACCTAGTTCAGCCTGTGGATCAATTCAGGGCTCAATGACTGCTTAGAAACTATATTCAGGCACAGTTACAGCCAATCATTCTTAAAATGCCTCTGGCACCACGGTAATGCCATTCCATTTAACTTCCTGACAAGGGTTCCTGTGGAGACATCAGAAAAAGATCTTGTTAGAAGTTATCACTGTGAAATAGTCATTTTTCAAAAATTTAAGTTTGACCAATTAAAACAATTTTTGCAATATCTTGTTTTGTCAGTCATTTAAATGTTAACATTATTTTCATCTGTTAAATACACGTTAAACTTATCCCAGGAGCAGTCTGCAAGGCTGTCCACAGCTGTCCTGTTAAGGAAAAGTGTGGGGCTGACGTGTGGAGTAACTAACAACTAGGGCAGCTCAGACACTGAGCAGTCAGAATGACTGCAACCATTCTCATTCTGTGTGAGCTGAGCAAGGGGACTAGTCTTTATTAAGTACTTACTATGAGTGAGGCATGTAAACCACACCATGCTTTGCTGGAGGTGTAGGTTCCATAGATGAAGAAACTGAGGCTCAGAGGAATGAAGGAATTTCCCAAAGCTTCCACAGCTGGCTAAGGGCCTGTTGGAAGCGGGACTTGATTCCATGCTCTTCACAAGTTCAACAATCCAGCTTCTTCCTGGGCAGAAAGGAGCTGGGAAATGGGAAAGATAGACAGGACTCTCTGTGAGCCTGGGTCTCTGTTTGAACCCAGCCATATTGGTTGTCCACCCCTGGCTTTGCTGCCCAGGAATAGAATGCAAAGCCTTGAGCTCCAAACAGGGAGAACTTCCTGCTTTATGGCCTCTACCTGAGCTATTCTGCAGACCTTGTAATTCCTTTTTGGGAAGATCTGACCTTTCCAGTCTCCAAGCAACCCAATAAGACACCCCACCTGTTAGCTATATCAACATCAGGGCAGAGACTCTCAAACTGTAATGTGCAACAGAATCCCCTACAGGGCTTCTGAACACACAGACTGCTGAGCCCCATTCAGAGTTTCTCACCTGGTAGTTCTGGGGTAAGGCTTGAGAATTTGCATTTCTAACGAGTTCCCAAGTGATGCCGATACTGCTGTCCAGGAACAGTGAATATCACCGTTTTTAATTAGGTATTAGCTCTGATTTACCTTTAGCAAACTTTACATGCTAAAGAGATTTCATGATTTTTATCTCCTGGTTGTCTTCTGTCACAAAGACTTTGAAACAAAATTTCTATAAAGCAGCCTAACAGCTAATGACACTCTGAAGAGAGGTAGAGGGTAGAGAGGACTCGATGCCTCAGTTAGTTATTCAAAGGTTGTCCTCAGAGCCCCAGTGAGGCCTGACAATGAAATCAGCTGGCTTTCTGACCCTAATATACTTTTCTAAAGGAAAATAGCACCATTCCATTCCGATTGCAACAAAAGAACCATAGATCCAGCTTCAAAGAAGTTCCAGAAGGAACCATAGTATCTCAGTAAATGAATGAAGCTCAGCAACATCACCCACCCACCTGCTCCTCCTCCTTAACCTCCCAGCCCTTCCTATCTCACTTGAAGGGAAAACTCAGAGATAAAATCATTTATGTAAAGTCATGAACTCAGTTACTGGTGGTTAAATGTGCCTGGTTCAATATTCTTTCTCTTTACACCATCCTCTTCTCTGTTGAAAGCGTGTATGTGTTTCATTCATTTAAAAACACCAAGTGCCTATATAAAGTATATCAGTTTACACAATCCCTTAAAATCTTACAAACCTTGCAAACAGCTTAAAAGGATTTGGGAATCCAGAAGAGACGGTATGGGACACCTCCAAGGAAACCTCCTTGCCCTCCCTGTGCCTACTGTCAGTTGAAATCCAAATGATCCTGGATTTCTTTCTAATCTCCCTTCGACAATATCTAACTGCAGATGATTTCTAGAATACCTTTTCTATCATTTTACTCTAGAATAGACACACATGTTTTGCTACATCTTTCATCTTATTCTATCTGTAGACGTCTTGAATTACTCTTCAGCTCCCTCTTTATGGTGATGGAGAAGTCAAGTAGCACACACGTCATTGCAACCTTATTTATAAAACAACTGAGCAACTGACTGTATCCATCAAGGCCACATTAGAAAATGGCATTAAAATGATCCCCACAAGATTAGAAATCGTGCAAAAAAAAAAAAAAATCAATAAGAAGCAATAACCCAGGAATTCCTTCACAGTCCAGTGGTTAGGACTCCACTTTCACTGCTGAGGGCAAAGGTTCAAATCCTGGTCAGATAATCCTGCGAGTCCTCTGTCATCTATGATTTGTTCAATGTGAGCTGTACATATCATATTTAAGCTGGAAGATGACTCAGTTTCTTCCATAGGTATATAAATAATGAGAACATGATTCTGCCAACTTGGCAACTGTATCAATTAACTAAAGCCAAATAATTTTTTAAAAAATATTTTTTTTAGTTTTGAAGAATAAATGCTCATCAGAATTTCAGAAATAGGTGCTGAAAGATTTCTACAGAGATAGGGACATAAAATCAGCCATTCTTTCCCTTGGCCTGATAAAGGTAAAAACCTGACGATCGATTCAGATCATCCAGATACTTCTAAGCTTAGACATTTGGTAAATCCTTCATCTCTCTTGATAGACATTCAGAGTTTGACTAGTTTTTACTAGTAATTGTCAAACAAAAACAATTTAATTCTTTAAATATTTTGTAAGAGTGAGAAATAGTGTCCCTTTTCTTAGATTTCCTTTTTTATCAATTTTGAAACTAAAACCATTTAAATTGTGTAAGCTTTGAATGAAAACAAATTCTAGGTGTTTAAGAGGATCTTGTAGTAGAGTGCCCACTGGAGTCCATTTATACTGTTTTATAAACAACATAAATGGTCTGATGGTTTTGACTATGATGATAGTGATGGTGATTAACAATGACAACGTAGCTATCAAGGTCTAGAATATTGTGTCTAATTGGACCAAAGTAAACAGGATAAAGAGGAAACAATGAAACTTCTATTTGGCAGTGATGAGGAGGTAGAATATCATCTCTAAAGTTTAAAAGAATATTGTTCTTTTAATGAATCCATTCATTCATTGAACACATATTGCTGCCTTCTAAGTGCTGGTTTTAAGCTGTAGAGATGACATGATAAACAAAGCAAAGTCTGGGCCATCATAAAATGTACAGGGTTACAAGTTTTCTCTACAAAATGGAAAGAACTATATAATGGTTGGTCCTATATCATAACTGAGGAAAGACTAAGTTATAACATTATAAAGAAGATTTACACTAGATCTGAAGGATATTCTGGGTTGAGGTTGATAAAGTCCTGAAATTGGTCCCTTAGTGCAGAAAGAGAGAACACCTTCTTCTTCCAGGGGTTTAGATGACACCACCTTATAAGCTCAACCACAAACATCACCGTTTTCTTCAGATGGGCCCCAAACTTGAAGAGGAAGGAGGAGGCCTGGGAGGTGAGGCTTGGATACAAACGGCAGGTGGAAAATGAGTTAAGTTGGCATTTTTGATAGTACCTGTAAACTTCTCTCGAAAAACTGCTTACATTTCCCTAACATATTTTCTGCTTGGTATATGATCATGGGTGACCTCGGCCTGCAATGGCTTGGAGTGGTGCTTGGGTTCCCAGTCAAAGACTGAAGCTGAGTGATGGTGGTGAGAGCACCAGATCCCAGCCACTAGACCAATGGTCAGTGACCAAGGCGCTGGCCCTTTGGTTTTGCAGAAAAGAATTCCCATAAGATGGAAAGTAGTGAAACAAGTAAAGTATTCATTAAGAGGAAAAAGAGTACAATATGTGTGGATAGACAGGCAGACTCAGAGGGAGAGTCCCCAAGTTGCACCCTCGTGGAAGTCTGAATTACTTTTAGAAGGTATTTCTTCCAAGTCTCCTTTGGACAATCATTTTGATTTGCCTGTTTTACAGTCCATAGTTGCTATATCTCAGTGTCTTCCCATGTATGTGCACACAACTCTTAGTCAACATGGATTTTACTGAAAAGGTTTATGGGTAGAACATCCCTTGACATCAACCCGCTTTGGCCTCCAAGGAGCCTTTCTGTGAGGGTGTGGTCGGGAAGGTCTCCTGACTTGGAGAATGAGAACTATATGGTCTGGGCAGGGCCCAGCCTCCTCTCTTAATTGTCCTGCTATTCTTGTCTTCTAATTTCAGTCCACAGGGAATATCCAATCGCTTTATCCTGAGGGGGTGGGGCATCTACCTCCTACCTCAGTATATATTTATTTAGTCACTTTTTATATAATAAGAGCCTAAGTTGTGTACATTTGAAATGATTCTTTGTCATATAGGTAACATGTTTCATTTTACCAAATTATAGGTCTGTGTTGTTTTCGCTTCTTTCCCCACATCATCCATGGATATTCTTTTTACAGAAGATCACATTTCCTCTTCTTGGTATAAAAAATTTTAACTAGAAGTATCTGTAAGACCATAATTGCCAGGGTGGTACACGCCTCAAGGAACTCTGTCACGCAGCACCACATCAGTCACTTAGTGGGTGCTGCTTAGTGTTAAAAATATCATTTATGGTGAAAGGTTAGGTGGGAAACTTTGCATGCTTTACATCTGCTATGCATTTTGTTTGAGAGATCATTTTTTCTCTGAAGAATGTGGTCAAGCCAACAACAGGCTAAGATTTTCCCTAAGGTATTTGCTGCTGCTGCAAAGTCACTTCAGTCGTGTCCAACTCGAAGAACCAAGAAAACCATAAAATTGTAACACTTGATTTATAGTAAGACTATGACTAAGGCAATCAAAAAACTACTTTACATAGAAAAGTTCAATCACATTTAGAAAGAGAAAAGTATCCAAATAGACAGTCAGTCCATGGTTTCTATCTAGCTATTGCTGCCTCCAGGGAAATAACAATGTGTGGGTTTTCTTTATGAATGAACTTATTCTAAACAGTTTAGGATGTAGGTATTCACACATTCCATATTTTCAACTTTCCTGACTATAGAGAACTAAGGTTTGTGTGATTTCATATATAGATCTCAAAATATACAAAGTATATGTTCCATTGTTGCATTTATAAATGGGGCTTTCCTGGTGGCTCAGTGGTAAAGAATCCACCTGCCAATGCAGGAGACGTGGGTTGGGAAGATTCCCTGGAGAAGGAAATGGCAACCTGATCCAGCCTGGGAAATCCCATGGACAGAGGAGCCTGGAGGGGTTCAGTTCATGGGGCCACAAAGAGTTGGACATGACTTAGTGACTAAAGAACAACATAACAAATAGCATATATCCCTAAGGCCATGCTACATGATTGAAATAAATTATTAAGACAAAAAAATATTTGATAGCTGCCCCTGGAGCCCCCCTCCACCCCAGGCAGGGAAGAAGAACAAAGGAAATGAAAAGAGGTGCAGCAAAGACAGGCTGGAAAGATCCTAGGGATCAGCTTCATGCTAGTGGGGAAACAAGAAGATAATTCCTCAAAGGGGGGAACTGTCCTCCTCCCCAGGACTGAAAACAGGAGGAATCTGACCAGAAGAGCCACTTTCCTGGTGACCTTGAGTGCAGAAACCTTCTGGGCTTTTCCTTCTGCTTTGGAAATCTTCAAACCCTCTGATGACCAATCTGGTCACTTCTAGAGTGGTACAGCCGCTGCAGGGAAGGCCTACAATGGCCCAGCACTCCTATGACTGAGGATTTAATTCTTATTAGTCCTGCAATCAAAAGTTATATATAAAGTCATGTTCTCCAATCAACTTTGTTGGTAATCATATCCAACAGTTTCTCTTCTGATGCTCTGTAAGTTTTTTTTTTTTTTTCTAATTGAAATCCTGATTTGGATTGGTAAGAGAGGGCTTTGTGTACTAACCCCCTTCAAGATTTCCCCGGTGTCTAGTTTCATCCCACTAGTTCCTCTATAACAGGGACAGGAATGACACCTCTGTGCAGTGCCCCAGCAGTACATCCCCACAAGGGATACAACCCCAAAAAGATGATTCCACATCAAAGTCCTACTCGTATTAATAACATTGTTTATTTTTATAAAAATTATTACAAAGAACAAATAGGTCACAGATGGTAAGTATAAAGTACTATTTACCAGAACTTCAACTCTCACCATTTAAATTTTTCTCATGTGTGCCATGACCCTCAACCAATTTTCCTCTTATATTGCCTGTTCTTTGCCTACCTATAAACAAAAATGCCCTGGAGATTAAGTACTACAGAAATATAAGATGGAATAGACGGTGTGCTGAATAACCCTTTCCCTACCCCTGGAAAAAGCCTAGGATTAAAAGTGCTTTTGACATACTGTATGTTTTTACAAGGCCAAAATTGTGTTACACCTTTTTTATGATATGAGTACTATTCAGGAATCCAATCTATACTGTGGCTAAAGCAATAAAATATTATAAGATTCTGGGGTAAGATCCATGAAAACCGCTGAGCTTCTGTGTAAATCTGCTTGTAATTCAGCATATATCCCACCAGGTTTATCATTTACTGTCACTAAGACTCTCCTGCTTCTTTTATTTGCCACTCCCCACTAATAAAAGTAATGAATTCCAAGCATGATCATATGGGCCTGTGAACTAAGGCTCAACTCAAGACATAATGGTTACAAGATATTAATGCCTGAGAGGTAACAGTTCCTATACATTTTCACTATTAATTAGTTTATAAATTGTTTATAAAAAATGCACATCTGTTGAATTCTTAGCTCCCCCAAATCTTTTTTTTTTTAGAGAATGTCCACCCATAGATACTTATTTACTAGTTAACAATAGAGTGTAATTCCAAAGGAAAGGGTAAGCGGTGCTAAGATATTACAAAATCCTTTATCATGTGGACTGATACTTTGGTTGTCTAATCATTAATATTAGATTGTGTTAGGTTAAATGTATCCTTTAAAAAAATTTCAGGTGACCACTACAAAAACAGCAGAAGAATATATAACTTTCAAACTAAGGGAAGAGAAAATATAAGAGAAGCAGAGATGAAAAGGAGACTAAAAACTTCAAAATGTGTCTCTGTACTTGAAAGCAGACATGGTCTGAAATTATTTACATTTGCAAATATTCCAGAGGACACATAACTCTTCCAAATTGTGACCCTCAAGCCCCACTTTCTTGCCAGACCCAGAGTTCTTTCTCTCCCCTTCTCTTTTTTCTCTCACCAAGTATATGTAAGTAAACATACACAAATATAGGTATATCTTTATATTTCTTTTTATATTCTCTATTTATTTTAGATCAATTTTATGTATATATTTTAAGCCCTTAGATTGAATCTACATGTTAATAAACAAATTTGACTAATGAAGATAAAAATAATATATTTGAATTTTTACTTATCTGGCTGTCTAGGGGTAGTGTTGCTGCTGCTGCTGCTAAGTCGCCCCAGTCGTGTCCGACTCTGTGCGACCCCATAGACGGAAGCCCACCAGGCTCCCCCGTCCCTGGGATTCTCCAGGCAAAAACACTGGAGTGGGTTGCCATTTCCTTCTCCAATGCGTGAAAGTGAAAAGTGAAAGGGAAGTCGCTCAGTCGTGTCCAACTCTTAGCGACCCCATGGACTGCAGCCTACCAGGCTCCTCCATCCATGGGATTTTCCAGGCAGGAGAACTAGAGTGGGGTGCCGTTGCCTTCTCTGAGGGGTGGTGTTAGGGCTTTTTAAATCAATTTTTCAATGATAAACCGACTCTCAACTAAATTTATATAGCTTAAATCGTTCCAGTAGCTCCAAAGTATATACTAATTTTTTCACTGACGGTGATAATTTAGGGGAGAAGGAAGAAGTGGAAAAAACATGTCATTGAGACCTGCAGATAAACTATCCAGGGTTGCAATCAGTTGCACTAACAGAGTGTAAGAAACTTCCATGCCAACTTCATCAGCCATTTATCAACACCACCTCTTTCCCTCTTTCTAGTCCTGATGAGATGTCTCTGATTTGACAAGTCAAGTACCATAAAAATGGAAGTAGATTCCGTGTCTCATTATTGTGGCCTCTAGAGAAGATGAGACAGTGTCTACTTGTGAATAATGCCATCAACTGTGGCTAAGAGCTGCCTAGAGCCTTTATCTTGGCAGCAAGACAGGAGGCTTGCAATTGGATTAAAAATGAACAAAATACAACTCTTTATTCCATTCTGTTTTTAAAAACAGGATTTTTAACATGTAATTTATACAGCTCTTCAAATCAACAACCAATTTTAAGTCCATTTGGTTTAAAGTAAACTAATTAGAAAAATTTTAAAGAGTTAGACTTTCCATTACAGTTTGATTAATATGCCAACCTAAAATTGAAGCCTTTAAAATAACTTATTCACATTAAACATTTTATAGAAACCCATAAAATGTTACATTGACGTGAGAATTCTCCTGGACTGACATTTTGTTTTAAGATGGCATACTGAACTACAAATTTAAGTTACTTTGTGTATTTGATGATATTTGGTAGACCCATATTAGGGAGTCTTTTTCAGACAGACATGAACCATCAAATGACTAAGCTTAAACAAAACACTTATATTGCTACCATTTAAAGGTTCCTTAGTGTAATGTTTTGAAAATGACCCAGAAATCTCAATTAAAAAAAAAAAAAAGAATGAGCTTTTGCTAAAGTCAGTGTGGCTGCACTTACCTAGTCCTAAATGGATAATACAGAAGTTATGGTCCTAAGTGTTAAGAAAGCAAACAAAAAACATTTTAGATGAAGTATGCCGAAAGTTCTGGAGCTCATTTATTTCCTTTTGGCTTTGTTGGGTGTCAAAGAAATAATGTGAACACTGAAACTTATGAAATGGTCACAGTGTTTATCTTTTTTTATTAGAGCAATTACAGCACTTAAAATACATTCTGAAGTTCAATGTGCTCGTCCCAGAATAAGGCTTTCAGAAGAAAATCTGATGTTGCTAATCATGGAATCAAAATGCTTTGACTAGAAAAGTCTTAAAACCACCTATCCCACCAAATAAATGTCTTATGCCTCTTTCCCACTCAATGGAAAACATCCCTTGTTATGGGAATAAAATTATAAAACTAAGCAAGTTTAGACTAGATTTTTCTGCAGGCTGGTAACTTTGAGCATGAGCACAAGGGCGGTTTCAGCCCTGAGACTGACTGCAACAAAAAGAACAACGTGGCTTTATTCAACAGAATATCTGCTCATTACTTTCTCCTCTGAGGCGCACAGGTGCGGGGAGTGGCTGAATTAAACTGAACCCCTGTTTAAGGTTATGAGAGTGGATGTGATGGGGCACACACTCAAGTGAGGTTTTTTCCTACCAGAAAATATTCCAACTATAAGATAAATGATGTGAGCACAAGACAGAGGCCTGCAGAGAAGTAAGGCAATTATGCTCCATCCATCGTGTGTCCTCAGCTCGCTATCTCCCAGAATAGATGTTCAATAAATGTAGGTTGTGAGGGTGAGTACATAAAATAAATAAGTAAAACAAAGAATATGTGTCATTTTATCTAATTTAACAACCTTTTTTTTCTTTTTCTTCAAAACTGTTTCAATATAAAAAAGAAAGCTTTTTTTTTTTTTAATTAAGAACACATTTTCCTACTGAGGTTAAACTTAACACTAGTAGGGAGTGAGGGGATGAAATAAAACAGTCCTTCAGCATCACCTTCTGTGCCTCTCATCCTGAACTTAAGGGAAGACCCAGGAGTTCAGTGGTGCTACTCAGCTTCCACATCTACCATCAGAAGCTTCCCAGAGTCCTGATGTCCAGTTCCCCCCAAATCCCTCTTTAAAGTGGCATAGGTCCATCTAGTCAAGGCTATGGTTTTTCCAGTGATCATGTATGGATGTGAGAAGTGGACTGTGAAGAAAGCTGAGTGCTGAAGAATTGATTTTGAACTGTGGTGTTGGAGAAGACTCTTGAGAGTCCCTTGGACTTCAAGGAGATCCAACCAGTCCATTCTAAAGGAGATCAGCTCTGGATGTTCTTTGGAAGGACTGATGCTGAAGCTGAAACTCCAATACTTTGGCCACCTCATGTGAAGAGTTGACTCATTGGAAAAGACCCTGATGCTGGGAGGGATTGGGGGCAGGAGGAGAAGGGGATGACAGATGGCTGGATGGCATCACCGACTCGATGGACATGAGTTTGGGTGAACTCCAGGAGTTGGTGATGGACAGGGAGGCCTGGCATACTGCAGTTCATGGGGTCGCAAAGAGTCAGATATGACTGAGCAACTGAACTGAACTGAAGAAGTGGGCTGGAGCTGAGGCTTACCCTTGGAAGTTTTTGTCATAACACTTTTAGTCTGGGATAGCCAGACCCTTGACATTCTCCCATCAGTCAAGCCGTGCTCCCATCACCAACCACCACCACCCCAAGACTCCCTTGATCCTGGTCTCTTCATGTCCCTTACACAGAACTTGTCCCACTCCTTCATCCAAGCCAACACACAGCTCTTTCTCAATACATATTCTCTGCTCCAGGAAGGCAGTTGGATAAGGATGACCTTCATGAACTTTTCCCCAATCTTGGCAACCAGTGACTATACTTACGTATGACTCCATCACTTAATCAGATTATCCCTTGTTATAGAGGCATGTAATAGCTTGTGATGCCTCAAGGTTGAGGGCCATATAGTATCTCTTCATGTACCCCATTATACCTTGTATTGTGCTGGCCCCATAGTAGATGATTAGTATTCATAATCTAAATAAGAATAGAATGTTTTTCTACTAGCTTCTCTATTTGAGGCATGCTAATCCAGAGCAAAGCCCTTTCTGGACCAACGTGTGATAGTAGTACAGTCAGAGGTGTTCCTTGTTATGTGAATGTCAGTTAAGAAATTTCTCCACTCAGCAAATTTACTGCTCTCTTGGACAGGCAAAGAGGTGAGACGTTAACTTGCTCTGCACAGCACTGCGATGGCAGATCCAGTTCACATGATCGACATCATAGAAGAGGTATACGGTCATGGAAGTGATGATAGTGGTATGAGTGAGGTGATGGCGACAGATTGTTTGGACACCCAGGAGAGTCTTGGTGTATTTTCTATTTGAGAGATGATCCTTGAAATCCTCATCTCCTTCATTTCCTAATGTTGGAGGACCTCAGGACTCAGTCCTTGACCCCCGTATTTCCTCTGTATTTAACTCCCTTGGCAGTTTCATGCAATCTCACAACTTCTGTGTTCCATCTAGAAACTGATGACTCTCAGATTTATGTCTCTTAGCTCAGACTTTGACCCTGAAATGTACTCAACATTTCTACTTCGATATCTAGTAAACACCTCAAATTTGGCATGCCCCAAATTGTGCTCTGATGTTTTGCCACTACCATGCCAAAAAAGAAAGGAAAGAATAAAAAAAGTTTAAAACCTGGCCTACTTGCAATCTTTTCAATTTCAGTTAATGATAGCTCCATCCTACCACGGGTTCAAGACAAAATCCTAGGGGTCATTTTACCTTGTGTCTCTACCGTCAAAATAATATATAAAGAACCAGACCACGTCTCATCACCTCAACTGTTAGAACAGCGGAACAAGTCTATGATCACAACAGCCTTGTGACCAGTCCCACTGCTTCCACTCTGTCCCTTCCAGTCTAATCACAACACAGCAGTGAAAGCAACCCTTTATAAATATAAGTTGGATTATGTTACACTTCTTTCATTTGTACTTAAAGTAAACATCAAAATCTTTCCAGCAGTCCCCAAGACCAGCTGAATCTACTTTCCCCTTTCCTCTCTGACTTCATCTCCTACTGTTTTTTCTCTCCTTCACTCCACTCCACCACATACATTCCCTTGAACATTCTCCTGAACATACTGGGAACGGAAATGCTCCTGACTCGTGGATTTTGCCCTTGCTGATTCCTCGGTCTGGAGTACTCTTTCTCCAGATGTCTATATGACTCAGTCCTGTACCTCCTTCAAGTTTTTGCCTACATGTGAACTCAAGGAAGACTTCCCTGATGACCCTATTTAAAAAGATAAATGCCCAATCCTGTGTCTCTCTTTATCCCCCCTTTTCCACTGCTTTCTTTTTCTCCCTAACTCAGCACCTTGTTAATATTCTCTCTATATATTTACATTATTATCTATCTTCTTCCCCTAGAAGGTAAGCTCAACACAGGTAGTGATCTGACTATTTCTTGTAGGACCTACAATGGGCACCTAGAAGGCACTCAAAAAATATTTGTTGTGTGAATTAGTGAATGAGTGACTGTGAAGAAGTCTTTATTGATTGTTATAGAAAGGAATGGTAACACTGAGAAGTTATTTACTATGGTACCCTCACCAAATATGAACACTAGCAAGGCACACTGGTTTGAGTTCCATGTCATACCAACATAATGACCTTGTGTGAGTCATTGAACTTCTCTAAGCCTGAATATCCTGATCTGTAAAATGGTCATAATAGTTCCTTCTCCTCTGACATCAAAAGGCAGTTTTAGGATAAAATAACATCTACAAAAACATCCAAGTCTCTGTAGGAACAAGTTGGAAAGGATAAAATGAGGATAAAAGGATAAAATGAGGACGAAAGGATAAAATGGAAAGGATAAAATATTTTCCCCTGGAGAGCAGAATTAAATGTGTGTGCAAGCAGGAGGAGGAATTTAGCTGCTTACCTTATACCATGATGATACAAAGATGGGATAAATAGTGTTTACATAATATTCCCATCATTTTTCAAATAAAATTTTTAATAAGCAAAGTACTTGTTTCTACAGCTCTTTAAGCACTCTTAGCAATGCTTCATAAGCAAGTCTAGGGGAAGCAGTATCCTATGTCTGAGTAGTTGGAGTGGGTGTGGGGACAGAATATTTCAGATGCTGTGGCCAGGACACATGAAACCACATGTCCTTTTCACTGATAATATAAAGACAGAGCTCCAGGAAATAAGCCCCAAGTCTAAACACCTTCAGAAAAGAGTATTCCACAACCTCTCTCAAAGATGCCTGAGTCTGCGTCCATGATTTACATAATCTCATGTCCTGGAATTATCTGCTCATCTCCACGGCCTCTTTACATGCCTGTGCCTGTGATTTCCTTTGCCCAACAGACTCCAGGGACCCAGCCACCATCCCTAACTTGTCTCTTGGTCCCAAGCTCAATTTTCCTTACTGCTTCTAGATATAAGCTGTCCAGTTCACTTCATTTAAAATTGTAAAATGAACGTTTGACAGGGATTAAGAGGAATAACAAAAATAGGCAACATCAGAGGTTACAAAGTTGGCAACTGCTAAGAGTCATGCTCCCAGGTTTATGCTTACCAACTTACTTCTGGAATAGAAGCCTAAGTGCCTAAAATCTTAGCCTTTCATTTTAATATTTCTGGGGTTGGAGCTTACCAAATTGCCTATTTCCCCCATTCATCAATAGAGGAGGCCAGCAATACACTGTAACCTTGAGTAAGTGTGTCAACCCTTCTCAGCCTCATTCTCCCTCTTATCAACAGGAATGTTAACAGTATTTGGCTTCATGAGGTTGCTGTGAGGTTTAAATGAGATAAATGTGTAAACAATTAGGACAGTGCCTGGTCTGATCAACGTTAGCTATTATGATGATCACTAATTTTGTCTGAGAAAGTACCTCTCCTCATCCTAAAAATGCCCCGCCCCTTTGTTAGGTGGGCACATTACCTGTCCAAGTATCTCTCTTTTAATGATACCTGCTCTTCCCACATATAACACGGACATTTCCCCCACCTGCCCCATTCTGAACTCAATACTGGTATTTTCTCATCAAAGGAAATAAGTAATTAATAACTGCCCGTTCTTTTCTGCGTAAGAGATAATCTTCATAGAAACTTATGGAACTAACAATAGATTTTTCTGTGTAATAATCGTTCCACTGCTTGTCAATGAGGTGACTTCTGGCTTTGGATGAATCACCTTGGCCAGCAGTACCTTCATGACCAAGGAGATCACCTTCATGTTTCCTACAAAGGGTGTGTGGAGGGATTGGCACAGCTAAATTGGAAATTCTCTCTCCGAGACTTTCTGCTGTTTGTTTCTCCTGGACTGGAAAGGGTAAACGGGTCTGTGATCTGTGCCTCGTCTAGGTGGAGCCCAGGGATTCCTGTTACCCTCCCTGGTTTGGGATTCCTGAAAAGTGAGGTCAGCTCAGCCCTTTCTGTGAGTCTTTCAGCCACAAGTTAGCATGCTGGGTGAAGAGAACTGTTTATTTTAAATATGGGAAACAAAGATAAAGTGATGTCTTTATGAAAAAACTTAATTTGTTCATTGGACAAATATTCATAAAGTATCTACTCTATTGTAGGCACTGCTCTAGTCCAGGAGTTTACAGAGATGAACAGATCAGACAGGACAGCTGGATTCTGTGGCCCTTGGAATCCAATGAAGCAATGCCATAATTAGAAAATGTCCGGCAAAAATACAAACTTTAAGTTACAAATTGAGTGAATCATAGGGCTATAATGTACAACACGGTACTACAGTTAATGACAATGTATCACATATTTGAAAGTTGCTAGGAGAACGTTTCTCATTACAAGAAAAAGAATCTTGACTATATTGGGTGACAGATGTTAATTACATATTGTGGTGATCACTGTGCAATACATACAAATATCAAATCACTATGCTGTACACCTGAAACTAACACGTTATATGTCAATTACATCTCAAAAAACAAAAGAAAGTAACCAGATATCTGATCCCCTTCCATTCCCAGACCCTACTCTCACCACTGTGAATACTGAGTAAATTCATAGCAGGCTCCAGAATCCCACTCCCCCACAACATACCTCTTTCTCTTCCTTCTTCCTTGTTTCCCTCCTTTTCTTTCTTCCCTTCTTTCCTTCCTTCTATATTTTCTCCTTGACTTTCCTCCTCACCAGTGCCATTTGTTATTCTATCATACGAAACACCACACAAATAACTCACTCCTCATTCTACACTTTTTTTCCCCCCAGTTCAGTCGCTCAGTTATGTCTGTCTCTTTGCGACCCCATGGACTGCAGCATGCCAGGCTTCCCTGTCCATCACCAACTCCCAGAGTTTATTCAAACTCATGTCCATTTAGTCGGTGATGCCATCCAACCATATCATCCTCCGTCCTTCTCCTCCTGCCTTCAACCTTTCCCAGCATCAGGGTCTTTTCCAATGAGTCAGTTCTTCACATTAGGTGGCCAAAGTATTGGAGTTTGAACTTCAGCATCAGTCCTTCCACTGAATATTCAGGACTGATTTCCTTTAAGAATGACTGGTTTGATCTCCTTGCAGTCCAAGGGACGCTCAAGAGTCTTCTCCAACAGCACAGTTCAAAAGCATCAATTCTTTGGCACTCAGCTTTCTTTTTGATCCAACTCTCACGTCCCTACATGACTACTAGAAAAACCAGTAGTCAAAGTAGTCAGCTTTGACTAGACGGATGTTTGTTGCCAAAGTAACGTCTCTGCTTTTTAATATGCTGTCTAGGTTGGTCATAGCTTTTCTTCCAAGGAGAAAGTCTCTTTTAATTTCATGGCTAAAGTCACCATCTGCAGTGATTTTGGAGGCCAAGAAAATAAAGCCTGTCACTGTTTCAATTATTTCCCCATCTATTTGCCATGAAGTGATGGGACTGGATGCCATGATCTTAGTTTTTTGAATGCTGAGTTTTAAGCCAGTTTTTCCACTCTCCTCTTTCACCTTCATCAAGAGGATCTTTATTTCTTCTTCACTTTCTGCCATAAGGGTGGTGTCATCTACATGTCTGGGGTTATTGATATTTATCCTGGAAATCTTGATTCCAGCTTGTGCTTCATCCAGCCTAGCATTTCACATGATGTACTCTGCGTATAAAATTAAATAAGCAGGGTGATAGCATACAATGTTGACATACTCTTCCCAATTTTGAACCAGTCTCCTGTTCCATGTCCAGTTCTAACTATTGCTTCTTGACCTGCATACAGGTTTCTCAGGAGAAAGGTAATGTGGTCTGGTATTCCCATCTCTCCAAGAATTTTCCAGTTTGTTGTGATCCACATAGTCAAAGGCTTTTGCGTAGTCAATGAAGCAGATGTTTTTCTGGAATTCTCTTGGTTTTTCAATGATCCAACGGATGTTGGCAATTTGATCTCTGTTTCCTCTGCCTTTTCTAAATCCAGCTTGAACATCTGGAAGTTCTCAGTTCACGTATTGTTGAAGCCTAGCTTGGAGAATTTTGAGCATTACTTTGCTAGCATGTGAGATGAGTGCAACTGTGCAGTAATTTGAACATTCTTTGGCAATATCTCAGGCAATATCATGGATATCTCAGGAAATGTCAGGAAAAGCAGAATACGTGTTAAATTCCTGGTTTTTGCAGATGATAAAGATTAATCCTTGGATTCTAAGAATTATGTAAATGTCCTCTTTCAAATAAAATGCCCTAAACTGTATTAGGCCTGAGGCTGGTAGGAGACTTACAAGGTTTTTAAAATGCCAAATGCATCCAAAGCTGTCCAAAGGAGGCTCAGCTAGACACAAGGATGAAAAGAGTACCACCCTCACCCCACCTCCTCAACACCCACCCACCCCTGCGCTGCACATCGCATACAGACATGCTCGTCCACACAGACGCATGCCCCCAGACACGCACACACACTGCAAACCTTGCAGACCACTTGCTCCCATGCAGGTCTCTTCAGCTCCTGTGCAGCTGGGAGCTGAGCTGCAGCAAGGCATCTGCAGAACGCCCTCTGCAGATGGGCTCAGCTGGTGCAGATGGGTGGTCTCTCTGCATCGTCATCATCACCTCTTCCTCTCCTTCTATGAGAGAACCATTAAATTAAAACTTCCATGCTACCTTAAAAAAATTGCTGGCTCTTCTTAAAAGTACTTTTCTTCCTTGGAATTGAATATATATTCAATATTGTTCCATCTATTCATATTTTTTTATACAATAGGTTTCACATATTTATTGCTGAACCAACCTATTAGCGCAGAGGCATAAATTAAAAAAAGTATTTTCCCGATAAAATATGTCCAACTGTACTGGTAGTGGCATTTTTTTAGCTTGATAGGGTAAAATGCTAGTGACCTTGATACACCATAAATGTGAGTCTCGGATGTACAATTCCTTATAGATTCAGCCTGGTTCTTCATCGGTGTCTCCTCTTGGGGATTCACCTGACTGTGTTATGAATTTTCATGTAAAGTTTGAGGAGAATGAAATGATTCTGCTTTTGTTTCTTGGCCAGAAATCACCTGACTCTGAAAGTTTTGTAAAAGAGACAGCGAGGAAAAGAGTCAATCATGATGGTGGAGAAAGGAGTCAATCAGTCGATATTTATTACATCCACTACATGAAAGTCTCTGTGTCAGATCAGAATGTGTCAGACACAATCTTGCCATCAAAGAGTGTACACTCTCGTACAAAGATAGGAAACACACTATTGGGTCAACAAATATACTGAATACTTAGTAGGTATAAGAAACAGGGATGAATTTGACCTTGATATACACTATATCTGGAGCCTACCTTCTTAAACAAACTTATTCTATATGCTTAAAATATATAAGCTGTAGGCGAAAAAACTGCCAATGCATTTATCTTAACAGCTAGCTGCAGAATTCTCCTTAGAAAGGAAACTATCTCAGTTTAGGAAATGTTTTCACAGCCACCTCAGATGAATGCCAGAGCTAAAGGTCAGCAGCTGCCAAGACAACAAACATAAATGGGGGTGCAGAAGAAAGAAGATAAAGAAGGGAGAGGACGGCCAGGCCACATGGCAGCTGGGCAGATAATAATAACAGTGATGACAATAGTAAGAGTGGAAGCAGTAGCTCACCACTTCCCGCCAGGCATTGTTCTAAGTGTTTTTCATGGTTAATCTCATTCGGTCCTCACCACAATCCTATGATTTAGATATTACTATTTATCATCATTTTACAGAAACTAAAGCCAATTTTTCAAAAACGACCAAGGAACTTTCAAAATGAAGAGTATCCAACAATTCATTTGTAAGTTAACTTGTCTATAATATAAATCCCTTTACCAGAAACTTCAGTCAAGCTTTCCACATACAAATAAATATCTTTTGTGAGTAATTTTTGTGTGTGCATGCAAAGTAAAAAAAAAAAAAAAATCACTGGGTAGCAGGATGAAAGTGTCACAAAACATGGACGCTTTCATGGGATGGTGAGTCCCTAAAACATAATTTGACAGAAGCTTGAGACTGGAGCCATAGGGCACCATGACCATAAGCTCCTTGGTAATTTGTGGGGAAACACTGGATTTTCTGCAGTCAGTGGAATGGTGTTTAACTGTAAGATGGCAAAGTAACTCCCAGTAACACCTAGTGGAGTCAACATACTTAATAGAGTCCCAAATGATTGTTTATCTCACCTCCTAAAAAATGTTTTTCTGTATGCCAAAGTCTGTGCTAAATGCTGGAGCTACATTATCTTATTTAATTCTAAGACGCTGTGTTTTAAGTCAGTCCCCTAGCAAGGAACTGGTGAATAGTAGGTTTGGATTTGGATGCGGGGCTTTCAGACCCCTGACCCAGTCCATTTAATATCACTAATTCTAGGACAGTATTCTCTTTTTACACCTACAGCTGAAGGATGATGCTGCGGGCAAAAGGGTACTAAGGATTCCTTCCATTATACATTTTGTTGTTGTTCGGTTGCTAAGTCGTGTCCGACTCTTTATGACCCCACGGGCTGCAGCATGCCAGGCTTCCCTGCCTTCACCGTCTCTGAGTTTGCTCAGACTCATGTCCATTGAGTTAGTGATGCTGTCTATTCATTTATTATATTTATTATACTTTTACCTGTTTGAGAGAAACACACAGGAATGTTCCATTGGAGATAAAGTGAGTTAGTAGAAGGAATCACAATTAGAAGCATATTCCCTCTTTCTCCTCCACTGGAAAAGACTATGGAAAGCTCGATAACCTAAAATAAAGAATGACATGAAAAAAGCAAGAAAAGATTAAAATATATAGAAAAGGGGAAATAGAAGAAGGAAGTCAGAGATGAGGATCAAAGAAGACAAACTGAATAGAGGTAAGTGCATATGCAAAAATGGCAGGTCTTCACCAGGGGACACCTATCTCCACCCAGATTGTGCCTACCCCTATCGTTAAATGCTTCCTTCCCATATTGAATTTTTATGTGTTTTTGTTGAGATTCTATATCAATCAAATGCAGATTATTCCATTTTACAGTAACTCCTAGAGTAAATCTATCCTTCAGTACACAGCATTTATACTATATATTTTATATAGCAGCCCTTTAGAGATAGTTCTTCTCAGTTTGTGAAGGTACTCTTAAATACCAGAAGTTAATATTTGAAAATGCAACAAAATTAGGATTGAGTAAATTCTGATATATTGTAGACTTCGCAAAACTTTCAAGCTATTTTCCAAATATTTTGTGTTCAGTTCAATGCATTTTCTAATCAGTATAATTTTCTTAACTCAGTGGGTATTGTCAGAAATTTAATCTATTTTTTAATTAATTTATACTCACCAATTTGACTTAAGGGGTATTTTGATATCTAGGAATTTATTTTAGTTTCTTTTTACAGGTCTCTTAAAAGCCTATTTCGTCCTGAAGTTGCCCTGAACTAAATTAGAATCCATTTTGAATCCATTTTGAAACTCTGAACTGAAAAAATGTATTACTACTACAAAATGAACCATGACATTCAACTAAAATAACAGTTCTTTGAATATACAGTTAACTGAAATTCTGGCAATATAGCTAAAATGAAAGAAATATAACTGGGAAGTCAGCTGATCAGGAGTCAATTCATGGTCTTTGCTTGACCTACCCTTAGTTCCTACTTCAGTCAAATATTGAATGTTTTTCACTAAAATAACAACCCTTTTCACTCCCTTGCCTAAGTAGAAGACATTGTTAAGTGGATGTCTGTGATACTTTGAGTTGTTCAGACAAGAACACCTTTTAAGAGTTTTAGAGCAATGTTCAGTAATAAGGCGTGGAAGCAGGCCCTTTCAAATCCTGCAGGTGGAAGCAGAAATAGGAAGAGACCATTTGCGGACAGTGTTGCTGAAAGCCTTACAATGTTGGCTTACTTCTGCAGATGGGCCTTAATAAAACAACAGGGGATTGGTAAAAGTATGGCACATGGGATACTATGAATTGAACCATTCAAAATGATTTAGTAGACTACACAGTAGTGGTGGAAAATGACATGGAAAAATGCTCATGATATGTTAAGTTTTAAAAAGTTATCGAACAGTGAGTATTGTGATATCAAGTAAGTACATATGGATACTGAAATAATTAGATCAAGAGATCAATGGATCAACGGATGTATGGGGTAGATGTAGATATAATATAGATATAGAAATGCATACAGCTCTAAAACATATACACGTGTGTATGTATATTATATATATAGATATCTTTTTTATCTGTATCTAGATAAAATGTTAATGATAAAAATGTAAAATAAATGTTAATTCCATATTAATAAACATGGAATTTAGGGTGATTTAACATTTGTGTTTTTTCCTTGTCTGTATTTTTCCTGAATAAATATGGATTTTCTTCAGTAAATATTATTTCCTTCAATAAACAAGTATTACTTTATAACATGTAAAAATTATTTAAGTGGAATACACTAGAAGAAAAATCATATATTAACCAATTAACAGACTGTACCATACTTATTCTAAAAGAAAAAAATTGTGCATATTTTTATGTGTTTACACTTTCCAAGCCCAACTTGCATTAATGTAGTCTCATGCCCCTTTTGGCTTTGCTGCAGGCAGAGTAGATCTCCTGTGCCTTAGGGCCTGGTGACATGGGAACCAAGTCACAGCCACCATCCCAGGCCTTGGATAGGGAAGACCTGTACTAGCAGCTTTTGACCTCCTAGGACCTCCTGAGGAATCAGACTTTTCATACAAATGTGCACCTCTCATGAGCTGAAAGATGATAAAAGGGGCATTTAGTGGATGCTTTATGTACTCTAAATTCACCTGGGAGACATCTTTAGATTTTTGAAACGAAGATGACCCTAATTCTACCCTCTACCTTTACATGGCAAGCAAAATGGGGTCAAGCTGTCCACCTAAGTACTGATGACGGGAGCACAGGCAAAACTCGTTTTAGCATCCAATTCCTCCTTGTTTTGTCCGCCTAAGACTGCCTCCTCAGTTGGAGGAAAAGTGGTTATCTCCACCAGGAAATAATACATTAAGAGTCGAGCTTTCCTAGTATAATATCCTCTCTGTAGAGTGCTGGCTCTTAAGAATGCTGTAAAGAAATAAATAGGAAAGTGTTATTTTTCAGCTATAGAAGACTGGGATTCAGCCTGATAACGACAGAAGGCCTAGGTGTTATGCACAAAATAATACAGGAATCATTACTGAATTTTTGTGTTATCATTTAAGCTACGGTATACTCTAGACAACAGCACATAGAGCAGAAATGCAGATATCCTAAAGGGTCAGTGTAAAGGTCTCAGGCAAGGGGTTCTTTATTATTGTTTAATTTTCTTGAGTGTGATTTGTAGGTTTTCCCCCTATTTTTACGGGGCCTTCCCTAATTTATTCATAATGCATACAGTCATGAGGTAGCATCCCTTCGACACTCTGCAGAAAAGCATTTTACTTAAGTCTGAACCCATTAGCTAACAGTCCTGTAGCTTCTGGGCTTTGTAGTCTGTTCTCTGATTCACAAAATCCCTTGCTAGAATTGTACAACACTCAGAGCAAGGATCATGAATGAAAACAGATGCAGATTGTTAAAATGTTTGAATTTGTGTTTCAACACATCTGATACTGAAATTCTGATTTTTCACTTGCACAACTCATTTCAACTACATCCATCCTTGTTTAGGTCCAAAATCACTGTGGACCATGATTGCAGCCATGAAATTAAAAGACACTTGTTCCTTGGAAGAAAAACTATGACAAATCTAGACAGAGTTTTAATAAGCAGAGACAGCACTTTGCTGACAAAGGTCCATATAGCAAAGCTATGGTCTTGCCAGTAGTCATGTACAGATGTGAGAGTTAGACCATAAAGAAGGCTGAACACCAAAGAATCTATGCTTTCTAACTGTGATGCTGGAGAAGACTCTTGAGAGTCCCTTGGACTGCAAGGAGATCAAACCAGTCAATCCTAAAGGAAATCAGTCCTGAACATTCATTGGAAGGACTGATGCTGAAGTTGAGGCTCCAATACTTTGGCCACCTGATGTAAAGAGATGACTGTTTGGAAAAGACCCTGAGAAAGATTGAGGGCAGGAGGAAACGGGGGCAACGGAGAATAAGATGATTGGATGGCATCACCAACTCAATGGACATGAATTTGAGCAAACTCTAGGAGATAGTAAAGGACAGGGAAACCTGATGTGCTGCAGTCATAAAGAGTCAGACACGACTTGGCAACCAAACAACAACAACTTGCTTAGGTCATAGGTTGGAGGTGCAAAGTCAGGCGGGACTGGCACTACAGGTATCCTGAGTCTGAACTGCGTAGACTGACTTGAACAAAAAGAGTTTGGTTCAAACCCACATATATGGTAACTCCAATACAGGGTTTTCAAATGAATTGGACTCAAGAAATATAATAGTTTATTTTTGTCTTTCTTTTTTCAAGGTTAGTTTTCCAGGGATAGTAATTAAAGAATAACTATGTTGAAATTCTTTTGAATGAGCTAAAAGAAAGACAAGGGGTAGTATTCCTTCAGGCTCATAAATAATAATTCCTTGAAAAAATATATTGAGCCAATAAACCATATTCCCTTCCCTTGACATAGTCCCTAGTTTTTAAGTCACCTAACTTTTTTCTATTCAAACTAAGAAAATGTAGTGTATCTTTTTTGGTATAATTTGCTCATGAGAAATCCTGTTACATATAACCTTTCACAAACTCAGTGTTAAATGCCTCTTTTCTCTTCATTTCAATATCTCACAGTTGATTGTGTGTTAACTACAGTGCAGACACAGGCTGCTGTTACAAAGAGGTGACAAATATACAAAACAGGGTATTATTCAGCAGAGGCTATTTGGTAATATGTAACTTACAAGGTAATTTATTTGTTGCCCCCAACAAAGTTACATGATTATTGCAAACATCATAAACTACGTTCAATTCCAGTCATACAAGGAGGATTTATAGGATGTTTCCTGTTTCAGCTGAGATCTTATTATAGCTCCCACAGGTAGTCAAAATGCCAGAGAATTATAACTTCCTTCAGTAATTGCTCAAACTTGAATGTAGCCAATACGGAAGGAAATAGGAATGGGCCATAAGTCTATTGTATCCTCTGGGTGTTTGACAATCTCTGGTTTGTATTTCTAAATTGATATATAATCATTTTGGTTTTTTTTAAGATTAATTTTAAGTTTTTTCCCTAAGGAAATAAATCAACTAGCTTGTTAAATTTTACACAGTATACTGAACTATATCATCAAAGCTAGATTTAGGCCCTGTCCTCAGCAATCTACATTTGTTTCTTAAATAAATAATAATAAGAATCATTTTCCCAAGCACTTCAGTCTAATGTTACAGCTGTATCTGGTTACTCTTTGGATGGGAAATAGGCTGGTTGCTTTTCTTCTTGGCCTTCAAGCCTTGCTCCTGAATCTTTTCCACACACTCGACTCTTATTTCAAAGAGAAACCCCACTGGGAGGCTGGAAGACCTGACTGAGAGAAAAGGAAGTTATGCTAATCTCCTACCCCAAAGACACCAGAGAGCATTTCAAATACTTGCAGCTTAGGAGGAAAAAAAGTTTTCATTCTAGATCAATTCAGTGAGGTTATCACAATTGGAAGCTTTCAGCCTATGCCACCTCCTGTCCCCCCCTCCTCTAGCCTTCCTTCCTCACCAGTTCCTTCCTTAGACCAAGAAACAGAGCTGCTGGCTGAGGAGCAGAGCCAGACAGAATGAAGCTGAGGAGCTCAGAGTGGGCATGGGAAGATGCAGAAAAGAGGAACCAGCTGCTGCAGAGAGAAATGGAGGAGTTTTTTGTTTTGTTTTTTTTTTTTTCAACCATGGGACGCTTGACTGTTGGGGCAAAAGGTGCCAGAGCACCGAAGTACAGGAGTGGGCAGAGTTTGCTTTTGCTGCGTGCTTGCCCTCCTCAACCTCCCACAGCCTCAGGAGGAGCCAGAGGCTCTGCAGCTGGACCTGGGCCTCAGTGGGGCTGGAGATCCAGCACAGGCTGGAGAGAGCAGTCCTGACACCCTATCAGAAGCCTGAGCTCCACAGGAGCTGGAGCTGCTCAGGATCTGGAGGCTGCCCCCACCATGCAGGGTGTGGTAGGCATCAGAGTGGACAGCCCCATGACCACCAAAACAGATGGCACCTGGGATCTGAGTAGCCCACCAGGAATTTTCTGTATCCTTTATTAAATTTGCTCTCAAAGCACTAAAAAATGAGAGAGAGTGCCCCACGAGAGTTGGGCCTGTGTGGACTGAAGACCCAGACGGCTGTGTCCCTGACTACAGCACAGCCAGGACTGCATATCTGGAGGGACAATGACCCTGAAGTGTTGGGGCCACAGCTTGTCTGTGTAGCCCCTGTGACATTCAGGAGTACTTTGCTTCTCAGATGTGAAAGATTCCAGAAAAGGGGAGCAGGGAGCTCTGGGTGTTGTAGCCACACGTTCCGGGAAACAAACTCACTCAGAAGGACAATGCAGATAGTGGAGTGCAGTTTATTACACCGGCGGGCCCAAGGCAGAGTCTCCTCTTAGCCAAGGACCCTGACCAGCATTTGTGAAAATCTTTTATACCCCATGTGTACGTGCTGAACCCACCACCCCAAATTCCTTGAGACTTACATAAACCAAAGAAAATACAACCCCAATAACCCCATCATTCACGTGCTATGTGCTCATGTGCTCAAACAGTCAAACAATTAGCCAATAATCAATAAATCCGAGGTTACACTCCGACAGATACAGAAAAATTTATGGCCTGTCTGGAGGAAGGGGTGATTAGCGTATGTTTTCTCTTAGGCAATGAGTCACCTAGATACGATCTTCAAGGTTCCCCTGTCTGGAGGGGGTCTTATCCTTCTGTTGTTGTTTTCATAGGCACTAAACACAGAGTTCAGAGTCCATTGGAAAGGTGGCCGAGCATGATCAGCATGAACAGGCCTAAGATGGAGTCCAGGCCCTATGAATTCCTTCTTCATGGGAAATAAAACTTTTTTTTTTTTTTTTATGTTTAGTCATTTGCTGAGAGTGAAATAACAGACTTTCACCTTTGTTAGCTGAGGAGTTTCTAAAGGAGACATCTTTCTAGAAGAAATGGTGCATATTAAATCTTTCAAGAAGAAATAGAGTCCAATGCAAGTATTCATTTAAGAAATACTTTATATGTCATATGGTGTAATCATTCTTAACCTCTTCCCCAGCCTTTTTGAAAATCTGATGAACAATACGAATTAATTCTCTAGGAAAAAGCATACACACGTGTAAGTACAGGGCCTTTGTCACAAACTCTCTGAAGTGACGGCCAGAAAGATTTTACCAAAACAGTGATGCAGAAAGCCCCACCCTCCATTCCCCAATAAAGATCAGCAGTTGGCCAGCTCTCTGGGAACAGAAACAGCTCTGGAGAGCACTGGAGTCCATTCAGCAAGGTAGGAGAGCAAAAATTCGAGAATAACCTCACAAGGGAAGGAAGGAAGCTTCATTTTGCCTGCATTATCCCATTCCTCAAGATAACATTACTCAGAGCCAGAAGATAACTTCTAGAAAGAAAAGAGGACAACCAGAAACAGTTCCCCTCACCAGGAAAGGAAGAGTGGAGAGAGTGAGCCGCCACCTCCCCCAGCCTTCGGGGTACCTTATGAAGGTCCCATTTCAGTTTCACCCCCACCCAGAGACTGACAAAGCTGAGACACATACAGACAGTTAGGAACAAGGAAGAAAAGCAGTCATGGTTTAAAGTGACTGTACTGGTGGCCGGCCCAGGCCTCTGTGGCTACATGAGTGCAAGATGCCAGCCTAGACCCCACAGCTTACATCCTCTTCCTAGAGTGTACTTCATAAAGCCACTCCAGCTTTGTATTTGAACACCACTAGCCTGACACCTGTCACCAGTGTCCACCGGTATCCACGTCCAATGGGGGACAATACAGCCACTGATGGGCATGCTGACACCCAAGGTCCCCATAACAGCTTGTGGTCTTAGGTCAGGCCCTGTCTTCTAACCCTGGCCTGCACAACCGCACCACACTACCTGTACTTAATCCCTCTAGCTGTGCACCTGCATACTCCTGGCCTGACCTCCAGTACTGTCCTCCCTGCAGTGGGGAGACTGTGTAGTCACAGGAGAGCATACCAGCAGCCAGGGTCTCCTCCAGCCCTTGCTGCCCACCCTGGCCCCCACCACTAGGTGTGTGTCTGCAGCTGAACCAAGCTTTTCCACAGGCACCTGCAGCAGGCAGCTGTATGCACACTACTGGCTCTAGCCACCATCACTGTCTGGCCTGGTCACTAGCTTCTGGACCTAGAGGGATAACTGAGGAGCCCAACAGCTCGGGCAGCCACTGCAGACTCCCACAGTGTTCCCAAGGACCACAGAGCTGTTCATGTGGTGGACCTCAGCAGCATGAGCCAAAGAGACATCATGCAGCCCTGGACCCACTGCCACCATGTGTCCCCACACTCGGTACCACTAGACCCAGGGACACAGTACACCCTAACCCACAGGTGAGTCTTTCCTTGCTGAGATCAAGCCATGAAGTCTGGAAGAGGTGACTAGTTATTTAAATGTAGAGACATCTATGAAAGCCTATATGGGATCATAAAGAACCAGGGAGTCATGAGTCCACCAAAGGAACACAGTAGGCCATCAGTAACAAACCCCAATGTGATGGAGATACAAGAATTGCCCAATAAACAACTCAAAATAATCGTTCTAAAGATGCTCAGAGAACTATAAAGAACACAGATGTGTAATTCAACAAAATTAGGAAAACAACAGAAAAATAAAATGAGAAGTTCAACAGAAAGATAGAAAACATAAAAATGAACCAAACAGAAATTGTGGAGCTGGAGAATACACTGAGCAAACTGAAGAATCCAATAGACAAATACATAGAGAGGAAACCCCAAGAGACTAAGAGCAGATTTCTCAGTACAGATCTGAAAGACCCGGAGAGAATGAAATCCTGTATACGAAGTACTAGAAGAAAGAAACTGCCAATCGAGAATAACTGACCCAGCAAAACTGCCCTTCAGAAATGAAGTTTCTTCGCCACCATGCCTACTTTACAAAATATGCTGAAAGGAACTCTTCAAGCTGAAATGAAAGGGTGATAATTAGTGACATGAAACATATGAAAATATGTATATACCACATTGGTTAAATTACACATATAGTCAAATTCAGAATACTCTAATACTATAACAGTATGTTAACTACTTTAATCGAAAAGATACTGGACAAACATATTTTTAAAAAGCTATACTTACAGTAATTTCTTAATGGATATACAATATAAAAAGATGTAAGCTGTGACATCAAAAACATAAAAGGGGGGGTAAAAGGGTTTTTGTAGGTGATTGAAGTTAAACTGGTATCTCTGTAGACTATTATATGATGGTACAAGATGGTCTATGTCAGCCTCATGGTAGCCACAAAGCAAAAACCTACAGCATATTCATAAAAGATAAAGGGAGTGATTTTTCCTGGTAGCCTAGTGATTAGGATACTGAGCTTTCACTGCCATGGCCCAAGTTCAATCCCTAGTTGGGGAACTGAGATACTTTGAGCCACATGGCATGATAGGTGCATGACTACTGGTTCAATCTTCTTAGCCATTGTGGATCTGTTTAGTTTATCTTTTTTTTATAAGTCAGTCTTGATAGGCATATATTTCTAAAAATCTATGCATTTCTTCTAGGTTAGCCAATTTGTTGGCATATAACTATTCACAGTAATCTCTGGTGTATATGTATAAAGGAGTATTATTCAGCCACAAGAAAGAAGTGCTGCCATTTGTGACAACATGGATGAAGCTTGAGAGCATTATGCTAAGCAAAACACATCAGAAAAAGAAAGACAAATACTGTATGATATCACTTACATGTGGAATCTAACAAAGCTAAAGGCATAGACACAGAGATTAGAATAGTGATTACCAGGCAATGATGGGGACAGGGCAAAGGGGAGATATTGATCAAAGGGTACAAACTTCCACTTATAAGATGAACAAATTCTTAGAATCTAATGATTAATTATATTGTATTATGTAGTTGAAAGTTGCTAAGAGAGTAGATCTTAAATGTTCTCACCACAAAAAAAGAAATGATAATTATGGGACATGATGGTGGTGATAGCTAATATTCTGGTGGTAATCATTTTGCAGTATATACATTTGCAACATTTAAGTGTATCAAACCAATACTTCTTACACCTGAAACTTACATAATGTTATATGTCACTATACTCAATAAAGATGGGGGGAAAACACGTTATTGAATTAAAAAACATATTTCAGGGGAAACCTTCCCTCATGTACTCTTTTATTACTGCCTGGATAAATTTGAGACAGTTATACTTTTTTCAGTTTAAGTTTTCATAATTGTATTAGAAAGAAATAATTTGTACCCTTTCTGACAACCCACTTGAAGATGACTCTTGCATTATTTATGCATTTTTCACAACAAGACTTTTCATGTATTTGAATTCTAATAGCTGGAAAAGGAAATGAAAACAAATCAGCAAATGTACTTAGCCCTTGAAAGTTTGAGACATCTGAGTAGTTACAGTATCAACTATATCATGAACGATTCCTTTTATTAAAAAAAAACTGCTAAAACTCAAAGGGTTGAAGTATTCTCAACACAGAATCAACTGGAAAAGAAAATGTAGACCACTTTTAAATATCTTTGATGTTGCCAAACCAGGGGGATTTTTTGATATGAGAAAAATATGCATTTGCTTTTAAGGCAACATACTGCCTATTATGCATTAATGAACTGACTTCAGCAAAGACTATCTTATCTGTTGCTTAAAACTGACCACTATAAACAGCCACTAGAGTGCTCTTTGCTACTGCCAAAAAAGATGTCCAAATATTTTCAGCTAAAATGCCAGCAGAGATCAAAGAGGTTTCACACTAGTTCTCCACATGCCAATGAGATACAAATGCCATCTTTTAGCACATTATAACAATTCTGTCAGCAAATTTGCCAGCAAATTTGGAAAACTCAGCAGTGGCCACAGGACTGGAAAAAGTCAGTTCTTATTCCAATCCCAAAGAAAGGCAATGCCAAAGAATGCTCAAACTACCACACAATTGCACTCATCTCACACACTAGTAAAGTAATGCTCAAAATTCTCCAAGCCAGGCTTCAGCAATACGTGAACCGTGAACTTCCAGTTGTTCAAGCTGGTTTTAGAAAAGGCAGAGGAATCAGAGACCAAATTGCCAACATTTGCTGGATCATCGAAAATGCAAGAGAGTTCCAGAAAAACATCTATTTCTGCTTTATTGACTATGCCAAAGTGAAGAGGAACTAAAAAGCCTCTCGATGAAAGTGAAAGTGGAGAATGAAAAAGTTGGCTTAAAGCTCAACATTCAGAAAACGAAGATCATGGCATCTGGTCCCATCACTTCATGGGAAATAGATGGGGAAACAGTGGAAACAGTGTCAGACTTTATTTTTTGGGGCTCCAAAATCACTGCAGATGGTGACTGCAGCCATGAAATTAAAAGACGCTTACTCCTTGGAAGGAAAGTTATGACCAACCTAGATAGCATATTCAAAAGCAGAGACATTACTTTGTCAACAAAGGTCCATCTAGTCAAGGCTATGGTTTTTCCAGTGGTCATGTATGGATGTGAGAGTTGGACTGTGAAGAAGGCTGAGCACCGAAGAACTGATGCTTTTGAACTGTGGTGTTGGAGAAGACTCTAGAGAGTCCCTTGGACTGCAAGGAGATCCAACCAGTCCATTCTGAAGATCAGCCCTGGGATTTCTTTGGAGGAAATGATGCTGGATGAGATGGCTGGATGGCATCACTGACTCGATGGATGTGAGTCTGGGTGAACTCTGGGAGTTGGTGATGGACAGGGAGGCCTGGCGTGCTCAGATTCATGGGGTCGCAAAGAGTCCGACATAACTGAGCGACTGAGCTGAACTGAACAATTCTTTTGTACAATATTCTTTTTCAATGATCTGTAAAAAATTATGCATTTGTTGTTGTTTAGTTGCTAAGTTGTGTCCGACTTTGTGACTCCATGAACTGCAGCCTGCCAGACTTCCCTGTCCTTCAGTATCTCCCAGAGTTTGCTCAACTCAACCATCTCATCCTCTGTTGCTTGCTTCTGCTCCTGCCCTCAATCTTTTCCAGCCTCAGGGTCTTTTCCAATTAGTCAGCTCTTTTCATCAGGCAGCCAAAGTACTGGAGTTTCAGCTTCAGCATCAGTCCTTCCAATGAATATTCAGGACTGATTTCCTTTAGGATTGACTGGTTTGATCTCCTTGTAGTCCAAGCGACTCTCAAGAGTCTTCTCCAGGACCACAGTTCAAAAGCATCAATTCTTTGGCATTCAGCCTTCTTTATGGTCCAACTCTCACATCCATATATGACTACTGGAAAAACCACAGGTTTGATTATGTAGACCTTTGTCAGCAAAGTGCTGTCTCTGCTTTTTAAAATGCTGTCTAGGTTTTCACAGCTTTTTTTCCAAAGAGCAAGCATATTTTAATTTTGTGGATGCAGCTATCATACCTAGTGATTTTGGAACCCAAGGAAATAAAATCAGTCACTGTTTCCACTTTTTTCCCCATCTATTTCCCATGAAGTGATAGGACTGGATGCCATGATCTTAGTTCTTGAATGTTGAGTTTTTAGCCAGCTTTTTCACTCTCCTCTTTCACCTTCATCAAGAGACTCCTCTTCAGTTGCTCTTCACTTTCTGCCATAAGGGTGGTATCATTTGAATACTGAGATTGCTGATATTTCTTCTGGCAATCTTGATTCCAGCTTGAGCTTCACCCAGCCTGGCATTTCACATGATGTACTTGGCAAAGAAGTTAAATAAGCAAGGTGACAATATACAGCCTTCCATATTCCTTTCCCAATTTTGAACCAGGCCATTGTTCCATGTATGATTCTAATTGGTGCTTCTTGACTTGCATACAGATTTCTCAGGAGGCAGGTGGAGATGGTCTGGTATGCCCATATCTTTAAGAATTTTCCACAAATTGTTGTGATCCACAAAGCTTTGTGTAGTCAATGAAGCAGAAGTAGATGCTTTTTTCTGGAATTCCCTCACTTTCTTCATGATCCAATGAATGATGGCAATTTGATCTTTGCTTCCTCTGGCCTTTTCTAAATCCAGCTTGTACATCTAGTAGTTCTCAGTTCACGTAGGGCTGAAGCCTAGCTTGAAGGATTTTGAGCATTACCTTGCTTGTATGTGAATTGAGCACAATTGTGCACTAGTTTGAACATTCTTTGGCATTGCTCTTCTGTGAGATTGGAATGAAAACTGACCTTTTCCAGTTCTGTGGCCATTGCTGAGTTTTCCAAATTTTGAGTACAGCACTTTATCAGCACCATCTTTTAGGATTTGAAATAGCTCAGCTGGAATTCTGTCACCTCCCCTAGCTTTGTTGGTAGTAATGCTTTCTAAGGCCCATTTCACTTCACACTCCAGGATGTTTGGCTGTAGGTGAGTGACTACATCATAACAGTTCTCTTGGTCATTAAGACCTTTTTTGTGTAGTTCTTCCGTGTATTCTTGCCACCTCTTCTTAACCTTTTCTGCTTATGTTAGGTCCTTTCAGTTTCTGTCCTATATCATGCTCATTTTTGCATGAAATGTTCCCTTGGTATCTCAATCTTCTTGAAGAGATCTCTAGTCTTTCCCATTCATTTGTTTTCCTCTATTTCTTTGCATTGTTCACTTATGAAGGCTTTCTTATCTCTCATTGCTATTCTCTGGAACTCTGCCTTCAGTGGGGTATATCTTTCCCTTTGTCCTTTGCCTTTCTCTTCTCTTCTTTTCCTGGCTATTTGTAAGGACTCCTCAGACAATCACTTTGCCTTCCTGCTTTCTTTTTCTTGGGGATAGTTTTGGTCACTACCTCCTGTACAATGCTATGAACTTCTGTCCATAGTTCTTTAGGCACTCTATCAGATCTAGTCCCTTGAATCTATTCATCACCCCCACTGTATTATCATAAGAGCTTTGATTTAGGTTATACCTGTACCTGAATGACCTAGTGGTTTTCCCTATTTTTTTTTTTTTCCAATTTAAGCCTGAATTTTGCAATAAGGAGTTCATGATCTGAGCCACATGCTTCAGGTCTTGTTTTTGCTGACTGTATCAAGTTTCTCCATCTTCAGCTACAAAGAATATAATCAACCTGATTTTGGTATTGACCTTCTGGTGATGTCCATGTCTAGAGTTGTTTCTTGTGTTGTTGAGAGAGGATATTTGTTATGACCAGTGCATTCTTTTGGCAAAACTGTTAACCTTTGCCCTGCTTACTTTTATACTTCAGGCCAAACTTGCCTGTTACTCCAGATATCTCTTGACTTTTACATTCCAATCCTAAAATGTTCACTCTTGCCATCTCCTGTTTGACCATGTCCAGTTTACCTTGATTCATGCACTTAATACTACAGGTTCCTATGCAATAAATTTCTTTATAGCATTGGACATTTAATTTCACCACTAGACACATTCACAATTGGGCATTGTTTCCACTTTGGCCCAGTCTCTTCCTTCTTTCTGGAGCTATTTCTCTGTTCTTCCCCAGTAGCATATTGGACACCTATCGACCTGGGTGGCTCATCTTTCCGTGTCATATCTTTTTGCCTTTTCTACTGTTCATAGGGTTCTCGAGGCAAGAACACTGGAGTGGTTTGTCATTCCCTTCTCCATTTGTCAGAACTCCCCACTATGCTCTGTCCATCTTGGGTGGCCCTGCATGGCACGGCTCATGTATTTGAGGGAGATACTATTTTTTTGGCATAACACAGAAAATATGAATTAGGAAAGCTACATTTAGTAAGTTCAGTGATTTATTGTTACAAGTTAATACACTTTTTCCCCATTGTATGGAGTTACAAATTCTTGGCCAATTATCCAGAATACAGATGAAACCTGAATGTTACAGTGTAACTTGATAAAATACTTATCACTCCTTAGTCACTTGAATAAATAATATATATTCTAACAGTTATAGTGAAGGAGGAAACAGACAGAACAGGCTCCATCTTGAAAGCAGGACTCCATCTTGGGCTGGACTTGGGTGGACTTTGAGCTAGATGCCCAGTATCTATGGAAACAACATACCAACTGGAAAACCAGGCCTCCCGGATGGAAGAGCCCCAGGGCTCATACCTAGACTCTCTGTTAACTAAAAGAATACCCTAATTATCTGTGTAACTGAAAAGAATCATAAAGTCTATTATGCTTATTGGGGTATGACCACAGGCCTATTGATAATTTTTCACTGTTGACTACCTAGGCTTAAGGCATATGAATCACGAGTTAACTTTGATTGTATCTTTCTTTTCCTTTGCTCAGACTAGTTTCAGGGAATTGGGGGAGGTGGGTTAGGGCATGTACACTTAGGGTATATAAGGTTTTCAGAAAGACTGGTCAGAGTCCTTGGCTAAGAGGAGACTCTGCCTTGGGCCCGCTGGTGTAATAAACTGCACTCCACTATCTGCATTGTTCTTCTGAGTTTGTTTCCCGGAACACGTGGCTACAACATTTGGTGCATGGGCCGGGAAACTCCTCACTTTGCGGAGACAAGTCCCATTTGGGACTACTCCGAGGCCTTGCAGCTCGAATCTTCTAGAGGGGGGAAGGCGCCTCGCCCTTCTGGAAGGATTCTGCTTCTCAATGCCTGGACCTTTCATGTTAGCAGGTAGTGGACGGCAGCAGGGAACTGAGCGCTCAGGTGAGGAGGAACCCACCCAGCAGGGTGGAAAAGGGGGCCTGATAACCCCCCTGGGAGGGATTAGAAGGGGCACAGACCCACAGGAGCCTGGAATAGGCAGGTGGCAATGATTGCTTGGTACACAGGTTGACGAGTGTGTTAGGGCTTAGGAAGGAAATTTGTGAAGGTCATTTAGGAGGTGGTGTCCACGCTGTCTTGGGGAAAATTATTACCAAGCAATTGCCAGAGGATTTTAGGAGAAGAAACTTGGTTTTAGTGTGCTCGTATTCTGTCCTCCCCAAGGAGGTGTTCCATCTGCTATGAAATTCTTGACCCCCTCGGAATTGTCAGGCTAGAAGGAGGGGGATACATAAGTGAATACGAATTGGCTTTTCCAGAGATGGCCTGGGACGTGGGATATTTAACCCATCTGTATTTTCATTCACACCTGATCAAGCTCACCAAGGCAGAATGGACTTTAAAAGTTAAAGGAGAAACAGTCTTGGATCACGTGTTCTGGTTCGGCTGTGCTGACCAGCAGGTGAAGACACACCGATCCCCCTTCTCCCTCTGGCATCTGGCAGGTAAGGCTCTTCTCACCCCAATTAGGAAGGAGGCAGAATGGCAATTTAAGTGTCATTGAGTGGAAATATCAGAAGTACATAGGGTACTGAGAACTTCGTAGACAGAACGAAAAGAAAAAGTAGAAGAAGGTCCGAGAAGGTAAGCAAGATGGGGGGAAGTGAATCTAAGGCAACTATATTGGAGTGCATGATTAAAAATTTAAAGAAGAGTGGATCACAATAGACTGTGGAAAATTCTGAAAGAGATGGGAATACCAGACCACCTGACCCAGCTCTTGAGAAATCTGTATACAGGTCAGGAAGCAACAGTTAGAACTGGACATGGAACAACAGACTGGTTCCAAATAGGAAAAGGAGTACGTCAAGGTTGAATATTGTCAGCCTGCTTATTTGACTTCTATGCAGAGTACATCATGAGAAACGCTGGACTGGAAGAAGCACAGGCTGGAATCAAGATTGCCAGGAGAAATATCAATAACCTCAGATATGCAGATGACACCACCCTTATGGCAGAAAGTGAAGAGGAACTAAAAAGCCTCTTGATGAACGTGAAAGTGGAGAGTGAAAAAGTTGGCTTAAAGCTCAACATTCAGAAAACACAGATCATGGCATCTGGTCCCATCACTTCATGGGAAATAGATGGGGAAACAGTGGAAACAGTGTCAGACTTTATTTTGGGGGGCTCCAAAATCACTGCAGATGGTGATTGCAGCCATGAAATTAAAAGATGCTTACTCCTTGGAAGGAAAGTTATGACCAACCTAGATAGCATATTCAAAAGCTGAGACATTACTTTGCCAACAAAGGTCCATCTAGTCAAGACTATGGTTTTTCCTGTGGTCATGTATGGATGTGAAAGTTGGACTGTGAAGAAGGCTGAGCACCAAAGAATTGATGCTTTTGAACTGTAGTGTTGGAGAAGATTCTTGAGAGTCCCTTGGACTGCAAGGAGATCCAACCAGTCCATTCTGAAGGAGATCAGCCCTGGGATTTCTTTGGAAGGAATGATGCTAAAGCTGAAACTCCAGTACTTTGGCCACCTCATGCAAAGAACTGACTCATTGGAAAAGACTCTGATGCTGGGAGGGATTGGGGGCAGGAGGAGAAGGGGACAACAGAGGATGAGATGGCTGGATGGCATCACTGACTCGATGGACATGAGTCTGAATGAACTCCGGGAGTTGGTGATGGACAGGGAGGACTGGTGTGCTGAGATTCATAGGGTCACAAGAGTCAGACACGACTGAGCGACTGAACTGAACTGAACTGAATCGAATGGGGTGAAGATGATGCCTAACCGCGTCCACATACTTTGTGAGGTCGAATGGCCCCCTGTGGGATTAGGATGGTGACCAGAGGACACCATGAACTTAAAAAGAGTAGACGCAGTCTATACAGTAGTCACAGTAGAGCCAGGACACCTGGATCAATATCCATATATTCACTCAGGCTAGGGTTAGCTCAAGACCCTCCTACTTGGACAAGGTTCTGTATCCAGAAAGGAAAGGGAAAAATATTAATGGCAAAAAAATTGACTCATGATAAAACAGAAAATTCTATAGGATTTGGATGGGGATGACCTGACTCCTCCCCCATACTGGATAATGACGCGCCTGCCTCTCAGTGCTCCACCAGGACCGGAGGCCGCCTTAATGCCCGATCCAGGGTAATGTGAAGTTCCTGCAGCAGCCACTGCTCTTCCACCAGCTCTCCTGGAGTTTGTAGAGCCGCCATTTCGGCAGGCTCCAATCCCAGCAATGGAGACCTCTGGTCAACGCCCCCAGAATTCCACCTCAGCTGGACTGCCTGGATTTTATCCACCTCTCCGGGTGAGTACTGATGGGAAGGGGGAAGAAATCACAGCAATTAGACAGAGGCTGCGCTCCGCCAAGGAACAGGGGGAAAGAACCCCACTACAGATGCCCCTCAGAGAGCTACAACAGCCTCCGGTTCAGGACGCATGGGGCACTACCGCCCGCCCCCTGTAGCCTATTATTATCAGCCATTTTTCTCTACGGATATTAAACTGGCAGAGACATGCTCCACCGTACTCGGGGGTGTTCCCCGCCCCACCCCCTAGGAATACAGGTAATTTTTAAGGTGTCTCCTCCTTCTCACATGCAGAGAGATTTAAACTCATTATGAAGGTTCATCCTGTGTAAACTTTTCATGAACTTTCACCTCAATGGAACAATAAGGTTAATATAGGAAGCAAAGCAAAATTCCTACCAGAGATTTACATAGCGTAGCCTGAGGGACTCAGAAGCTGTTCTTAAAACACCACAACTATCTTCCCACTGTCACATTGTGCAGAATCAATGTGCAGACTGTTTTTCCAGAAGAGAATATATTGAGTTGTGTGGTCTTTCAGATGGAAGTCATGGTATTGCCAGCAACCGTTGGACTTAGGCTCTGATATGACAAGAATAGCAGAACTCACTGGAGAGGTCAGCAGCTGCTTCCTCTAAACACTTTCTGGGTGCTGTGACCTCCGGCAGCAGAGGCATTTATTCTTCAAGGGTATTTGGCTGTCTTGGAAGCAAACGAGCCTGGTCGGTCCTCACTGTGTGATCAGATGCCAAGGGAATTAATTGCCAGTGCAATCTTGAGACTAGATGTGAAGTTATACCGATAGGATAACATTTCAAGGTCTACTAATCCTTGTGCATAGTGACATGAGAAGACCATCAGACCAGCTTGAGTATGGGAGGTATTTCTGAAAAGGGATAAGATTACAATTAAGTGTCTCAAAGCTCCTGCCTCTTTTATGAAGTACTGACTCCAGCTAGAGGTCAGTCACCACTTGAAAGGATCATGTCTCTATTTCAGGACAGTGACCTGAGCAGTCACTCTGTAATTTCTCTGATGGTCCCTCTTCTTTGTCCTTGGTGTGTGCGTGGTAAGTCACTTCAGTCATGTCCGACTTTGTATGACCCCAGGACTATAGCCCACCAGACTGCTCTGTCCATGGGATTCTCCAGGCCAGAATACTGGAGTGGGTTGCCATGCCCTCCTCTGGGGGATCTTCTGACCCAGGGATTGAACCCGTGTTTCTTACGTCTCCTGCACTGGCAGGAAGGTTCTCTACCACAAGCTCCACCTGGGTAACCCCTTTGTCCTTGGAATTTTACTTAATTTCTAAATTAAAAAAAATTTTTTTTTCCTATAACATGGAACACCTTTTTGATATTCTGCCAGTGCTCCCACTCTTATGCCTATTTATATAAGAAGCTCAGATTCCTTCTCCCCCAGATACTCTGGACAGGTGAATCACCTCATTAGGAGAAATCACAGAAACCACTTTATGTGTCACCATTGAGCTCTCTCTGCTCTGGGTGCTAGAAACCCCCACCTACTGTAACTAATAATGCTGTGCTCCTCCATAAGAATCAAGAGGAAAAGAACTACTTGCACCCATCATAAAGCAGAGTATCATTAGCAATGGAGTTCTGTAGTATCTGTCTAGCCATCAGTCTTTTCTATCTGACAGCATATTTTCTGAAGGCTAGGCATGGTTGGGGGTATGACTAAACTGAAAGATGAAATAAACATGGACCTGACCTTAAGGCTTTCCCAGAATTGAAGAAGACACAGGCATGCAACAGATACAATGTGATTCAGTAAGTAATAAAGTAAGTAAACAATAAAGGCACCTACAAGGTTAAAAAGAGAGGATGACATGCTAAGGAAAGGGAGGTGATGAATATAAGAGACAGACATAGGAAACAACATGAAGAAAAATAGAGGCTTTCAATGAGCAGTTGTTGAAATTGTTCTAGATGTTGCAATGATATTTGAAAATACAAGCTTTACATCTGTTGTGTGTAGTATACAAAAATACAGTATAAAGTATTACAGTATAGAGCAGATTAAGAAAATTTTTTTTCGCATTTAAGACAATGTAGTGACTTTCAAACCGGAGCTAGAATTTAGCCTGACACAAAAACATCCATTCTCATGAATGGAAATTGTGACGTTATACTACTCCTAAAAAAGTGAACTCTCAGAAGGCAATTTCATAAGAAACAAAACCAAATAGCCTAATAATATCAGAGAAATAACCACTATTAACTGAATTCCTGTGTGGCAGGCTCCAATGTCATTGATTTGTATACATAATCTTGTTTAACTCTCACAACAGCTCTTACAATAGTTACTAACCCCATTCTACATTTAAGGATACAAAATCAGAAGAGTCAAGCAATTCATCTATAAGTGAGAGTTGGATTCAAATCCCAGATTAATTTGATGACATGGTATCACACTTCACACATCAACCCCTAAAACCCTACCAAGAACCAGTGAATGCTCATTATGATTAAGACTACATGAAGCAGTATCACACAGCACAAAGAGCACAGTGCCAAGAATCAAGAAGACAGTATCCTAGTTCCAGTCTTTTTCTATGCAACTTTGGTATACTTAACCCTTGAGTAGTTTGAAGTAGCTAATTTCTAAGGCTTTATCTAGGTAAAAAGACTAAAATTCTCCTTTATTATAACCACTGCCATATTTTTCATTCAAGTATTATGTTAGCTATTATTTTGAAGATAAGGTCATCTTTCATACATGCAGAATCATTTAATCAGTCACGTTTACAGGGTTCCCTACACTAAGTGTAATACTACACTAAATGCTGACTATTCCGAGGTAGGATCTCATGTCAATAGCTGGGTTAGCATCACAAATTCACTAAAATATAATTTCTCTTAACATAGAAAGTATAAATACTACATGAGTTTGAGCCTCAAAATGAAAATGAGTATTTTCAAAATTGGTAAATATGACATACTATCTATTACATATTGGAGAGGCAGGGGAGCATGAAAACAGACTAGGAAAGAAATTAGGGTTGGTAGAGATTAAACTATGAAGGATCAGAGAGAAAGTGTAGAGGTAAACTCTGTCATGAAGGACAGAAAATGCCACGAAGAACAAGCTCACTGTTCTTTACCCAGAAAAATGGTTTTCACTGTTTTGGTAAAGTGCACAATATAGTAGAAGTAGAGGCAAGAACTGATGCCTTTGATTGTGGTGCTGGAGAAGACTCTTGAGAGTCCCTTGGACAGCAAGTTAATCCTAAAGGAAATCAACCCTGAATATTCATTCGAAGCACTGATGCTGAAGCTGAAGCTCCGATACTCTGGCCACCTGATGTGAAGAGCTGACTCACTGAAAAAGATCCTGATGCTGGGAAAGACTGAAGGCAGGAAGAGAAGGGGACGACATAGGACGAGATGGTTGGATGGCATCACTGACTCAGTGGACATGAGTTGGAGCAAACTCTGGGAGATGGTGAAGGACAGGGAAGCCTGGCGTGCTGCAGTCCATGGGGTTGCAGAGTCAGACAAGACTGAGCAACTGAGTAACAAATAGGAGAGAAATCCAATAGCCATCACTGAATAATTTTAATTATTAGTGCTGTCACCCAAATAATTTTGTGACACCGGGGCCAGGGATTTAAAGCTGTGAGACAGCTTTCCATTTGTTTATGAAAATTCAGAAAATAATCTCTACTGAGTAATTTGGTTTGGAGATCAAATGAGATAACTAAAGAACATGAAAACGCCTAGCATTGAGAGTGACACAATGTAAGCACTGAGTAAGGGTTATTCTTCTGCTCCTTGAGCTGCAGTTAAATTAGTGAAGCTTTAAATACTTTTGGATTAAAAAAAAACAAAACAAAAGCCCACTCATATATCAGAGACAATGCAAAGATAAGAGTACAGCTCTGGGCCAGATTTAAATCCTGGCCGTGCTACTTCCTTGCAGTGTGAGTCGGTCAGGTTACTTACCTTCCCTGAGCTTCTGTATCCACACTGGTAAATGAGAATAATCATCACGTAGGGATACTGTGAAAACAAAATGAGTGATACTTAGAGGTTTAAATTAGATAAAACTTATACTGCAGTATCTGGTAAACAGGGATCTCTCAGCAAACATTAGCTCTCGATTACCCTAGCCAAAATTTTCAGTTTGGACAAAGCCCCTATTAACAGTTAAGGTCAAATTTTCTCTTGGCTCCCACCTCAAGTTTTGCCAGCTGGGCCTTGCTTCAGCTGCACACAAGGACCCTTGTACATTTATGACTGAAGGTAAGAACTAGGAATGAACTAAGTTCAGCTTCTGCCTCAGAACTTGTACCTTATCTGCTCCACATTCAGCCTTGGCAAGGTGTAACACCTGAACGCCTACTTCAGTGTGTGCTTTCTGGCACCCAGAGCTTGTGTACAATCAATGACTATGTAACTAATTACACAAGGTTATGGTCATACTTAATTAGCATGGCATCTCGGTTTATAATTAATCATTGAATGTTCTCTTTCAAATAAAAACTTTAGATGTAACTTGGAGTGAAAATCTCCCCGTGTGCTTTACATGTTGAATTCTATCCATCAGTTTAAGCATGGATTTGCATTTAGAATGCAAGTATTTCTTACTTGATACTTGCTGTAAGGATCCTCTTTCTACTGCAGAGAAGATGCTGAAATTGGTATGAATGTGCATGCAACTAAAAATGATATGTAACTTGAAATTCCAAAGCCATATTTTTATCTTGACAGCCAGTCACATCGCTTCATTGCCACATTGCTAGAACCTACATTTACTGACAATTGTTTTCTCAATCAAATGTGTGATGCAAAAAAGCTATGCAAAAAACATTAGGAAAAATAAACATGGCACCATATTTCAGGTTTGCTTTTGAAAATGTTATCCAATAGTGCACAGTTTCAGTCTGTGAGAGTAATAAAATTTTATCATCACCACTGATCCCCAAAACTTTAAATCCAGGAGATAAAGAGGAACTGTTGTTAACTAACTAATGGAGTTAATGATGTGATAGCAACTTAATCATGAGTTGGTCTCTGCTGTATACCTGACAGTAACTATTTAATACCTTAAATAATTAGTTTAACATGAGGCTGGGAGCAATTGGGCAGTTGACAAAACTGAGAAATAAATGATTCTGAACTACAATTTTTTTTCTTTAAAAAAAAATTATTTCCAATTGAGAGATAATTACAATATTGTTTTGATTTCTGCCATACATGGATGGCATATCTATGGATCAGCCATAAGGTATACATCTGTCCCCTCCCTCTTGAGCCTTCCTCTCACCTCCACCCCATCCCACCCCTCCAGGTTGTCACAGAGCTCTGTGACACTTGCTCTGTAGTATTAAAAACTTTGCAATTTCCCCATGACATTTCCATTTTTATGAATCATATCATTAGGAGGGCTTCATTGTCCTATTAATTTCAGAGTGCAGGAGCTGCCTGGATTTTGAAGCTTTGGAAGCAAGAGCTGTGGTTAAACGTGAGTTTCTAGCAGGTTTCAGGATATAATAAAGAGTGATGACACAGATTCCAGCTGCCGGATCCTGGAGATGCTGTGGGACCCTTAGGGACTGAGAAGAGGTAGGTGAGAAGCAAAGCATGCAGGAGAACGAGGAAGATATAAACATTGGACGGTAAAGCAAAGTAGATGGTTTAATTTTTTTTTTTTTTCCTTTTCTTTAAGGGACAAAGTGAAGCAATTAGGAGAGTCTGGAATATGCCCCTAAGTGCTAATCTTGACAAACTTATGAGATCAGGTCAGATTTATTGATGGTGCCCATCAGCTTTCCATAAGCCATTTAAAAAGTAATACATTGTCAAAATATGTTTAAAATCCTCAGGTTGTTGGTTCTGTAGCTTAAAGTGTGAAAGGAAGAAGCTGAGTAAATGGATAACTAATAATTGAAATAGCATGAAGAAGAAAAAAGGCCCAGATTTTATATCTCTGAAATAGGATCCCATTAATGTGAATGCAATTTGCTTTTTCTCAATCTGATGATGACTTTGTTTCTATAGACCAGTTTCCAGAATGTACTGTCTGTAGCCTTGATTACCACCTAAGTTGCTACTCTGAATCTTTCCTATATAGAAATTTGATAGTCAAGAATGTTCAAAGTCATGGACTTCCCTGGTGATTCAGGGATTAAGACTCCTTGCTTCTCCTGCAGGGGACATGTGTTCCATTGCTGGTTAGGAAACTAAGATCCCACATGCAGCATGGCATGGCCAAAAAAAAAAAAAAGACAGTTCAAAATAAAATCTTTCTCTGTGACCATTGGATACTGCCCCCTGCAAACTACCTTGCATAGTTCTTCTGCTGGGCTCCTATAGCTATTGTGAATATAAATACAGTTGACCCTTGAACAACACGGGTCCACTTGTAAACTGATTTTTTTCAGTAAATGCATTACTGCAGTACTACATGATCCAAGGTACGTTGAACTGGTGGATGAGGAACCACTGCTTTGAAGGACAGATTATAATGCTGTATAGATTTTCAGTTGTGCAGGGGTTGGCATCCCTAATCCCTGCATTGTTCAAGGGTCGACTATAGACACATTTTTTAAAATATAAATTTATTTAATTGGAGGTTAATTACAACATTGTATTGGTTTTGCCATAAATCAACATGAATCTGCCACGGTATACACGTGTTCCCCATCCTGAACCCCCCTCCCACCTCCCTCCCCGTACCATCCCCCTAATCTCAGTGCACCAGCCCTAAGCATCCAGTATCATGCATCGAACCTGGACTGGTGATTCGTTTCATATATGATATTATGAATGTTTCAATGCCATTCTCCCAAATCATCCCACCCTCTCCCTCTCCCACAGAGTCCAAAAGACTGTTCTATACATCTGTGTCTCTTTTGCTCTCTCGTATACAGGGTTGTCGTTACCATCTTTCTAAATTCCATATACATGCGTTAGTATACTGTATTGGTGTTTTTCTTTCTGGCTTACTTTGTATAATAGGCTCCAGTTTCATCCACCTCATTAGAACTGATTCAAATGGATTCTTTTTAATGGCTGAGTAAAATTCCATTGTGTATATGTACCCCAGCTTTCTTATCCATTCGTCTGCTGATGGGCATCTAGGTTGCTTCCATGTCCTGGCTATTATATACAGTGCTGCGATGAACATTGGGGTACACCTGTCTCTTTCAATTCTGGTTTCCTCAGTGTGTATGACCGACAGTGGGATTGCTAGGTCATAAGGCAGTTCTATTTCCAGTTTTTTAAGGAATCTCCAAACTGTTCTCCATAGTGGCTGTACTAGTTTGCATTCCCACCAACAGTGTAAGAGGGTTCCCTTTTCTCCACACCCTCTCCAGCATTTATTGCTTGTATACTTTTGGATCGCAGCCATTCTGACTGGCGTGAAATGGTACCTTATTGTGGTTTTGATTTGCATTTCTCTGATAATGAGTGATGTTGAGCATCTTTTCATGTGTTTGTTAGCCATCTGTATGTCTTCTTTGGAGAAATGTCTATTTAGTTCTTTGGCCCATTTTTTGATTGGGTTGTTTATTTTTCTGGAATTGAGCTGCAGGAGTTGCTTGTATATTTTTGAGATTAGTTGTTTGTCAGTTGCTTCATTTGCTATTATTTTCTCCCATTCTGAAGGCTGTCTTTTCACCTTGCTTATAGTTTGTTGTGCAAAAGCTTTTAATTTTAATTAGGTCCCATTTGTTTATTTTTGATTTCCAATATTCTGGGAGGTGGGTCATAGAGGATCCTGCTGTGATTTCTGTCGGGTTGCATTCCTATACACTAATAATGAGAAAATGGAAAGAGAAATTAAGGAAACAATTCCATTCACCATTGCAACGAGAAGAATAAAATACTTAGGAATATATCTACCTAAAGAAACTAAAGACCTATATATAGAAAACTATAAAACACTGGTGAAAGAAATCAAAGAGGACACTAACAGATGGAGAAATATACCATGTTCATGGGTCGGAAGAATCATTATAGTGAAAATCAGTATACTACCCAAAGCAATCTATAGATTCAGTGCAATCCCTATCAAGCTACCAATGGTATTTTTCACAGAGCTAGAACAAATACTTTCACAATTTGTATGGAAATACAAAAAACCTCGAATAGCCAAAGCAATCTTGAGAAAGAAGAATGGAACTGGAGGAATCTACCTGCCTGACTTCAGGCTCTACTACAAAGCCACAGTCATCAAGACAGTATGGTACTGACACAAAGACAGAAATATAGATCAATGGAACAAAATAGAAAGCCCAGAGATAAATCCATGCACCTATGGACACTGTATCTTTGACAAAGGAGGCAAGAATATACAATGGATTAAAGACAATCTCTTTTAACAAGTGGTGCTGGGAAAACCAGTCAACCACTTGTAAAAGAATGAAACTAGAACACTTTCTAACACCATACACAAAAATAAACTCAAAATGGATTAAAGATCTAAACATAAGACCAGGAACTATAAAACTCCTAAAGGTGAACTACAATTTTTAAATACAATTTATATAACAAAATATAATTTTGGAGTACAATTTAGTCATGTATTTTAGAACTTACATCCTATGATGGGTATTTTTTAACGTTCAGATCAGATCAAATCAGTCGCTCAGTCGTGTCTGACTCTTTGCGACCCCATGAATCGCAGCACGCCAGGCCTCCCTGTCCATCACCAACTCCCGGAGTTCACTCAGACTCACGTCCATTGAGTCAGTGATGCCATCCAGCCATCTCATCCTTTGTCGTCCCCTTCTCCTATTGCCCCCAATCCCTCCCAGCATCAGAGTCTTTGCCAAATCAGAGGGCAGACACACTGAAACCATAATCACAGAAAACTAGTCAATCTAATCACACGGACCACAGCCTTGTCTAACTCAATGAAACTAAGCCATGCCGTGTGGGTCCACCCAAGATGGGCGGGTCATGGTGGAGAGTTCTGACAGAACGTGGTCCACTGGAGAAGGGAATGGCAAACCACTTCAGTAGTGTTGCCTTGAGAACCCCATGAACAGTATGAAAAGGCAAAATGATAGGATACTGAAAGAGGAACTCCCCAGGTCGATAAGTGCCCAATATGCTACTGGAAATCAGTGGAGAAATAACTCTAGAAAGAATGAAGGGATGGAGCCAAAGCAAAAACAATACCTAGTTGTGGATGTAACTGGTGATAGAAGTAAGGTCTGATGCTGTAAAGAGCAATATTGCATAGGAACCTGGAATGTTAGGTCCATGAATCAAGGCAAATTGGAAGTGATCAAACAGGAGATGGCAAGAGTGAATGTCAATATTCTAGGAATCAGCAAACTCAAATGGACTGGAATGGGTGAATTTAACTCAGATGACCGTTATATCCACTACTGTGGGCAGGAATCCCTTAGAAGAAATGGAGTAGCCATCATGGTCAACAAGAGTCCAAAATGCAGTACTTGGATGCAATCTCAAAAATGACAGAATGATCTCTGTTCGTTTCCAAGGCAAACTACTCAATATCACAGTAATCCAAGTCTATGTCCCAACCAGTAATGCTGAAGAAGCTGAAGTTGAACGGTTCTATGAAGACCTACAAGACCTTTTAGAACTAAGACCCAAAAAAGATGTCCTTTTCATTATAGGGGACTGGAATGCAAAAGTAGGAAGTCAAGACACACCTGGGTAAGAGGCAAATTTGGCCTTGGAATATGGGATGAAGCAGGGCAAAGTCTAATAGAATTTTGCCAAGAAAATGCACTGGTCATAGCAAACACCCTCTTCCAACAACACAAGAGAAGACTCTCCACATGGACATCACCAGATGGTCAACACCGAAATCAGATGGATTATATTCTTTGCAGCCAAAGATGGAGAAGCTCTATCAGTTCAGCTCAGTTCAGTAGCTCAGTTGTGTCCGACTCTTTGTGACCCCATGAATCACAGCACGCCAGGCCTCCCTGTCCATCACCAACTCCCGGAGTTCACTCAAACTCACGTGCATCGAGTCAGTGATGCATGCCATCCAGCCATCTCATCCTCTGATGTCCCCTTCTCCTCCTGCCCCTAATCCCTCCCAGCATCAGAGTCTTTTCCAATGAGTCAACTCTTCTCATGAGGTGGCCCAAGTACTGGAGTCTCAGCTCTAGCATAATTCCTTCCAAAGAAATCCCAGGGCTGATCTCCTTTAAAATGGACTGGTTGGATCTCCTTGCAATCCAAGGGACTCTCAAGAGTCTTCTCCAACACCACAGTTCAAAAGCATCATTTCTTCGGCACTCAGCTTTGTTCACAGTTCAACTCTCACATCCATACATGACCACTGGAAAAACCATAGCCTTGACTAAACGGACCTTTGTTGGCAAAGTAATGTTTCTGCTTTTGAATATGCTATCTAGGTTGGTCATAACTTTCCTTCCAAGGAGTAAGCATATTTTAATTTCATGGCTGCAATCACCATCTGCAGTGATTTTGGAGCCCCCCAAAATAAAGTCTGACACTGTTTCCCCATCTATTTCCCATGAAGTGATGGGACCAGATGCCATGATCTTCGTTTTCTGAGTGTTGGGCTTTAAGCCAACTTTTTCACTCTCCACTTTCACGTTCATCAAGAGGCTTTTTAGTTCCTGTTCACTTTCTGCCATAAGGGTGGTGTCATCTGCGTATCAGAGGTTATTGATATTTCTCCCGGAAATCTTGATTCCAGCTAGTGTTTCTTCCAGTCCAGCGTTTCTCATTATGTACTCTGCATAGAAGTCAAATAAGCAGGCTGACAATATACAGCCTTGACATACTCCTTTTCCTATTTGGAACCAGCCTGTCGTTCCATGTCCAGTTCTAACTGTTTCTTCCTTATCTGCATACAGATTTCTCAAGAGGCAGGTCAGGTGGTCTGGAACAGTCAGCAAAAACAAGACCGGGAGCTGACTGTGGCTCAGATCATGAACTCCTCTTTGCCAAATTCAGGCTTAAATTGAACGAAGTACGGAAAACCACTAGACCATTCAGGTATGACCTAAATCAAATTCCTTATGATTATACAGTGGAAGTGAGAAATAGATTTAAAGGACTAGATCTGATAGAGTGCCTGATGAACTATGACGGAGGTTAGTGACACTGTACAGGAGACAGGGATCAAGACCATCCCCATGGAAAAGAAATGCAAAAAAGCAAAATGGCCATCTGAGGAGGCCTTACAAATAGCTGTGAAAAGAAGAGAAGCAAAAAGCAAAGGAGAAAAGGAAAGATATAAGCATCTGAATGCAGAGTTCCAAAGAATAGCAAGGAGTGATAAGAAAGCCTTCCTCAGCGATCAATGCAAAGAAATAGAGGAAAACAACAGAATGGGAAAGACTAGAGATCTCTTCAAGAAAATCAGAGATACCAAGGGAACAGTTCATGCAAAGATGGGCTCGATAAAGGACAGTAATGGTATGGACCTAACAGAAGCAGAAGATATTAAGAAGAGGTGGCAAGAATACACAAGAGAACTGTACAAAAAAGATCTTCACGACCCAGATAATCATGATGGTATGATCACTCAGCTAGAGCCAGACATCCTGGAATGTGAAGTCAAGAGGGCCTTAGAAAGCATCACTATGAACAAAGCTAGTAGAAGTGACTGAATTCCAGTTGAACTATTTCAAATCCTGAAGATGATGCTGTGAAAGTGCTACACTCTATATGCCAGCAAATTTGGAAAACTCAGCAGTGGCCACAGGACTCGAAAAGGTCAGTTTTTCATTCCAATCCCAAAGAAAGGCAATGCCAAAGAATGCTCAAACTACTGCACAATTGCACTCATCTCACACGCTAGTAATGCTCAAAATTCTCCAAGCCAGGCTTTAGCAATACGTGAACCGTGAACTTCCAGATGTTCAAGCTGGATTTAGAAAAGGCAGAGGAACCAGAGACCAAATTGCCAACATCCGCTGGATCATGGAAAAAGGAAGAGAGTTCCAGAAAAACATCTAATTCTGCTTCATTGACTACGCCAAAGCCTTTGACTGTGTGATCGCAATAAACTGTGGAAAATTCTGAAAGAGATGGGAATACCAGACCACCTGACCTGCCTCTTGAGAAACCTGTATGCAGGTCAGGAAGCAACAGTTAGAAGTGGACATGGAACAACAGACAGGTTGCAAATAGGAAAAGGAGGCTGTATAATGTCACCCTGCTTATTTAACTTATATGCAGAGTACATCATGAGAAATGCTGGGCTGGAAGAAGCACAAGCTGGAATCAAGATTGCCAGGAGAAATATCAATAACCTCGGATATGCAGATGACACCACCCTTATGGCAGAAAGTGAAGAGGAACTAAAAAGCCTCTTGATGAACGTGAAAGAGGAGAGTGAAAAATTTGGCTTAAAGCTCAACATTCAGAAAATGAAGATCATGGCATCTGGTCCCATCACTTCATAGGAAATAGATGGGGAAACAGTGGAAACAGTGTCAGACTTTTTTTGGGGGGGTGCTCCAAAATCACTGCAGATGGTGATTGCAGCCATGAAATTAAAATATGCTTACTCCTTGGAAGGAAAGTTATGACCAACTTAGGTAGCATATTCAAAAGCAGAGACATTACTTTGCCAACAAAGGTCCGTCTAGTCAAGGCCATGGTTTTTCCAGTGGTTATGTATGGGTGTGAGAGTTGGACTGTGAAAAAAGCTGAGTGCTGAAGAATTGATGCTTTTGAACTGTGCATATAAATAAGTCAATAAATATTTTTCAATAGGACCAAATAACTCAAAAATCATTTCTCACTAAAGATTAAAACATTTAAGATTTCAAACTGATTCTTTTCCCCAAAGAGGGAGAAAGAGGTCATAGTGTACCTTTAGAAAAAAGAAAGCAAAGTGTCTGTTTTGAAATTCAGGGCAAGACAACAAATGAAATGATGGTTCATGCTCAAGTGACTATAAAAAAGGGATGAAAAACATACATGAGTTACACTACTTTAAGGATTATTCATTCACAAGTCTTTACAAATAACACAGGTGAAGTCTCCCAGAGGCAAGTCATTGTAATAGAAAGGTGTACATGATTTCATGCACATTAACTAGCAGATTATGGTTCACTGTCTGATAGAACTTGAGCCTGGCTTAGAAAACCTGATGGTATATAATAGACTTTATCATTCTCGTATCAATGACACAGCATTTGTAAGTTCAGTTCATTTCCTTCTTTATAACCTACTTGTCTTGATTGGATCTGTAAACTCTTAATATACAATCAAAGAACAAAGCAAGACAGGCAGACCAGAGAAAGGAAAAGCTCTAGCTAGCCAAATTAGGCTCTGTCAAGCTCTCCTTATGAAATACTAATTTGTATACTTCTACTTCTCATGTATGCCAAGTTTGTTTTTGCCTTCTGGGGCTTTACCTTCACTGTTCCGTCCATTTCTGGTTTCTTTTCATCCTTCAGGTCTTATAGAGGCCTTCCCAGATGACACTTTCCAAAGTGGTGCCCCCAAGCAGCTCTTTGATTCCTCAGCCCATCATCCCGTATATTTCCCTATCACCATCAGAAGTTTCCTCCTTTTCTGTCCATCATCGTTAAGATGAGAACTTAAGTGTAAAGTGGAAACTTCTTTATTTTGCTATTATACCCAGGAATCAATATATATTTGCTGAATGAATTAATTAGCAGAAAAGAAGAAAATGATTAGGAAGACTGCCAATGACTAACTGGAGAATCCAGGATGGAAGTCATGGGAAGCCTGTGTGTCAAGTTCCATGGTTACCTCTTGTAAAGAAAAGGAAGGGAAAATTAAGAGATAAGTTGAATAAACAAAAGGAATAGGAGTCTAACAGAAAGGAAGGAACACCTTATTTTAACTCTAAGGTACTGTTTTAATGTGAAAAGTGTTAGTTGCTCAGTCACATCCAACTTTCTGCAACCCAGGCCCGCCAAGCCCCTCAAGCCCCTCTTTCATTGAGTCACAAAGAGTCAGACATGACTGAGCAACTAACACTTTCACTTTTCACTGTTGTAATAACTGAGGAAACACAGGCTTGGTAAGGGATTGCTACTTTAAACTACACTGATCTCATCTGGCCAATACCTGGGCTTCCCTGGTAGTGCAGCTGGTAAAGAATCCGCCTGCAACACAGGAGACCTTGGTTCGATTCCTGGGTCGAGAAGACCCCGTGGAGAAGGATAGGCTACCCACTCCAGGATTCTTGGGCTTTTCTGGTGGTTCAGATGGTAAAGAATCCAACCCGCAATGAGGAGAGCCTGGTTTGATCCCTGAGTTGGGAACATCGCCTAGAGGAGGGCACGGCAATCCACTCCAGTATTCTTGCTTGGAGAATCCCCATGGACAGAGGAGCCTGGTGGGCTACAGCCCATGGGGCCGTAGAGTCAGACATGACTGAGCGACTAAGCACACCAAGCACAGCATCAGCCAATACTTACTCAACTGCATCAGACTCTCACAACTATCACCATAGCACTGTGCCAATTACAACCCATAAAGCCAGGTTCTGACTTAGTTTTCTGGACTCAATCTTCCCTTAACTCTAAGTTCCCAACTGTTTTTTCTCCTGAATAAACACCAGAGCCCTAGTCCTATGGTAGTGAGAATAGTAATTTTGCTATTTGGGGTGGGGGAGGCGGTGGTTTAAGAAACTGGCGACACTAGCACAATAGAACAAACAGTTGATTAAATTATGACTTAAACCGGTACAAAGTTCACTCTAAGGTCCTGGAAGGCAGGGGTAATCTCTTTCATCGTCAACAGTTCAGACATGTGCTCTCAAACCGACTGAAGAGAGGACACTTTGTGCTCAGAAATCCTGCATTAGCTCTATCTAAAAAATAGTAATTACAGTAAATAAAGAGAAGATGGATTAATGACAGCTAAGGAGTGATTTCCTTTCTTAATTACATTTAATATATGATGTAGATTTCTATTTCCTCTGAATATTTAATAACAAAATGGCCACTTTACCTAGGTTCCAAAGTATTCCGTAAAAAGGGAACTTTCCAAAAAATGAAGTCTGTGCTGGAATGAATGATAGAAACACAAATTTAGCAAGCACATTAAAATATAAAGAGCTTTACAAGTAAACTTTACAGGATGTGATTTAATTGGCTATTTTATTGGTAATTTGAAAGGTCAGTATTAATTATATCAATTTAGGGGGAAAGTGTTTTTTCTTTAAAGTATGTATACCAGGCTATCAGTATGAAAGGCAAGGAAAGCCTTACAGCTTTTCACCTTTTGATTGGTAATTTTTTTTAAAATTTATTTTAATTGGAGACTAATTACTTTACAATATTGCAGTGGTTTTTGCCATACATTGACATGAATTAGTCATTGATTGGTAGATGTTTTTACTTGAGAACATAAAGTTTTCAAAATGACATATCTGAGAAATGAGGTTAAAATTTTTAGATAGTTTCCTACATATAGAGTACCTTTTGGAATTAGCTTACTGCGTAACTTAAAATGCACCTGTTTAACAGTTTAAATTTAGAATTAAGGAATTAGTGTCCTAGCATAATTTCAATCTACTCTGTAGTTTATATACTTAAATTGGATATATTTTCATTTTTTAAAATGTATTTTTATTTATTTGGCTGTGCCAGGTCTGATCTTCAATCTTCACTGCAGCGTATGGTAGTTGCGTCACGTGGGATCTAGTTCTCTGACCAGGGTTTGAATCCCAGGCCTCCTGCATTGCAGCCTGGAGTCTTAACCACTGGACCACCAGGGAAGTCCCTTCATTCTTTAACAGGTATATACCCTTTTATAGCAATGTTGTTCGGATTTGAAAATAATGCTTTATACTCCTAAAGGTCAATTAAAATTCAGTAATCAGAGTAGCTGTATACTAACATTAATTATTATGCACTATATTTTAATAGTCATATCACTATACTTAATATTGTTTGGGGGGGTGTTTTCAATTCTAAATACATGCACATAAATAACACGCAAACGTGTCCCATTAGCATTTTTAAAAAATCTTTGGACCATTCCACTTGAAAATGAGTAATCCATTAAATAAAAACAACAAACTTAAAAAAGATATTCCACTTTACTAATAAGCAAAGATATGCAAATTAAAACATTTATGTTTCATCTTTTAAAGAGGCAAAGATGCATCAACAACAGTAAAATTGGTATATATCAACAGTTTACCACAGGAGGAAATTGTACTCAAATACACAACTGTAAGAGTAAAACTGATATAATCTCATTGGAGGGAAATTTAATATGTTTAAAATGTATACACCCTTCCACCAAGCAATTTTACTTGTAAGAAATTATGCTATTTTTAAGGAGATAAAAGCCCAAGTTCACCAAGATATTATTTATAATACAGGAATACTTCCTTTTATTGCGCTTTCCTTTATTGCACTTCGCGGATACTGCATTTTTTATAAATTGAATGTTGGTAGTAACTCTGCGTTATCAGATGATGGCTAGCATGATTTTAACAATGAAACATTTTAAATTAATGTATGTGTTTTTTTAGACATACTATTATTTCACAGTTAACACACTACAGTGTAGTGTAAACATAACTTTTATATGCACTGGAAAATAAAAAAATTCATGTGACTCGTTTTATTGTGATACCCACTTTACTACAGAGGCCTGGAACTGAATCAACAATATCTCCAAGGTATGCCTGTAATGAACAAGAAGAAATCTGCCTAAATGTTCATCCAAAAGAAACTTTTAAACTAGTTATGGTATACAAGGAGGCATTAAAAAGAATATCAAATAGCAGACTTTTTCTACTTGAGTGAAATAAATAGATTACAGGCAAGTATATATGTTATGATTACATTACTGTAGAGAAAACAACAAAAACAGTATGTTGCAGTATAAATTCAGAAGAAAATGAGAAAAGTTAAGACAAACAAGATGTTAAAAATAGGAGTTGTCAATCTACTTTTAACTTTATTTAAAAATTTGTTTGGGGGGAGGAGTAGAAAGACTCTCTGCAAAGAACAATCCCGTAGTACACCAGTTAGTCAGTCAGTTTAGGAATATGAGAAAAAAACTGGGGCAAGATAAACTTGACAGGACTATGAAAGAGTGACTTTTCTCTTCACCTGAAGAGGGGTAAATAATGTCTTCACCCTTCCACATACTACCCCAATGGAAGTGTATATATTCAAAATGCCTGCTTTACCTTCGAGGATATTACTACTGACAAGTTATTACCGCTCTAGGATCCTAGTATTTCAGAGCAAACAGCATTTAATCTTACTTTCAACTGTTTACTGTGTATTTAGGTTATTTCAAATCTAAAACTATGTCATTAAAAAATTCCTGACCACTGGAAATTTTCAACAGATAGTGACAACTATTCCCTGCTTTAAATATAAACTGGAGAAACCATACACAAAATAGAAATATAGTCTTGTGGCACTTCAATTTCATTCCAGTATCTGAACTACAAAAAAATTATAACTAAGTTCACAGTAGCTTTCTTTTATCTTAACACAAGTTACCAGTGTATATATAAGAAGCTGTGAACAACAGAAGCTCTATGATATCCAGATACACAGCTCATGAGAAAGTCTTTACAATGCTAGTCAAAGAGCAAAACATCCACTTAGTTTTCAAATTAAATGAGGTGCTCTGCCTTCCATGCCAGCTGCCAAGCAATAGTCTCTTTATGTGTTTCTCATTCATTACTGACCGATATAGCAGTTCTCAACATTTTCATTAGTTCTGTGATCATTCCGTGTTTTTCCCCTAATCTTTCAAATAAATCTGTCCATTTTCTTACTGATAAAAATTAGCAAGCTAATGGCACACAAGTTTCCTTTTAGCGCTTAACTTTTAAAAAATGTTATGCAACTTTATTTTCTAATTTTAATATTTTTTCTAGTGGAATATGTTTCAAAACATTTAAGCAAATCTTATAATAGGTGACCTAGTATCAATGTGCTACTTAGATATACCTAAAATAAACTAAAGTTTATTTTAAACTAAGTTTAAACAAAAAAACTTCCATTTTACTGAATAAATTTCTGAGGATCCCAAAAAGAAATCATTCAAAATGTGATAGTCTAGTGTTTATTTTGTTACGGCAGGTACACTTGAATTTCAAAAATTTAAAACATATAAAAAGTGGTTAGGGACTAACATTTGTATCAACAGTTGATAAATGTCTAAGATTGTTTATTATACAGCAGGGTACAATGGTAGTGCTAACGCCAACAGGGCACTGTGGAAATTAGTCTAAAAATTATTATTAGGCTTTATACAAGCAACATCATTTGCTGCTGTTTTAGAATTTGGGGACACAGTCTGCTTCTAATGCTAAGCAGTCCATGAACACTTTTAATGTTATACAGTGTTATAGTAATTAGTTTGGCAAATGTTTCAAAATAAAGTAGAAATGTATTCATAACATCACAGAAATGCACATCCAGTTTTGTTTTCAATAAGAACCATAATAGGTACAGGTCAGAACTCTTCCCTATATGAAATAATTTACACACGATGAATGCTATAATATCACTATCTAAAATAATCACTAAATACAATTATTTTTCAGAAATAAACAAGCAAAGGTTTTTTTTCATTATCAAATATCAAAAACATAGAGAATGTATGTTTTTCAAACAAATGATATTCTAAAATTATTAGAATAATTTCAATGAATTCCGTAAATGTGCGACCTAAATCAACCAAGTATACTGAAGTACAACCATATTAAGAAATTGATGATCAGAAAATACAACCATATGAAATAAATTTATAATCCACAAAACTGTTTTTCAGGTCTTAAGGTCAAACAGTTCCACAGTTTACAGATAAAACAGAGGCAACAAAAATGCGTGCTTGTCTTCAATAAGTAGTTCTTTTATGCAGAGGATGTAACACTTTGCTTGTAGACAGCATGGTATGCATTTCTCAGCAAGACATAGGGAAAACAAGATTCCAAAAGATCCATTGTCAGGAATGGGGATTCCTGCACAATCTGAAAAATTCCAAAAATGTATTAATTCAAGTTATTTATAATGGAAACATTTACTGACAATGAGTAAGGAATAATTTTATATTGCTCTTACTGGGAACACATAAATTTTTACTTTTACTTTTAAAGTACTTTACTTTTACTTTAAAATCTGAAATGTAAATGTGCCATAGTGCATGCATTAAAACATTTTAAATCACTACTTCTCAATTAAATCAGTTAATCAACAGGAAATACCAAGCACTTGTATTGCCCTCAACAATATACCATTTATTTAAAATATGGTCCATATCATCAAGTCTAATTGGTAACACAACACTAAGCTAAAAAGCCAAATCAAACCTCAGACCATCTATGATTAAGTGGAAAGCTGTTAAATTCTAGAGTTTTCAAAAGACAAGAAAAATCAATGTAGGCTAAAGTAATCAAAGTCTATCTAAAAAAGGCATCTGAGCTACAAGTACGTGGAATCATTATTAGGCTGCTGTGGAACCACTGTTAAGCTAGACACAGACCTCTGCAGATAAAGGAAAGTATTCTAAGTGAGGAAACAATCACACTACAGAAACAAGCACAGCTGGCTTCATGGCAGTAAAGAGAAGGAATTGACTAGGCACAGAAGGTTGTAAGAAATGTTATTAGATGGGTGACATGGAGTCAGAAAATAGAACATTCAGAAAACTAGGAAGAGATGAAACTAGGAAGACTTGGAAAATATAAAGCCTGAGTGTTTCCCAATAGGTTGAAAAACTATTTATAAAAGAACACTCTACAGGTAATGGTGATTCATTCTGTTGTTTTCTGAGATCCTTACCACATGGCAGTCTTTTCAGCGATTATTAGAAAGTGTGTGGCTTGGGTGGAGTGACTATAAATTGTCAAAAAAGTACATCAACTCTTATTACTATTTAATGACTAAAATACCAAGAAAATACTATCAGGAGTGACTGGAACCTTTTTGTGATTAACAAAAATTAAAATAAGACTTACCATATCTAGCAGTAAATAAACAGATTCTCTATTTCGTGTAGTTGTTTTATCTGTCTCCTGGCCAATTTTCAGTAGACTGGAGGATGCAAGCTTAAAAGTATACATACATTTTAAGTAAATAAGTTTTTTTAAAATAAAACTTTCACTATATATTTATAGTGAAAACTTTCACAGTGTATTTATCTTCAGTACGCTTCAACTTGCAACACATTTCAATAACAAGGTGAGCTTAGGTTCCATACTTTCAAGCAACAATTTAAGAGCTATTAAGGTATAAACAGACACAAAGATAATAAATGATACTGAAAAATTATTAGAATGATTTCCAATAATAATTATTGGAATAATAAATATTTGGTTAATCAAATATTTTTACTGGTCTTTAAAACTGATTTTTTTTTAGAACAAGTTAAAAAAAAAATAACCACAACAATTTAAATTCCTTTTTCTCTGCCCAACATCTGTATTAACTGTATTTCTTAATTTCTAAATAAGAAAATTTCACACTGAGTTTGAGTTAATACTACTACAGTGAGATTGACATTAGGTCTTGAATGAAGGAAATAAAATGAAAAAGAAAAATTTTAACTCTTAATACTGTTTTCTTTGAAATAGATGTTATTTTATTCTCCAATTAGTACTACATTTGCTTTAAAAATTAAAAAAAGAATTTTTAAAAGCTAACAGGATTTGTAACTTGAAAAGATGCAAATATTCTAGTGCTCTTATATCATAAGTGCGTCTTTTAAGTAAAATATGAAAAGGTATGCTGATACAGGAAAGAAAGAGCTACACTACCACAGAAACTAAGAGCAATACTTCATGAGGCTAGAGTCAGCATTACTACTTTCTTTTGGCAGTGAGTAGTATTCTTAGAGTTTGTCTCCATTCACAGACTTTCTCCAAATAAATGGAAATAAATAAAATATATCCTTTTAAAGGGAACATTCATCCTTTGCCTCTATCTTTCTTTGTTTTGTTTTGTTCTCTTTCAAACACTAGGCAAAATTCTAGAGCAGTCCAAACATCAGCTCAGAAAAAAAAGTCATATTGCAGAGCTCTAGAAACAAGAGACTGCTAAGCCAAAGGGGAAAAATGCTAAGCTAACTGCTCCTTGATTTTAATACCCTATTTTTACCTGTTTCTTCTTCCAAAAATAAATAAAGAGAATTTACTTTGTTACACCCCAAAGTTGTGATTTTTAATTTTCTCTAAAAAAAAAAAAAAAAAAAAAAGTCACGAATTTTGCTTGATTATACATACCGCCAAAAATTCTTTAAGCCGATCTTCAATGCTTCCTTTGTGAATTGTAAACAAAGCTGCAGCGATCTGGTTGATGGCTTTGGCCAAGCAATGTATGTTGTTGCAGTGCCCTGAGAAAGTGCATATAGGGTTTGTGGTTTCTGTGTGACTCCAAAATATCAAATCTCTAATGACTTTATAATCTACATAAATAGTGGCATGATTAAAAACAGTTGGAGCATAACCTGCCTTGCCCTCTCTTCACTTTCATGAGAACTAGTGCTTTTAAAAACAGTGTAGAAGAGAGCAACAACCATTGCTGTATTAAACAGGCACATTTTCAAAAACCCCTAAAAGAAACCATACATCAGTTTTACACTGTTTTGGAAACTTATTAAGTGCTTAGCTGCTTTAAGAACATTTCCCCATTCAATCCTTAAAATAATCCTAAGAGTTGGATAGTCCCTTCACTATCCCCTGCCACATACACATGCAGGCACCCATAGGCTCACATGTATACACTTCATATGTGTATGTGAAACTGGGCTTAGAAAAAGAAAAATTCAGTCTTTTAAGATCACACATCTAGTAAGTAGCAAAACTTAATCCACTTCTTATTGTGTTAAAAAAAATGCACAATTACTTGAAAAGTACCTACTATATCAAAACTCATAACTCTCCCAATGACAAAACAAACTACTATTACCTTCTATAGCAGGGCTATACTGAGACATCACATTACTGGCCAGTGTGGGCAAAGAAACGGCCACAAACACCATGAGGAGGCAGGCAATTTTATATTCTTCTTCTGGACTTATGTTTTCTAAGGCAGAAAAATTACAAATAACATCAAGGTATTTCTTTCAAGATTAGTTAAGAGTTGATGATCTAAATCAGAAAAATCACATTTTAATTTTTATGTATTTTACTCTCTATAGAGCTGATTATGATTTTGTTACAAGAAATATAGAATGCATAGAAATAATACACAATAGTATCAGCCATTATCAAGCTGTTAAGCATATTTCAAGGACATCTAAAAAAACAGTAAGGCAAAATTTCCTTTTTCTTTTTTAAATTGTAAGGTTACAGGACTAAAAATATATTTAGAATAACTGGAATCCTAAAATCTTCTACTTGATAACTAATAATAAATTATTTAATAGGAAAACTCTATGTTTCAGTATAGAAAATTTATCTCCTAACTTACTGTGCCAAATCATCCAAAAAACTTCATTTTTTTTCTAAAAGATATACATGTGATCTGATATTTACTATTAAAAAGATATAAATGTGTAAAAAAAACTGGATTTCTAACTTCTTCATTTTAGAAGACAGGAGGAACCAGTCATAAATGAATATAAGTAACACTGTCCTAACGTTTTAATTATTTATTGTAAAATAATTTATCTAAAACATTTATTGTATCCATATACTAAAATCTGTGTGTTATCCAGGTACTTCACTTATCTGGCACCTGAGAGTCACTCTACTAACTATATATAATTAAGAATTTAACATAAGACAAGAGTCAGAATATATTTGAAAAATCTAGCTGATTATGACTATTCACAATAGCCAAAACATGATATCGATCCAAATGTCCATCAACAGATGAGTGGATAAAGATATCCATCAATAGATGAAGGGAATACTACTCAGCCATAAAAAAGAACAAAACAATGCCAATTGCAGCAACATGGATGCAACTAGAAATTATCATACTAAATGAAGGAAGTCAGAAAGAGAAAGACAAACATCATATGATATCATGTGGAATATATACCATATAATATATGTGGAATCTAAAACATGGGATGGGCTTCCCTCGTGGCTCAATGGTAAAGAATCTGCCTGCAATGCAAGAAACCCAGGTTCGATCCTGGGGTCAGGAAGATCCCCTGGAGAAGGAAATGGCAACCCACTCCAGTATTCTTGCTGGAGAATTCCATGGACAGAGGAGCCTGACAGGCTACATACAGTTCATGGGGTCTCGAAAAATCAGACATGACTGAGCAACTAACACTTTCACTTTCAAACAACAAGGTCTTACCATAGCACAGGGAATTATATTCAATATCCTGTGATGAATCACAATGGAAAAGAATATTTATGTGTATAACTGAGTCAGCTTGCTGTACAGCAGACTGGCACAACACCGTAAATCAATTATATACACTTTAATAAAAATTTTTTTAAACCTGGATGATTATAAAAAATACAGCCCTGGTAAATCAAGCTAGTCTCAATAATTATCCATGTGACTATAATTAACATATTGCGTAAGTGATGAAACAAAACTAATGTCAAATCAAAAAAGAACTGATGAACTTAGTCAAACACCATGTTACATCCAAGGAAGTAGGGGAAGGCATTTTAGTACCAGAAACAGATGAAACATTTTACTTTGTGGAAAAAACTAGAATTCTGAGTAAGACATTTTAAAGGGCTGATCTTAAAATATTTTAAATATTTACATAATAATGCACAGACTTTCTATGGTAAGTAGCTCTAGTCCAATTAAAATAGGATATACTTTCATATTTTTTATACATTTAAAAAATTTACATATTACGGTTTCTTTTTTTGGCTATGCCACAGCTTGTAGGATAGTTCCTAACCACTGGACTGTCAGGGAACTCCCAAGACACCCTTTTCTAGACAACAGTGTTTCTATTAGATGATTTCCATCAGCAGACACTTATTTTCCCATCTGAAAAATATCCTTCCCTTGATTTTACTCTTGCCTCTAGCTACTACAGTTTTATTTCTTTGCTCCCCTTTATACAGTAAAACTCTGCAAGAGAGTTGTTTTATACTCATTATTTCTAATTTCTTTTCTCCTATTTTCTCTTCAGCCCTCTTTAGTGAGCTTTTTGCCTTTAGGACTCCACTGACACTGCTCTTGTCACACCTATTAATTCTACACAGCTGGCCATTTCCTTTCCACTCAAATGGAAGTGATTCTTTCCTGGTTTGTCTTCTCCTTCACACGCCCTTCCTTCTCAGTTTTTCTTTTGGTAGTTCCTCCTCTTCTCCCTGAACTCTTAAACATGAAGATGGCCCAGGACTCAGACTCTGATCCTCTTCACCTCTGCATACTAAATAGGCTTAATAACCTTATCCAGTCTTAATACTTAAATATCTAATCTCTGTGATGACGGTGCTATAACATAAGCTCCAGTAGACAAGGATCTTGGTATTTTCTGCACTGATATATTCCAACTACCAAAAAAATACACAAAAAAACTCACTGATATAAAGCAGACACTTGAACAGATAAGTATTACATCTATATTTGTGTTGCCCAGGTTATTTAATAAGACCACTACATAATTACTAATGTATTTTACCTGATTTTTGTGAGGAAAGAGCTACCACCAAGGCAGGATCAATCTCACAAGGCAATCCAGCAGCTGATGATAATTCATACACATTCATTGCAACCTAAAAAATATAAAAACTAGAGTAAGAAACATACCAACAAATTTCTGAGAAATCTCACTTTAGTAAGAAAAAATACAGAATGTTTAAATTCGAGTTGCCTATAAGAACACTCAATTCAGTCAGTTCCGTCGCTCAGTCATGTCCAGCTCTTTGCTATCCCATGACTCCCAGCACGCCAGGCCTCCATGTCCATCACCAACTCCCAGAGTTCACTCAAACTCATGTCCATCGAGTCAGTGATGCCATCCAGCCATCTCATCCTCTGTCGTCTCCTTCTCCTCCTGACCCCAATCCCTCCCAGCATGAGTCTTTTCCAGTGAGTCAACTCTTCACATGAGGTGGCCAAAGTATTGGAGTTTCAGATTTAGCATCAGTCCTTTCAATGAACACCCAGGACTGATCTGCTTTAGAATAGACTGGTTGGATCTCCTTGCAGTCCAAGGGACTCTCAAGAGTCTTCTCCAACACCACAGTTCAAAAGCATCAATTCTTTGACACTCAGCTTTCTTCACAGTCCAACTCTCACATCCATACATGACCACTGGAAAAACCATAGCCTTGACTGGATCTTTGTTGGCAAAGTAATGTTTCTGCTTTTGAATATGCTATCTAGGTTGGTCATAACCTTCCTTCCAAGGAGCAAGCGTCTTTCAATTTCATGGCTGCAAACACCATCTGTAGTGATTTTGGAGCCCCCCAAAATAAACTCTGACATTGCTTCCCCATCTATTTCCCATGAAGTGATGGGACCAGATGCCATGATCTTTCTTTTCTGAATGTTGAGCTTTAGGCCAACTTTTTCACTCTCCTCTTTCACTTTCATCAAGAGGCGCGTTAGTTCCTCTTCACTTTCTGCCATAAGGGTGGTGTCATCTGCATATCTGAGGTTATTGATATTTCTTCTGGCAATCTTGATTCCAGCTTGTGCTTCTTCCAGCCCAGTGTTTCTCATGATGTACTCTGCATAGAAGTTAAATAAGCAGGGTGACAATATACAGCCTTGACGTACTCCTTTTCCTATTTGGAACCAGTCTGTTGTTCCATGTCCAGTTCTAACTGTTGCTTCCTGACCTGCATACAGGTTTCTCAAGAGGCAGGTCAGGTGGTCTGGTATTCCCATCTCTTTCAGAATTTTCCACAGTTTATTGTGATCCACACAGTCAAAGGCTTTGGCATAGTCAATAAAGCGGAAATAGATGTTTTTCTGGAACTCTCTTCCTTTTTCCATAATCCAGCAGATGTTGGCAATTTGATCTCTGGTTCCTCTGCCTTTTCTAAAACCAGCTTGAACATCTGGAAGTTCACGGTTCACATACTGCTGAAGCCTGGCTTGGAGAATTACTTTACTAGCGTGTGAGATGAGTGCAATGGTGTGGTAGTTTGAGCGTTCTTTGGCATTGCCTTTCTTTGGGATTGGAATGAAAATTGACCTTTTCCAGTCCTGTGGCCACTGCTGAGTTTTCCAAATTTGCTGGCATATTGAGTGCAGCACTTTCACAGCATCATCTTCCAGGATTTGAAATAGTTCAACTGGAATTCAATCACCTCCACTAGCTTTGTTCATAGTGATGCTTTCTAAGGCCCACTTGACTTCACATTCCAGGATGTCTGGCTCTAGCTGAGTGATCACACCATCGTGATTATCTTGGTCATGAAGATCTTTTTTGTACAGTTCTCCTGTGTATTCTTGCCACCTCTTCTGAATATCTCCAGCTTCTGTTAAGTCCCTACCATTTCTGTCCTTTATTGAGCCCATCTTTGCATGAAATGTTCCCTTGGTATCTCTAATTTTCTTGAAGAGATCTCTAGTCTTTCCCATTCTGTTGTTTTCCTCTCTTTCTTTGCATTGATTGCTGAGGAAGGCTTTCTTATCTCTCCTTGCTATTCTTTGGAACTCTGCATTCAGATGCTTGTATCTTTCCTTTTCTCCTTTGCTTTTTGCTTCTCTTCTTTTCACAGCTATTTGTAAGGCCTCCTCAGACAGCCATTTTACTTTTTTGCATTTCTTTTCCATGGGGATGGTCTTGATCTCTGTCTCCTGTACAATGTTATGAACCTCTAGAGAATTTAAAAAACTTGGCTGAAGAAGGAACTATACAGTACAACGAACTACGGTGAACAGCTGACTTAGTACTGTGTATGTGTTGCTGATTATAACTTTATACTATCAGGCCAAACAAAACTTGTGTATTTGCAGTGACAAATTCCAATAGAATCATTCTAAACCTATTATTTTTCTTGGAAACATAGGTGTAAGAGCAAGATCAAGCCAAAAGGTATGAGAAAAAAAAATGAATCAAAATTAATGACCTTATGTTTATGTCCATACTTTAAAAATTACCATAGTTCAGTGCCTAATCATGTTGTATATCTAAATACAGTAAATTCTTTATTAAAATAATTTTTAAAGAAGTACTAATTTAAAACCGTATAAAGCAAGTTCTAATGACTAGTGTTTTTTGGTATCACATATGGATCTCAAGGATATTCTGACTGCTCAACATTTCAGTTCAGAAACTACCTAAACAGGATTGCTTTTGATATTACAACAGCTTTACAATCTAATATAAATTTAACTGTAAAAACCCAGCTATAATACAAGGTTGAATACATTTAATTTTACAATGAACAAACAAAAAGTTCTCTGATAATACTAAAAGGAAGAAAAGGAAGAAATGAATACTTGGGGATTCAGGAATATTTCTTAGGAGATGGCAATTGAATCAGGCTTTAAGATAAATAGATTTCAAAAGGCAGAAATATAAAAAGCCAGGATTTTCATGAAGAATAATTACAGAGCAAATCAGAAAATGTGAGAAGGTACACAGCAAAATTTGGTCATCTTACAGGATCCGGATGAGAAGAGGGGAAAAGTAACAAAGTGAGGCGAGCAAGAGAAGGATGGAACAAGTGATAAAAGCCTCAAAAATAAATTTGAGAAAACAGCTGAACACCAGACAAAAAGTTTAGAAATAACTTTTTAAAGTCAAGGCTTTTCAAACTACACAAAACAAAATAATCTTTCTGAAACATGAAGATAATAATCTTTAAGAAATAGTAATCTTTAAGAATAATAATCTTTAAGAAACATGAAAATTTAGAAAATATGGATAAAATAGCTCACTTACTAGATGTGTGTGCATGCATGTGTCCTGAGTCCCCTCAGTTGTGTCCAATTCTTTGTGACCCTATAGACCATAGCCCACCAGGGTTCTCTATCCATAGGCTTCTCCAAGCAAGAATTCTAGAATGGGTTGTCATGCTCTAGTCCAGGGGATCTTCCCAACCCAGGACTGAACCTGCGTTTCTTAGGTGGATTCTTCACACTAGCGCCACCTGGGAAGCCTGTTCTAGATGTGTAACCACTGGTAAATACTTGCTGTGATTCAGTCAGTGGCTGTATTTCGCTGCCAATAAATCTTCAAAATGAAGACTCATAAGGTTACTAACCTTTCTATTTAAAACAGGATATTAATTTAAAAATTATAACCCATAATTAACATCCTTTTATAAGACTTTTTAACATCAATTTTAAAAAGCTGAACTTAGCTTTATTTAAAACACAACAACTCTCATTTCATTGGTTTTTTCATTCTGCTTATGACCATGTATTGGAAAAGGAAATGGCAACCTACTCCAGTACTCTTGTCTGGAAAATCCCACGGACTGAGGAGCCTGGTAGGCTACAGTCCGTGGGGTGGCAAAGAGTCAGACATGACTGAGTGACTTCACTTCACTATGACCATGTATAAATAGCTATCAGTTTAAGGAAAAGGTGACTGACCTGCATCACCAAGAACGGCCTGGAGAGCATCAACCTGGGCCTCTGGTGATGATGGACAGTGAGAAGGTCCGGTGAGGCCAGCAGCATCCGTCTGTCCCGCCTGCCCAGTTTGCCCTCCGGCCACGGACGCGGTGGGGCGATGACCGGAAGCCCCTGGCTCCCTTCCCCTCCCCACTTCTTGTGTGTGTGTGTGGGGGGGGGGGGTGTCCACCTCTGCAACCCCTGCCCCTCTCCTGGACAGTCTGCCAACCACCCACTCCTCCCGGAGGAGGGACTGAGCTACTGTGCACCTCGAAGTGGGGGTTGGGATGAGGGTGAGCAATCCCTCCAGCCCTAGGGAGCTCAGGAAAATGTGTGCCTTCACTTAAGCTTTCATTTGAATACTGTGATCTGGTTTTTATTTCAAAATATAAAAAAGCAAACCCAACTACAATAGCCTTTTCACCCTTCTTACACTTTGTAACCTATCCCAGTCTTGCCTCATCGCTCCTGACAGCATTCTGTTACTCATACTCATTTCATTCATATTGTCTGTTTTTGTTTTTTTTTTTAAGAAACTTGACATCAACTTGTCTATCTTTTTCTACTGAGTATATATATTATATAAATTATACATACACACACACACATGTGTCAGGCTAACTCGTTTTAGTTTACTTTTTTCTCTGAAGCCCTGGAGTTCTACAAGAGAGATATTTTGAGACTGAAACATTGTGTGCCTGGACTAGGAAGATGCCCATTGGGTTTGTATTTCTTTTTCATTTTGGCTTCTTCCCAAACCCCATCCATCCGGTGTTTCCCACTTCACATTTCTGGCTCTTATTTTTCTTTTTCTCCTTGTTTCTAAGCATTTGAAGACCCAACCGTGCTCCTAAATCTTGACTTAATTTATATAGTACAAATGTGTGGGAGACATGAGAGTTGGACTGTGGTTTTTGTTTTTTTTTTTGGGGGGGGGTCTGTCTTGAGATGCAGATTGTGTCCTGAAAATGATGATTATATATGCAAAGCCTCCGTCCGCCCTGCCCTCCCTCTCTTCCACACTTCCCCACGAAAAAGTCACAGTGAGGCTTCCTGTAGGGAGCAGAGGGGCTGGAGCTGGCTTATAGAGGCCTGGGGCCCTGGTGTGAAGAGGAGGAGACTGAAATTCATGTCTTATGGCTATTCTGTTAATAAAACAGGTGTTGGTGGGTTTTTTAAAATTCTGTTTCTAAATAGAGGATTATACGCCTTTCTTTATTTTGATGGGGGTTGGGACTTGTGGCTTTAAAAAAAAAAAATCACTTCTGAGTAGGATGTATATTTTTCTGTTGGGGTTTTTTGTTTATTTTTTTAGAATCCTCCACAGCAACATGTGAGACCATGGAGTTAAAGAAACCCAGAGACCTTAATCAATTAATTGTACTGTTTGTGAATTTGTATAAATAATAACAAAGATCCTCTTAAAACATTTACATTCTTATAGTACAAGGTTAAACTGATATTTATATAATAAAAGAGGAAATATGACATATGTTTTTTGAAAAGAAAAAAAAGGTGACTGATATTAACCCATTTTACATTGCTAGAGGTGATCAAGGAAGACCGACTTTCAAAATGCCTATATAGTATTTTGGTGCTGAGCTTTCAAAGACGCATTTTCAAAGGCAAAAATGTTAACACATTACTCTAAACTTTATAATAGCTTAGGATTTACTAAATTTCACTTCATATATAAGTTAAATATGCCATTTTAGAAACCGTAAAATACAAATAGAAGTTTTACTACCTTCATATCAGTTTCCCTTGGAATGTGATCCTTGAAATCTTCAATTGAACTGACAAGAAAAGGAATGTGGTAGGATAAGACCTAGGCAGGAAAACAAGCAATTATTTCTTAAAGGCAATCTCTAAATTTATGAAATGTTACCACTCAACTACTTTCAGCTTTCAAACAATTATTTTACTGTCTATTTTCAGATGATTTTCTAATGTACCCATTAATGGAATGCATTTGATGGCAAATTGAGTATAGTCAAAATGGAAAATGCGTTAATGAAGAAAAAGTTGGAAAAGTAGCATAATATCCAGGCAAGTTGGATCTCCTGAATTATATCACCAAAACAAAAAATAGTAACTACGATTTCTATATGCTTTATTTCACATAAACTATGAAAACTGGAATTTTAGTTATAATACTGCCAACTATAAATGGTAAAAGTTACTTTTAATTTCTGAGAAATTAAAAAGGACTATTTGGCTATAGAATATGTACTTAAAATGGCTTCTTACGTCTCTGAGTGCTTCCTGTGCCAGTGATCGGAAGGATAAAATTACACCAATTATTGTCATCCTCTTCAAGACACTGTCAACAGCTAAGTGTGAAGGAAGGAGAAAAGAGAAGAGAGTGAATTGGATTCTTTCTTAACCTTGGAAAAACTCTTTGTCATAAAAGCCCATGACAAAAGGCACAATTAAAAACAATTTGAGTACAACAAATGATTAAAAAGGCAAAGGTATTGAAAGTTGATATTAAAACTAAGGAAATTACTGTTTACTTTCAGTGGAGTACACTGTTCTTTAAAATGGCTTAGATGGTTCATCAGAATCTTGAAATAATCCTGTAAGTAGCCTCCTGTATAATCCTATCACAGTAATCGTAGAGGTGGGAGGGAGGAGAAGAAAGACTAGGGAAAGAAAAAGCTGCTGTATCAGAGTGGATCCTTAAAATCAAATGGCCCTGGAACTAGGAGATGCTACATGTTGAGGTCCCGAGTCCAGAAACAAAAAATAATTATGTAGATCATAAGCAATAAGACCAGGTTTCTGAAGACTATGAATGGATTTGATCATTTACATTTTGGTTAGAGAACATTATTCTGAAGTTTATTACCATTATATTCAAAATTAAAACTTGGTTAAATAAAATCAAGGGAAATTAGGATTAGAAGGATAAATACCTTCATTTTTAAAAAGCCAACATTTATTGAATTACTCCTCATACACAAGGCACTATACTATGTAATAAGAAAGCAGATACAAGTAGAACAATAACCTAGACCTTAAGTAACAATTTAAAGGCACTGTCAAGAAAACTAAGAAAACAGAATCCTATTTATATGAAACATATATACACACACACATATTTGTATATATATAACAAATTGCTAGACAGATGTATAGAGAAACTGTTAACTGCAGTTATACTTTTGAGCAGTAGGAATGAATTATTTTGTTTTGACTTCCTACCTCCTGTGGGGTTTGTTTAAATCTTTACCATAAGCATCTTTTATTACTACACATGAAAAAGCATAAAATAAACCAAAATGTGATGACAATCAAAATAGCAGTGTTAACAAAACAATGTAAGTCACAAATACAAATTCCACATGAGCAAAGTCCTATTAATCTTTTTATCTATAGGACTCAGCAGAGTGCCTAAGACCCAGAACACAAGAGGATGTTTAATGAAATAATTAGTCAAGAAATGAGACTAGGAAGTTGTTACTATCCAGAAAAGATGAAAGAAAGAGAGTAAAAGAAAAGATTCTCTAAGAATATGTCATCCAATTTATGGGCATTCAGGAAGAGTGAGAACAAAGGGGCATGCCAGTCTAAAAAAACAGGACAGGAAACCCAGAAAAAAGAATACAGAGAATAAGGCAAGCAATCAGAAAATAAGTAGTGTGATACAATCATATACTTCCCAAAGGATGTTACCCAGAATTTAACAAAGTTTGCAAAGACTGCATCTATAAAGTCCTCTTAAATATGCACAATAACATATTAAAAGTTCTGAGAAACTTCACAGTAAGAAATCTTGTTTAATTTAGTTTCAATAAATAAAATAAATTTGTTCAAGTCACACAGAAATTCTGAAAAACTCAAAAGTTAATTGCAGACTGCCTCCCAATTCAGAGCTTTTTTGGTGGGGGGGGCCACAGTGTGTGGCTCGTGAGATCTTAGTTCCTCCACCAAGAACTGAACCAGGGCCACAGTGGTGAAAGGACCTAACCACTAGACCATCAGGGAACTTCCCAGAGCTACTTTTAATAAATTACATAGCTTTCTCTTTTTAAGGGTATTTAAAAGAATATGTTAGCTGACTATGAAAATCAAACTGCTACAAAAGTACATCAATTTAGCACAAAGGTAAAAACGAGATTAGAGACAGAAGAGTATTCTGGAAAATAGTTCAACTCAAAGAGTAGCTTTCTCTATCCCCTAAGTAGATCACTCTTTAGCAGGCCTTTTATTTTTCCAAATCACAAAAAATATTTTGTTTCATTTCAACAAATAGGAGAGTTAAAAGTAATAGTAAACATGAATTGGACCTGCAGTGGGTTAGTTGCCTCTAACCAGATGATATAGTCAGAATGTTGTTTATTAGTATGAAATTCAGGCCAGTAAGGCCAGTTGGGTAGTCAAATGAGTATTTAAAAAACAAAGAAACATGAAAAATAAAAATAATAAGGATAAAGTAAAGCATACTAGAAAATATAAGTATACAGTAGACCAATGAAGAAAAGAGATCAGATAGGGATTTAAATAATAGTATTCATTCACACTCCTCTTCTGTATAATGCTACCAAGTCAATCTTTTTTGTTTTAAAATTTTCATTTCCTAAAGTTCCCAAGAGTAAACCTGACTTTTCCTCCTTTCAGTGTACAGCTCTAGGAAAAACTTTTAACATGTGTAGATCTACTTATCATCATCACCACAGTGACAACGTTTCATCACCTCCAAAACTTCTTTTGCTGCTTTCCCTCTAAAGCTATGGCAAAGGCTGATCTGCTGTAAAAGGCAACCTGAAATGTAGTTTAGTGGGACGTTTTTTTGCTTTTATTTACTTTTGGCTGCTCTGGGTTTTCATTATCGTGCATGGACTTTATATCTAGTTGCGACGAGTGGTGGCAACTCTTTGCTGAGGTGCTTGGGCTTCTCATTGCCGTGGTTTCTTTTGTTGGGAAGCACTTGCTCCAGGCATGCGGGCTTCAGAAGTTACAGAGTGTGGGCTTAGGAGTTGTGGCTCACAGGCTCCAGCGCACTGGCTCAATAGCTGCAGTGTATGGGCCTAGTTGCTCTATGGTATGTGGGCCCTTCCTCCCAGACCAGGGATCAAACCATGTCCCTGCATTGGCAGGTAGATTCTTAAATCACTGGACCACCAGGGAAGTTCCTGTAGTTTAGTTTTATATTAATTTTAATTAAATAAGTTTGCATTTTTAAAAGCAAGATAAGCTAGCCTAAAAAAGTGATTCTCTAAGTCATTTTATAGTTTTATAAAATTTGATATAGCTGCAAAACACTTAAAAGAAAAATATCAAAGGGGAAGTACATAAACTCTATCCATGTCTTTAATTTACTTCAGGATTATCTTTTATTTGGGAAAATAAACTCTCTGGTTTTCTCAAATATAGAAAGTATTTTATTCAGGATTTCACTAAGTCTTTAAAGTTGGAAAGGCTTTTAAATTGAATCAATAGGAAGTGTGACTTTTAGTTTTTAATTATAACTCTGAGTTCAAGGACAAAAAGCAGATGAAATTAACTGAAGTGGATCTAAAATAGTTAACTGGATAAACATACTTTAATAAACACTTAAGATTCACTGTTATTTCACAATATATCTCGAACAAAGAATCAGTATCAGGAAGATATGTAAAAAAATTTTTTAAGTTGGAGGCTCAGGTTTTCATGCAATGAATCCTAGGTTAGCAATACAAAGGAACAAGTTACTGATTCACATAACAAAGAGAGGTGAATCTCAACAAAATACACAAAAGAGTATACACTGTTTATACAACAGAACAGGCAATCTTAATTTATCATTTCTATGGTGATAGAAATGAGATCAGTCATTGTCAAGGGGTATGAAACTGACTACAAGGAATCATGAGTTTTCTGAGGTGAAGAGACTGTTCTTCCATGGGGCTGCAAAGAGTTGGACATGACTCAGCGACTGAACTGACTGACTGACAGACTGACGTACATCTTGACTGTGGTAATGGTTATGTGGATTTATGGCGGTGGTGGTTTAGTTGCTAAGTCGTGTCCAACTCCTGCAACCTTATGGACTGTAGTCTGCCAGGCTCCACTGTCCATGTGGATTCTCTAGGCAAGAATACTGGAGTGGGTTGCCAGTTCCTTCTCCAGGGGATCTTCTCAATCCAGGAATTGAACCCAGATCTCCTGCATTGCAGGTAGATTCTTTACCAACTGAGCTATGAGGGAAGCCCATGTGGATGTATACATCTGTCAAAAACCATCACACTCGTTCACTAAAATGCACATTTTACTTATACAAGCTATATCTCAATAATGCTGATTTTTAGAAAGTTACAGACCCAAAAGTTCAATCTCCTTTGGTCTAAATTAATGTAGATTAACTTATTTAATGGGTTCATGAGTTAACTGATAATGATATCAAATATTTAATATGTGATACTAAGAGTATGGTAAAAAAAAATTATGAAACAGATAAGCCATTCACTTAAAAGATCCTTTCACTGCTAAAATGTTCTAGTGAAGAATGCTTTTCATAACTTACTACTTGTATTTACATCTGAGCAAAAACTAATAAAGACTGAGTTTCAGGATCTTCTTAATTCTTATAAAAAGCATGAGTTACCCACACGATAATCTTTTAAAGAGGGCAGCCATCTGGTCGGGTTTGTCAAAGCTGGTCCGCATTTGTGTTAGCACATCAACATTCTCCACCACAAGTTTCTGAGAAAAAAAAAAAAAACAAGAAAAGAAAGATCTTAGGTCAGGCACAGACTTCCTTATGGTTGATGAGACAAGAACATGCTTGGTAATTACAACTGGCAAGTAGAAAAAACGATATAGAAAATCCAGATGCTCTATGCTTTGTTTTTATTATTTTCATTAAAAGAATCTTAAAATTAAATAAAATTAATGTTTTCCTTCAGCTTGCAAATTCAAAAGGGAGGAGTTCAGGAAAAAGCAATAAAGATAAGGAGTAGGATAAAGGATTATCTTATGCTTAGACACAGTACAGCACCTACAATAAAAAGCAGACACCAAAGTGGATATAGAAAGCAATAAATTCCAACCAAAACAAAAAGAACTTGCTAAAGTTAAAGCTGGCTAAAGATAGCCTAGAGCTCATCACTGGATGATATACATAAAAACAGAGGGAGAAAACCATAGGGGTAGGGTACCACTTCATAAAAATTATAAACAGAGTAAAGTTTCCCAGCACTAAACAGAAATGTCAACATCTACCTCCTCTTCCAAGACCACTGAGAAACGGGAAGAGAGGGAAGGGAGTGAAGGATAGCTAATTAAGAAAAGTACAACTCTAATATTAAAGAATTCTTTTCTTAAAAGCAGTACTGGAAAAAGTAATTTCATTTAAAAATTATAACTAAAACAAATATAATTAACTTTATTCTGGCAGAAATAATGGATCTGTATATTTGGAAAGCCTGGATATGTCAACTCAGCAGGTCTAGGTTTGGAGATGTTGCAAGCATACTGTTAAAATGCCACAGGAATTGTGTTAAAAACCAATGGCCGATGATAAGAGATTTAAGGGAAGCATAAAAAGACTATATGGAAAATCTATAAAAATAATTTTTCTTATACCAGTATGAATTTTATGTTACACTTTGGATTATTTTTGCTTTTACTCATATTCAGATGATCAGTTCCAGTCACAACTGTTTGCTAAATTCAACCTCTACAGTGTCTAATTAGAGACACTGCCTGCTCTCTCTGAGGCCAATTCAATACTTGTCTCATCAGTCAATACACACTCAAATATATGCCCAAGCTCGACAGTGTTCATACATCTTGAACATAATATCATGTATCAGTGAATCACAGACAGCATTGAGTTTTAAATGCACCATTATTTTATGTGTCATTAAGAAAAAAACTCTAATAATTAAACTGACACAATATTTTCTAATCATATAAGACACATATAATTTCAGAAATACTAATATAGGGTAATTTTGTTTCAGAATCAATAAAACAAAATAGTATATATTTAAATAGATACGGTGATCATTTTTAACTTCCTCTACTAGGCAATTTACAAACAATCCCATTTACCCTGATCCAAATGAGGGAGGTGACAGTCCACAATTTCACAACTGAGAAAACTAAGGCTCAGAGAGGTTAGGTAACTTGCCCAAAGTTACAGATATTAAACAGTGGAATTTGAATTCAGGTATGTCTGATTTTAAAATCCATGTTCTTAAACTCTAAAGAAATGGTTGTTGATCTTCAGCGTGCATCAGAATGATCTGGAGGACTTGCTGGGCTCCAACCCCACAGGTCCTAATTTAGCAGGTCTTAGGAAGAACCAAAAATTGTGCGTTTTTAATTAAGATTCAAAGCAAGGCTGCCTCTGCTGATCTGGATACCATACTTTAAAAACAATCAGCATAAAGTATTTAATTGCACATTACTCTTGAAAAGCTAATGATGTCTCTTCCTGACAAAGTATAGTTTATATAAATTTCTTCTCTCTCTCAATTGCATCCTGAAACAGAGTTTTCTATATATTTAAAGCCATGATGAATGATTATCTCTGACAAAGGGCCCCAAAGCTGGAAAACTAATACTAGGAATTGTAACTAAATGATATGGAACAACCTGAGATTAATCAAGTGAAACAAATCAAGACTACTAAAAAAAAAATGCTGGTTTTCTGTTCTAAAGTGTTGAATTCTTGGCACAATTCATATTTAAATTTCTTACTTCATTTGAAAAAAAACACCTTCTAGGACTCTGAAGAACTACAGAAGAAATGATCTGTAAAATGTCAAAACAATTCTTCTAGCAGGACTGGAAGAAGAAATTGACTTGATGGGCACAACTCCAAATACCCCAAGAATTTTAGTAGGAATGCAGACTGGTTTTCTTCTACAGAAAGTAATAAATGCGTTTTATCATTAGTACACATGCGTAGTGTTGACTATGTCTCTGACATGATTTATTCACAACCATTAAATATAGAGGGGCTTCCCTGGTGGCTCAGCTGGTAAAGAATCCACCTGCAATGTGGGAGCCCTGGGTTGGAAAGATCTCCTGGAGAAGGGAACGGCTACCCACGTTAGTATTCTAGCGAAGAATTCCATGGACTGTATAGTCCATGGGGTCGCAGAGTCAGACATGACTGAGCGACTTCCACATTAAATACAAAGAAACTTTTCCTTAAATTTATTTTATTGGCCCACAAACTTTTTCTGAAACAAAAAGGTCCTCAGCTAAAACAGAAACTAAAAGTCAATTAATGTTCACTTAAAGATAAAAAGAAGATGCAGCCACATAATATTTATGTCAGTTTAAATATAAAAAAAAAGAAAATGAAAGCTAAAAAGTTACAGAACTATCTTAAAAATATTACAATCTCCCAAAACAATGTACTCATTAATTTCAAAAAAGATTAAAATGCTATATTGGCACCAATATGCTTTAACGTGCAGAGTGTGAGTTAACAATCTTTTCCAAAGAATATCTGATAATATCAGAAAGTAATGTAAATATTCATACTCTTTGATTCACTATCTGTAATTTTTCCTATAAAAATGTTCAAACAAGTATGTAAACCTCATGAAATGCTGATTAAATGTAGAAAAATCTCTATATATGTCTAAACTCTGCTTCTTCCAAAAATCCACTGAAATGAGGAAAAAAATTAAAAAGGCATAAATCTACAATAACAAAGGAAACAATAGAGGAAACAAGACCTAATGAGACAGCCCAACAAATTTCTAGAAGACGAAACCTGGAGCAAAGAATATGTAGAGGTGAGAAATTTGAGTAGTTAAGTTCTTTTAAGGGAGATAAAGCACAGAAGGCAAGTTAATGGAAGCCTTGGAACCTAGGGAGGGCTCAGAAATTGTAGGCAGTGGCATAGAAAGGAAGACTTCGATTTGATAACAAGAGGGTCATTATATGCCTGTCTGGGGCATCTTCCACACCCAACTTCTCAAGTGATGCTGACAAGAGGACGCTACATTCAGGAATATCAGGTAAAGAAGGTGAAAGACAAATTAAGCAGGATTCCTTTCCACTCCCACTTTGGGTAGGCTTTGTCTTGGGTTTTGATTATAGAGCTCCTTGCTCCACAAGACCACCAAGACTACAGCTGGATCTTACAAATCTTACTTCTAAATTAGCAAATGTCTTCACATCAAAAGTGGCTTCCAGGGGCACTTCCCTGGTGGTGTAGTGATAAGGATTCCAGGTTCTACTGCAGGGGGCACAAGTTGGATCCCTAGTTGGGGAACTAAGGTCTAGAAATAAACACCTCACTGTCTTTTTAGCTCTTCTTTAGAAGATGTCTGTCTTCCTTCCTTTCTTCCTACCTCTATCTAGCTCCATTTTTAAAAAAAAGTTGTCCTTAAGGTAAGAACTGACCTAAATAATCTAGCCTACCCGTACTGGAAGCAAAAATCTGTGTTATTTCTATTAATATAATTTTATAAACTCAGTATTCTAAGCAAAGTAATTTTACAGGACACTGAAAATGCCAAAATAAAATTAGAATCAGCACTGATAAACAAGTACGAGGAGATTTATCTCAATAAAATACAACAGTGTAAAACAAACTGAACTTGTCTATATGAAACACCATTATATTATGACCATAATATTTCTTATAGAATAAAATATAAGAATACACACTAAGTAGGCCTCAGTACACCGAGGCTGAGAAAACAAAGTTATGAATAATACCTCCAGTTCTTAATAATACACAAGTGGTTACATTCACAGAAATCTGAATTACAACTTGGGATTGGTAAGAATGATCTCTAAGAAAACCACTGTAAAGTGCTGTGCAATTCCAGATAACTAAATCCTTAGGACTAGCTTTGTTTTGCAGAAATCTAAATGATAACGGGCACAATGCTGGAAATGTAAAGCTTTCATATTTATGGCTGACCACATTAAGAACGCTTCTGAAAAATGCTTAACTAAATCATGATTTAGTGCTGAGAAGCAAAAAAATAAAAATATAAAGCTCCTAAACAGCAAAACATAACCATGTAGTTTTTCTAAAAGTCTTACAATTAATAAAATATGCAAGGTTTTATGAAGGTAAACTGAAAACTTATGTCAAGTAAGGAAAATCACAAAGAAGATTACTAAAATCAGAAGTTTTAAAGAAAAAAAGTTTTAGTATTATAAACCATCTTGGTTTTGGGGTATATTACATTTAATGAGAAACCCAAGTTAACTCACACTGATATATCTCCAAAGATAATAAATCTAAACTCTTACCCAAAAAGTTTCTTTTGACTAGCTTTTAAACTCAGGTTTAATACTATCAAATATCTGAAAAAGAACCCAGCCAAGAAATAACACGCGAGTCAGAAAACCCATAGTATTCAAAAAGAAGTCAACATTATTTATAGTATTATTACATGAACTTTAAATTTTAATATCTAAGAAAATACTGTCACTCCGAGATATAAAAGAGAAATGTTAAAACATCAGCTTTTACCATTTAAAGAATAAGAATATACTTGATAACATTAACAATTAAGGACATAGCTAAGACAGTTAAGTTTATAAAAAGATTACTAAGAGACCATGAGAAAAATCTGAACTCAAAAAAGATCCAAAAATAATGAACAATAACAAGAAAAATTATGAAAATAATAAAGGTCTAAAAAACAGTATCATACAAAATATAAGATGTGGAAAACCAAATAAACAAAAGGGACCTAATTAAACTTAAAAGCTTTTGCAGGGCAAAGGAAACTATTAATAAACAAGATTAAAAGACAACCCTCAGAATGGGCGGAAATGGGAGAAAAAACCCTGCAAATAAAACAACTGACAAAAGATTCATCTCCAAAATATATAAGCAGCTCATACAGCTCAATATCAGAAAAACAAACAGCCCAATCAAAAAATGGGCAGAAGACCTTAACAGACTTTTCTCTGACATACAGATGGCCAATAAACCATCTGTATGTCTTGTATATACTAAGATTAACAGATGCTCAACGTGACTCATTTTTAGAGAATACAAATCAAAACGACAATGAGGTATCACCTCACACCAGTCAGAATGGCCATCATCAAAAAATCTATGAATAATAAATGCTGGAGAGATGTGGAGAAAAGGGAACCCTCCTACACCATTGGTGGGAATGTTACACTGATACAGCCATTATGGAGAACAGCATGGAGATTCCTTAAAAACAAACAAACAGGAATAAATCTACTATGATCCAGCAATCCCACCACTGGGCATATACCCTGAGAAAATCACAATTCTGAAGACACATGTACTCCAATGTTCACTGCAGCACTATTTACAGAATAGTCAGGACATGGATGCAACCTAGATGTCCATCAACAGATGAATAGATAACGAGGTAGTACATACATCCAATGGAATATTACTCAGCCATAAAAAAGAATGCATTTGAGTCATATCCAGTGAGGCAGATGAACCTAGCATCTATTTTACAGAGTGAAGTAAGTAATAAAGAGAAAAACAAATATTGTATATTAATGCACAAATAGGGAATCTAGAAAAGTGGTTTTGATGAACCTATTTGCAGGTAAGGAATGGAGACTCAGATGTAGAGAAGGGACTTGCGGATGAGAGTCCGCAAGGAGAGAGTAGGATGAATGGAGAAAGTAGCGACATACATACACTGTCATTTACTAAACAGATAGCTGGTGAGAAGTTGCTAAGAACACAGGGAGCCCAGCCTGGCACTTTGTGATGACCCAGAGGATGGGATGGTAGGAGGAGAGGAAGGCTTAAAAGAGGGGGTGTATGTATAATTAAGGCTGATTTGTGTCCTTGTACAGCAGAAACCAACACAACATTATAAACCAATTTTCCTTCAAATAAAAAATAAATAAAAAAAAAAGTCAATCTGAAAGGACAACATACATTTGTTATGGCTTCCCTGGTAGCTCAGCTGGTTAACAATCTGCCTGGAATGCAGGAGACCCCAGTTTGATTTCTGGGTCAGGAAGATCCCCTGGAGAAGGGATCAGCTACCCACTCCAGTATTCCCGGGCTTTCCTGGTGGCTCAGATGGTCCCCTGCAAAGCGGGGGCCTGGGTTTGATCCTTGGGTCGGGAAGATCCCCTGGAGAAGGGAACAGCTACCCATTCCAGTATTCTTGCCTAGAGAATCCCATGGACAGAGGAGCCTGGTGGGCTATAGTCCATGGGGTTGCAAAGAGTTGGACACCAATGAGTGACTTTCATGTCATACATTTGTTAAAACCCACAAGATGCACAAATCAAGACAGAACCCTAATGTAAATTTGGGACTTCAGGTGATGATAGTATGTCAATGTAGGTTCACTGATGATGACAATATGTACCCACTCTGATAGAGGATGTTGATAACGGCGAAGGTTATGCACATGTGAAGCAGGGCATGTATGGAAAATCTCTGCACCTTCTGTTCAATTTTGCTGTGAACATAAAATGTTCTAAAAATAAAGTCTATCTTATAAAAGGTCCATCTAGTCAAAGCTATGGTTTTTCCAGGAGTTATGTATGGAAGTGAGAGTTGGACCATAAAGAAGGCTGAGCACTGAAGAACTGATGCTTTCGAACTGTGGTGCTGGAGAAGACTCTTGAGAGTCCCGCGGACTGCAAGGAGATCAAACCAGTCCATCCTAAAGGAGATCACCCTGAAAATATACACTGGAAGGACTGATGCTGAAGCTGAAGCTCCAAACTTTGGCCACCTGATATGAAGAATCGACTCACTGGAAAAGACCCTGATGCTGGGAAAGACTGAAGGCAGGAGGAGAAGGGGTGAGATGTTGAGATGGCATCACCGACACAATGGACATGAGTTTGCGTAAACTCTGGGAGATAGTGAAGGACAGCGAAGCCTGGCGTGCTGCAGTTCATGGGGTCGCAAGGAGATAGACACAACTTAGTGACTGAACAACAACCTTGTAAAAAAACACAGATGTGGAAGCCATGGTTCAAGTTACTGTAGGAAAACAAAAGAGGGGAGTGAAGGGGAGGGGGGAGGAAGGAGGAGGAAGAAGGGTTAAGAGAAAGGGAAAAAAAAAAGGTATCTGATTCCAAGTTGAAAACAGCATGGTATTATAGCTACATAAAGTGCTGATGCTACACATTATCTAGTAAGTACAGTGTCCAGGGTAAGTAAGTGCACTCTCACTAATCAGATCTGTAGTTGAAGTTGAAGTTTATTCTCAGTTCTAGGCATTATTCTCTATAAGCAACACCAACAAGAGAATTTGTGACAGAAGAGAGTGAGACTAGAAGAGAAATGCAATATATTAAAAACTGCTTTAAACATGTGAAGGGTCATCTTATTACAGGCAGTCTCTACGTCTTGAGGTAACAGTAAGGGCCAATCAAAAATTACTATTTAGATATGAAAGTGAAAGTGAAGTCGCTCAGTTTTGTCCAACTCTTTGCAACCCCATAGACTGTAGCCTACCAGGCTCCTCCGTCCATGGGATTTTCCAGACAAGAGTACTGGAGTGGGTTGCCACTGCCTTCTCCAGGGGATCTTCCCCACCCAGGGATTGAACCCAGGTCTCCCTCATTGTAGGCAGATGCTTTACCAGCTGAGCCACCAGGGAAGTTTAGATATAAACATAAATAGAAATATAGAGTAATTGATGAGATTGCCTCATTTTCAAGATCAACTCACCCACCTAGAAAAATGTATGTTTCTGCACTAGCTAAGAGTAGGTTAGGTGATTGCTAAGATCTCTTTCATGTTTTGAGACAGTGGAGCACAGTACTAGTATAAGCTCTGGAGTCAGGGCGACTCTATATATAGATCAAATTTATTTAGTTATATATTAAGCGTGTCAGCTTGGACAAGTTAATCTTTCTTGGTTTTACTTTTCTAATCTATAAAATAGGGACAATACCAGTTTTAAGGATTTAAAGGAGTTAATAAAATACATGTAAAGAGCTTAGAAAAGTCCTAGAATACAGTAAAAAATCAGGAAAGCTACCTGTTTTTATTTTTGAACCCAACAAATATTTACCAAGCACCTCTATCTGCTGGACATTAATTTAGCACCAAGGTTTTAAGAGAGTTTTTAATTAAGTTTTTATTCTAGTGAAAGTGACATAAGATGCATGACATGAAAGGTCACAAATAAAGCTAGATTAAAAGAACAGAAAGTAATGGTTGCTATTTTTAAAAGTGTGGTCAAGAAAGGATATTCTGATAACTGAAAAATATATGAATGTTACATAGATACATAGATACATAAGACAGTATCTCAGGGAACAGTACTTTGAGATGACACAACAGCAAGTAGGCCAGCTGGGATGAAGAGTGAAAAAATGTGAGAAAAAGTGGAAGGCCAGATCCTCTTGGCACCTGACAACACTGTTAAGGACATCAGATGCCTTCAACTCTCACAGGTATGTATAGGCCAATTTTTATTATCACATCATACTGCTTAACCTGCCACATTAAATGGCAGAGAAACAATAAAAACACTAACAGTTCTGGAAGTGTCTGAAACAAACAACAGTTAGCAAAAGCTAAATAACTGGACCATAATTCTGCAATGATCTCATCCTGAGAGGAGCAGAAGAAAGTAGACTGGGATGACAGATGTGCTGCCAGAGAACAGGAGGATGGAAAAGAGATCATGAATTTACAGAGGGATTAGTCTAATAAGTAAGAATTACACTGTTTGTAAAGCAAGCAAAGCACCAAAACTAGAAGTGCAATGTTTGTGTATTTAAAACTATATAAGGTATGATATCTGTGCATTTAAAATCCACATTATAAAATAACTAAAGGCTGATTTCTAGCCAAGAATTGCAGATCTTTCTTTTAAAGAAGTGAGAGGATAATGACATGATGAATACTAAAATATTTACTCAGTTCTTATTCTAAGTCAGGGACTATGCTGAGTACCTAAGCAGCTGAAACTTATCACTTAAAGTGATTCTCAACCCAAAGTCAAAGCTCTTAAGTGACAGGACCAAAATCCATGATAGCCTGACTTGAAAGATTGCGTTCTTAACCACTGAGTAATACTGCCTCTCCTTTTAGTTATACTGAGTCTTGCTCTCTACTCACTCAGCAAAACATTAATCTTGCAGGAATTGACTTCACCTGTCTATTTGCCCAATTTTCAGTAAATCAGATGACCTCATTTAGACTTCTCGGGTGCTACACCTGAAATGCCAGCTACTTATTAATCCTATACACCATATTCTTAAGTAATTTAAAATAGAAGGCACAAGTAACCACCAAAAAACTTTCACAAAGAAAAAGCCGTATTTTTAAACGTGTCTTTCCTATTTTGTCTGTAAATTCAAAAATTTTGGTGGCACAAATTTAAATTCTTTAAAAAACTAGATAGCTGTTCCATAGACTCATTCAGTATAAACCACTTTAGCCCTGAGATCTTTTTACAAGACTTCTAGAATTACTTAAAACATTGCTTCAGCTCTTTCACATGTTTATTAAAATGCTATGCACATTTTTCATCCAGTTTAAAAGGCACAAGATAATTTAAAAGACTGGCTAATAATAATAATAAAAAAACAAACAAACAGTGGGAGGTGGGAGGGAAGTTCAAGAGGGAGGGGACAAAGGTATACCTATGAATGATTCATGTTGATGTGTGGCAGAAACCAACACAGTATTATAAAGCAATTATCCTCCAATTAAAAATAAATAAGTTTTTAAAAAGCAAAAAAAAAACAATAAACCTAACAATGTTTATATTGGAATCTGTGGAAAGTAATACATTCAAACTACAAATTTAAACAGATGACTGGCTGGAACTTTGAACATGGTTATTGGAAGAAAGGCATCACAATACAACAGAATGAAGACGACTAACAGTCAAGAAATTTGAGTTTCAGTCTCCTTTAGCCAGTCAATTCACCTCTCTAGGCTTTCTGCTTTATCATTTGTAAAACAGAAGCAAATGAAGATGCTACTGAAAGAACTTGCTAGCTCTGTAATTTTGCATAATTTATAAATTTCATATAAATTCATATAGTTTCATTTCATGACAACTTTATGTCAGGTTAAAATAATTAACACTCTAGGTTTGTTTGTTCACATTTTTGAAATATTTTAAAGCTCAAATCAATAAAAACTGTATTACCTTAAGTTCAGCAACTTGTGATGAAATATGCCACATAAGACTTTCACTTAGGAACTTCATACCATATGGGCCAAGCAGCTCCGATAATGATCTCATTTCTGAAAGGAAATGGAATTAATTTTATACTTTGACCAAAAAAAAAAAATTTAAGAAGCAAATTATTAATTGAAAACTCTAAGAAAAGTCTCTAGAATAAGAAAGAACATAAAGGCCTAGGTAAGTCTAAAATTAATTTTTGATTATCCATATAATTGAATGAAAATAGTCATAATGGAATCAAAACCCAAAAGAATCAAGGTTTCTTCATTCTCTAAAATATGCCAGAGTATTATTCACCTGATATGTCAGAATATTCCTCTGCATTAAATGTTAATTCATTTTCCGTAGGTAAGTTCACAAATGCTTTCATTGCAGGGAAATAAGCTATATGACCATTGCTGACTTGTCTTAACAAAGTTTCCAAATACCTAAGGAGAAGAGTAAATTTGCAACTGGAGAATTTAATTAAAAATTTATTAAGGTATACATTACTGCATATAATTTTAAAGTTAACTAATAACATGAACAAGCATTAATCCATTTAAAATACTTTTGTAAGTCATTCATTACAAAGAAACTTTTTATCATTCCAAATTTCTGAATATGTTTCTTACCAATTTGTGTACAGACTTGTAATGGTTGGTTCTCCATGACTGTCTAAATGTTGTGTTTGTTGAAGAAGAACATTATTAAATACTCTTGTAATATCAATTTGCACATAGTTTTCTATTGACTGGAGTACAGTCATGTATGCTCTTACACTTGTTAGAAGCTCTGATGGTTTTGCAATTTCCTGTGTGGCTTGATTATACATAGTCATTCCAACAATTGACCTGGAGCGGGGATGGTAGAAAAAATTAAAAAGCTCTAATTCTTGTATTTCTGTAAATAGGCCATTCAATCTACAATTCATGAAATTACTACTATCATTAACTTCCAAAGCAACAACTTTAAAAAAGAATATACCTAGTAGACATACAGGAATGAAATGGGGATGCAAGTGATTAAAAAAATACTAAGGGCATCAGCAATAAAAATGATTTAAGAAGAAAGAGGGTTTTAAATATTCCTTTAACATGATATGTGGTCTCCAGCAAGTAAATGGACTATTCAAGTCTACAGCTTGAATTCCTTTAGCACTGTTACACACCAGTAGTTTTTAGGTCTTAAATATATTACCTACAGTCTTCATATTTAATAACCCTGCTATGCAGTTATCACCATCATTTCATAGAGGAAAGAACAAACCTGAGGTGCAGAACTCAAGTAAACTGATCAAGGTCACTTTGGAAGTGCATGCATGCGTGTGTGCCAAGTCGCTTCAGTTGTGTCTGCCTCTTTGCCACCCTATGGACAGCAGCCCGCCAGGCTCCTCTGTCCGTGGGATTCTCCAGGCAAGAATACTGGAAGTGGGTTGCCATGCTCTCCTCCAGGGGATCTTCCTGACCCCAGGGTCCGAACCTGTGTTTCCTGTGGTTCCTTCATTGCAGGTGGATTCTTTACTGCTGAGCTACCAGGGAAACCCTAAAATTCCCTAATCATTAGATTTATAAAGATCTTAGACTTGAATCTGTAAGGATAAATTCATAAAGACAACAGACAAACCCCATGACTAGTAACAGTCCCAGAAGAACAACTCAAGATGAAAACTGCTGTCCTTGTACACAGCCACTAAGTCTTTACGATTGTGTGCAAGTGATCAGCAAAAATCAATCAACTAATACTCACAAGCTATTTGTTCTGGCATAAAAATATTTCCCAGGTAAACAAGTATACAGCCTTGCCTTGAACCTGATCACTAAGTAGATGTTTGATAAAAAGAACATCTGCTTCTCTGTGGATTAACGGACCAACTGTTTACAGAAGGAAAACAAGGGAGCTGTAAACTGAACCCTACCTTCCATACAACACTGTACCAATCCACCGAGCCGAGAGTGCTAAGTATCAGAAGCGTAATGTCCTATGGTCTAAATGCTGAAGCAGTTTTGGTTTCACTGTCAGGATGCCTTCCTTACTAAAGAAGAGCAAGAGACTCTGCTCAACACCAGACTGATGCTCAACACCAAGCAACTGATGACTTGACACTCAATTTACTGCCTATTTACATATTCTATTTTCTTCTATAGTTGTTGCAGCTCTGAGTTTTATACAGTTTTATTATTACTCATATTTCTTCACACAATATTACACATAAGGCACAAATACTTGTTAGTGACCACAACCTTTAGCCAAACCTTTTGAAAGTCCTTTGGCAAAATTTCTTTCATAAATTGCTCTAAGGCCTTTAAGAAAAATGTATTGAATCAATCAATATTTTCTTTAATAAATAAATGTGTAACTTTAGAAAAAAGCTGAAGCAACATTTACAAAATTTCTGACTTGTTACATAAAATATCAAGAAACATAACTTATTAAACTAATTAGAATTGAGTGCCTCACGGGTCTAGAATTCTATTGGCATAACAGCATACTTTGGAGTTCACAAGAGTTTCGTGTTCATCCAACCCTGAGGTTTTCACACATTTGACTGTGACCTGCTATACGATATGTGGCTAACATCACCAACTCAGTACACACAAATATATACCTAACTGAAAAGTTCTGTGAAACAATATTTCTACTTACTACATGCAATGCACTGAGTTTTTCCCCTATTTCTGCTTCCTTCTTTCCTTTCCTCCCTTTTTTCTTTCTTTAAATGTTCACTACAACTTTCTAAACTGATTCCATGATCCTACTGGGCTGCCACCTGCCAGCTGACGTATACCAATTTGCTCCAATCTTCTCCTTTTTCTTAGCATATTAAAAAGCAGAGACACTGCTTTGCCAACAAAGGTCCACATAGTCAAAGATATGGTTTTTCCAGTAGTCATGTATGGATGTGAGAGTTGGACCATAAAGAAGGTTGAAAGTGAAAATCGCTCAGTCATGTCCGACTCTTTGCAATCCCATAGACTATACAGTCCATGGAATTCTCCAGGCCAGAATACTGGAGTGAGTAGCAGTTCCCTTCTCCAGGGGATCTTCCCAACCCAGGGATCGAACCCAGGTCTCCCGCACTGCAAGCGGATTCTTTACCAGCTGAGCCATAAAGGAAGCAAAGAGGGCTAAGCGCCAAAGAATTGATGCTTTTGAACTGCAGTGCTGGAGAAGACTCTTGAGAGTCCTTGGACTGCAAGGAGATCAAACCAGTCAATCCTGAAAGAAATCAACCCTGAATATTCACTGGAAGGACTGATGCTAGAGCTGAAGCTCAAGAAGCTCTAATACTTTGGCCACCTAATGTGAAGAGCTGACTCATTAGACAAGACCTTGACACTGGTAAAGACTGAAGGCAGGAGGAGAAGGGGACGACAAAGGATGAGATGGTTGGATGACATCACCGTCTCAATGGATGAGAGTTTGAGCAAGCTCAGAGAGTTTGGTGATGGACAGGGAAGCCTGGTGTGCTACATTCCATGGGGTCGCAAAGATTTGGACACGACTGAGCGACTGAACTGAACTGAACTGAACTGTCCTTTTTCTTACAGGGAAGTTAAGGCTCACAAAGATTAACTAGCCTCTCCGGTGTTACAACGAGTTAATAAGTGTGGGATAAGACTGGGTAATTTAAGTAATTCCCAGTTCACTATTCTTCATACTTACCAGTTATTTTTTTCATACTACAATTTTACTAATTTATATACCATTTCTACTAATGCTTTCCCTCATAAAAGTAAAGACTGCATAGATATGAAGAATAAATTAAAAAAACTCATTAATCTAATCAACAAACAAAAAACAGTTTATATTCTTTCTTACTTAGTAAAGCGGATTTCCAGATGAGAAGTCAAATATTCTCGTGGGGTAAAGGTATGTTCCCAAACCACCATGTTTGGTACATAATTTATAGAGAAACACAACTCGGAAAGTGCAGTGTGCAACTTATCAAGGCTGAAAAACATTAATAAACAGTAAAGAAAAAAATTAACATCTCATAATAGCAATATGAAATTAATTTCATATCAGAATAGTAATGGCAAAATTCAACTTTTCCTCTCTTAAACTGACATGTTCAATATATAACAAGATGCCAAAATAGTGTCAGACATCTAATTTCAAATAAACTGAAATTACAGATTGCTTATAGTATACCCCCTCCAAATTTTTAGACAGATTCTTGGCCTTCAATATTCAACATATTAAAAAAATGACATCTATTACATGTATTTTCTTCAAAAATCCAAAATAAGTACTTTTGGATTAAATAAGCACTAACTGGCTAATCAAGTTCACAAATGTCAAAAAACATTAACAACTGGGAAATGAAGAATTTACAATTACTAGCATTTCCTCAGTACTAATGCCATACAAAAATGGAAAAACAAAAACCAAAAAACCTCTTCTACCTGTAACAAAAAGATACAGTAATAGTGGATGGCTTACTTGGTCACGACCAGCCTGTTTTTCCTCATGCTTTCAACTCCTGGTTTTTCCCTTTCAGGTTCCCCTTTCTTACCAGTCTGTTTCTTTGACTTCTTATTCACTGCTTGACTGATGGTTTTGGCACAATGCTTGGGCAATAACTAAATTTAAAAATAAATGAAATCATACATACCAATTACTCCGAAAACATTAACTACTGAAACAAACCTTAGCTAAACCCAGACTATGCGGCAAATATACTAGCACTAAGAACAGAGGTAATAAGTGAGACGCAGCATTTACCTAGCCAGCTTGGAGAGCCCATTCAGCTTGGAAAACACAGAAACAGGGAAATCTTGTGTGAAGAGACATTTCATAGAGGTAGTTATATCAAAGCTACAGTTCAAGGACAAATTAAAAAAATACCAGGCAGCGAGGAATAACATTTTACTGAAAGGAAAATGGCCTATGAAGACCAAAACTATGATAGAACACAATGTGCTCTGAACCTCATCAGAATGACTCAGTAGTGGAGCATAAAATGCTGGGGAGAGATGTTCGAGCTACCTTGGGAAGGGACTTGAATGCCAAGCTAGAGGCTGGATTTTAAACCATAACCCTAAAGACAGTGGGACATTTCTTAAAAACCTAACAACAGAGCTTCATAATAAGAGGTAATGAGATTTACTGAGAATTTGAGGATAAGATTAAAAACGGGAAAAAAAAAAAAAAAAAACCCAGCTAAGAGATGGTTTTCTTGCCTTCAAGACAATTTTCCCATCTGTAAGGAAACATTTAAATTATTACCTGGTCACTAAGAGTACACTGTTCTGTGCAAATATCAGTGATGAGATTTCGAGCTTGTTTGGCCATTTCATCAAGGAACATATTACATAAGGAAAGACTGCGATCTCCAATATGATGTCTCTGTTAAAGAAAAATAGTAACAAAAACAATAAAAATTATAACAAAGTAATTTGAATTAACAAATCTAGACAAACCTAGAAAGCATATTAAAAAGCAGAGACATTACTTTGCCAACAAAGGTCCATCTAGTCAAAGCTATGGTTTTTCCAGCAGGCATGTATGGATGTGAGAGTTGGACCATAAAAAAAGCTGAGTGCCAAAGAACTGATGCTTTTGAACTGTGGTGTTGGAAAAGACCTTGAGAGTCCAGTCAGTCCTAAAGGAAATCAGTCCTGAATATTCACTGGAAGGACTGATGCTGAAGCTGAAACTCCAATCCTTTGGCCACCTGATGCAAAGAACTGACTCACTGGAAAAGATCCTGATGCTGCGTAAGACTGAAGGCAGGAGAAGGGGACAACAGAGGATGAGATGGTTGGATGGCATCATGGACTCGATGGACATGAGTTTGAGCAAGCTCCGGGAGTTGGTGATGGATAGGGAAGCCTGACGTGCTGCAGTCCATGCAGTCACAAAGAGTCGGACACAACTGAGCGACTGAACTAATTTGAATTAAAAGTTTTTAAATAAACATAGAAAATAAGGTTCAAGTCTATCCTACATAAGAAGTGAAGATGGGAGATGTTATAGATCTCTTTTATCTCTTATAAAAACTAACCTACCATAGACATTTGGATTTTGTTTAACCAAATTCCGACTCCTGAAAGATAATACATCCCTTCTTCCTGAAAAAAAGGACTTGAACTAGCATTGCTTCAAACTTACTAATTTATTTAAAATGCAGATCTGACTTCACTACTTCTCTTCAATGGCTCAAAAATGCTGAGACTGGAAAGCAAAACAACTAGAGTATAACTCGGGCTCTGTGCTGCGAACAGGATAATGGCAGATGCAGAGACCACATAGGAGGCAGTAACAATCATCCAGGCAAAAGATAATGGGGCTTCTTCAAAGGTAAGAAGAGGCAGGAGTCTGAATACTTATGTAAGAGTAGAGCCAAAAACAGAAAAGGTTTCAAGTTGGGGTAGATGTGGAAAAATTAATGATTCTATTCTGGACATGTTACACTTCAGATGGCTAAAAATACCTAGGTTGCAGTACAGAGAAAATCTAACTTGAAAGGAAAGATCTGGGCTGCAGATATAGATTTAGGAGCCACTAGCATAAACAAGGGAGAAGGCAATGGCACCCCACTCCAGTGCTCTTGCCTGGAAAATCCCATGGACGGAGCAGCCTGGTAGGCTGCAGTCCATGGGGTCGCTGAGGGTCAGACACGACTGAGCGACTTCCCTTTCACTTTTCACTTTCATGCATTGGAGAAGGAAATGGCAACCCACTCCAGTACTCTTGCCTGGAGAATCCCAGGGACGGGGGAGCCTGGTGGGCTGCCGTCTATAGGGTCGCACAGAGTCGGACACGACTGAAGCAACTTAGCAGTAACAATTCGTAAAGATAATAATAATGCTACTGCTCTTTGTAAGTTTCTTTTCTATAAGTTCTGTAGTTCTAAGTAAAAGGATTCAACACTAAGCTATTTTTTTTTTTGAGGGGTGCAGAAATTTATTAGAATCCAAGACATGTCCTTTGGGGTTTATACATGTCATAATCATTTTTTTTTCATTTCTTATATGATATTATACATGTTTCAATGCCATTCTCCCAAATCATCCCACCCTCTCCCTCCTGCAAAGTCCAAAAGACTGTTCTATACATCTGTCTCTCTTTTGCTCTCTCACATACAGGGTTATCGTTACCGTCTTTCTAAATTCCATATATATGCATTAGTATACTGTATTGGTGTTTTTCTTTCTGGCTTACTTCACTCTGTATAATAGGCTCCAGTTTCATCCACCTCATTAATACTACTTAATTTTAATATATACTTACTATACTCACTAAGAGTTATTTTTCTTCTTGGACGATTAGAAGAAATACTGAGAGTACATTTTTGATAGATACTTGGTATGTGCAAAACTACAGAGTACTTTAATTACTCAGTAACTGTGTGTGCCAGTATGTGAATTCTTACAAACACCGGCAAATCTCAATTTTACTTACTGTATCTATTATATTAACAAGTCAGTGAAATTCTTCTTTGAAATGCTTATATTTAGCCAGCAATGTCTCCATTCAATTTGCAAGTATTTTCAATGAGCATTTCAGAGAAAACTAAGCATATAAAAATCACTCATTATACGTAACTTTACCATAATATTAATGCCTGACTCACTATTTATTTTAATAAAGGTTAATTTCAAGTGGCTTTATGCCTGGGAAATCCCATGGACAGAGAAGCCTGACGGGCCACAGTCAATGGGGTATCAAAAGAATCAGACACGACTGAATGACTAAATAACAAGTGATTTTGTGATGTGTTCTTAGAAACATGTATCTGTATTTATCCAATCATTTAAATAAATATTACATCATATGCCTAATCAAGCATTCTTCTGACTCTGCACAGAGATACATTAGGTGGGCAAGTAGGTTAGGTAATTATGACTTTGTGAGTCTTTGTGAAATTTGGTCAGCTGTATGCTTGGAGTAGCTTATTCTGCATACTATATTAATCCCAATACTACTCTGAAATTACCTCTTCTGGACACAGTTCATGTGTGCAACTCATAAAATGAGTGCAAAGTAGTGGAAATGCAATTGAGTATCTTGATTGAGAGGGTAACTCCAAACACTGCTGAAACATCTTCTCAAAAGCACGACTATAAAAACTATAAGGAAACAAATTAAAAATCAGAATCATAATTTTTATAGTTAGTTTAATTTGATTCAAGTAAATGAAAATTACCAACTGTAGCATTTATTCTCGTAGGAAAAGTTATTTTTCCAAAGAGTTCTCTTACATATTAATAACCATTTCAGAGTTATAAAATATTATTTCTATAACATTAACGCATTTAAAAATAAAAGTTAAAGAGAAAATAAACCATATCTATGGCATTTGAATATATACCACTCGAACCTTACAGCATCAAAAGTCATCAAAGCTGAGTCACTATCAATTGTAAGAAATACCATTATTTTATGTACCACTAAGAAAAATATTGTCAATTAAACAATAATACACCATCAACTTTAAATTATTACCAGATTGAAGAGATGTTAAATCTAAAAGAGTATGAGGTGATAAAATATAGATTTAATACACTTCGAATAATAAAACAAACAGAAGTAGTAAACATGTCTTTATTTTGGATGTGACAAAGTAAGAATGTGGTTAAGACCAAGTATGAATATAAATTAATTAAATGACTGAAAATTTGCAAGTTTTAAACATTATTCAAAGTGCCTTATTTCCAGGAAAGAGAAGAGGAATTTATTTTTTTCTTTTTGAAGTTAATTTATTTGGCTGTACTGGTTCTTAGCTGCAGCACGCAGGATCTCTGGTCTTCAATGCAGTATGTGGGATCTAGTTCCCTGGCCAGGGATAGAACCTGGGTCCCCTGCACTGGGGGTACGCAGTCCTAACCAATTGACAACCAAAGAAGTCCCCAGAAGAGGAATTTCTAATTGCTGTATCCTTCTTTTACAATATACAGCTCAAAAATACCTAAACATAAAATGTTACATTTTCTTTTCAAGGTAGCCTCTGGGTCAGACAATAGGATAGGGTTCCAAATCTTAAAACTCTTACAAACTTGTTACATAATAACTATATTTCCTGAGTTCCTTTAAGAGATCCTTATGTCTTCCCTGCCAAGTAATTTGGATTTTTTCTGCAAAACTGCTAATTAAAGCCCCACTACAAACTGCAAAAATCAGGGTTTTTTTTTTTTTTTTGGTTTTCTCCCCAAAACAAAATTATTCACAAGCTTTTCATAATGACATCTATTCAATACAGAGAAACTACTACCACTATCCACTGAGAGTATTTCAGCATTTTAGAATTAAAGGAACCTACCTACCACGCTATTCTCATCAGCTTCCCTAAAGGAAAAAAGATCAAGAAGCAGAAACAGAGTGGACACTGTACAGCTTTGAAATCAGAATACTTAAGTTTGAGTCCTGACACCACTGTTTATTAATTTTATCACAATCAAGTTCACTTATTCATTGAAATACTTATTAAGCACTTACTCTGTTAAGACACTAAGGAAACAAAAACTTGACCTCCTTCAAGAACCACATAATGTGGGGAGAAAAGGAGGAGCTGCAGACTACTAAGAATAACAAAAGAACTTATAACAGAAGCAAAGGAGAGTGGAGCACAGTGGAGGGGACTGTCACCACATTATCACAATATTAATATCTAACAATACTACAGAGGGAAACCACGTGGTATTTAATTGCCAACATTTGCTCTAGTTGACCCCAGTCCAAATTTTTTTTCCTTTAATGACACAATTTGAAGCGATTGTTTTTCACTTCTTCAAAGAAAGCATAAAAAACAAATTCACATCAGTAAAAGGTGCTCCTATAGAGAATTAAAAACAGACATAAAACCCCAACATAGTAAACTTCACTACTGGCAGGTTGTTCTCTATTCCCTTGATTCTTAGAATCTCTTAGTAAACTGTCTTAAGCACCACACTAACGTAATCAAGAAACACATCTTTGGATAATAAAAATTTCAAATTCTAATTTAAAGAAAATTACAACATACCAAAATATGGACAGATCTGATGTTTCCACCAACATTTCCACCAAGGAATCTACCATTTTTGTGTGAAAAATTATTGTATTCATCATCTTTCCAAGTTCTCTGTGATCTGAAAGGCTAAGTGAAGCCTTAGAGACACTAGTATATGCCTGAAAAAGTAAAGAAAGAAACAAATGTAGTTTAGGTAATGACTTCAGGTATAGACCAAGTCTATAGGAAAAAAGAAAAAATACCCACTATTGAAGAATATTTAAAGTTTATTAAGAACATCATCTTTTAAAAACTGTCTACCGTGATTCAAACTTAAAATTCCTATCAAGAATTTCTTTATTACAGTAAACTGAAATACTATTCTTAAAACAGAATCTAATACATGGGTCATTCAGCTTGAACTCCTAAAGCAAGTGAAGCTACATATCAAAGATACAAAACAATGAATTGTCACATGGTGTCCCTACCAAGAGAAGTTTTCGACTTAGTTCAAGATAAAACACATATTCAAAACAGTAAGATGAAACTTAAGTACTGCACATGTTGACTCAGGAAGGTTTTTGATTATACTGAATCATTAAAAACTGGAGAGCATAACACACCGTACTAATTGACGAACTCTAGAGAAGCATTCTGAAGGTGGTAAAATTAGTGTTAAGTTGATAAAAAAGGCGACAGGTCTTAACCAAAACCATCAGGACAGGTTGTGAGGGAAAGAAATTCCACTAAGAGGTACCAACGCACTGAAAACAAAACCTGCCCTTGGGTGGTGGACATTTCACAAGCAAGGAAAACAATACGAGGGATGCCTACAGAATAAACATCATATATCATGCTGAAGAATTTGAACTTTTTGATAAATCACCAAAGAGTCTGTGTGATGGATAATAACTGCTTAGAAAGATTGTTCTATGCTGAGGTGGAAACAGAGAGGAGTGGAGAGGGAACAGGAGGCAGAGCTTCTTAGGAGGCAGTGGTGGTAACAATCCGGACAGGATAATGAGATGGTCCAGGGTGGTAAAGCTCAAAAGTGTTTAATCAGGGGAATGACTAGACATGGTAGGCAACACAAGAATTATGGTTGATGACCACGGTCCTGGCTTTTGGGAGGCATTCTTTCATGAATCTCACGTGTACTTACACACCTTGCTGGATACGCCAAGAAAGCACAGCCCAGACCACTCACTATCTCAGCCATTTCTCCAGGCCTTACAGCTACCAAACTTGAGAAAGAAAGTAATGTGTCCCTCTGGAACAAAGAGCAAATATGCTTCCTGTTGATGATGAAACAGAGGGTTCCTCAAACTCAGTCCTCCTTAGCTTAAGACGTGCCCAATGCATACACAGCATTCATCTGGGTCTCTCTGCACTACCCCCAAAAGACATGAAAGCAAGGGAAAAATAATGTATATATCTGGATGCTCATGGCACTTCCTGTGCAGTGAATTAAGTTCTCTGTCTCTAATCCAGGAGCCCCATGTCTTCTGCTAGTACCCATGAAACAGTAAAAGACTAAACAATTATTGCCTTTTAAGTAAGATAAAAATCAAATCTCAGTCTCTCCAGTGGGAAAAGGTCACTACACAGATGAGGTTACCATTCACTAAGGCAGGCGCATCACAAAGCAGAGCTCTATAATTTGATGTTTGTGTCTTCTACCAGAAAAAGGGAGAAAATGAAGAATGTGATGGCAATACAGTAATGGCAAGATGTATTCTGGACATTCATCACAAACTAAGTCTAACGGAAGTATAATTTACCTTTCATCAGTTTTAAAGTACAAAGAGGAACCAGTAGTGGCCATGAGTTCAATAAAGACTTCCACTAGCTGAGAATAATTTTAAAAATTCTGAATTAAAGTACTGTGAAAATAAATTCAGATGAAATGGATGGTGACAAAATGAGACAATTTAATTAAAAACTCATTTGAAATGCTTGACAACAGTGGAAGAAGAAACACACGTCATTTAAAAAAAAAAAAAACTGGTTTAAATAAAAGTCTAAAATATGAACTACCCAAGTAAATTAGAAGGCAAAGAGAATCAGTGACTGAAGATACTTAAGAGACTAATGGAACAAACAGCAGAATGAGATCCTAATTTAGGAAGAGAAAAAATGGCAGAGAATACATGTAGAGAGGGAGAACTCTTCTTTTAAGACTCCAAAGACCCCAGTGACGGTAACAAAGCGTACTATCACATTCCCTTAAAGGCTTATTCTTCTAGCCCTGCCCTACTCAAGAAGTGATACAGAGCTCTACATCTCTCTCTGGCCATACACTTACACCTAGTAACTCTTATCCTTCTACCAGATCACTGATCAAACTCAGATCATTCATATCTTTTGTGAAGATATTTTTCTTCCTGTAGTAATATTTTACATTAAGAAGGCTCTTTTCTTGCCCTTTCCTGTGTAAATGATTCTCCTACTCCAACTTGACCCATCTTTCAATGCGTGGGTAACAAGCTGTTTTCTCTACAAAGCCATTACTAGTAATTCCACTTGAAAAAACAACTTTCTCCTTCCTAAGAAAACTGTAATTAATTGATAATCATACTCTGTCACTGTACTGATAATCATACTCTGTCATTCTAACTTAAGCTTTTAAACCATTTAATTTTTCCCTATCTTTTATGCCTTGTCTCCAAAGCCAGATGTATAAAATATCCAAATGAGGATTATACTCAACTATGTAAGTTGTCAGTATTTTATCTCCCACATCCTGTAGCCTAGTCTGTGATCTTGAAACCCTAACAGTTGACTTGCTGTTAGTCATCTATGCAAACATCCTAGTTTCTGGACACTGCCTTCTACCTTGCATTTGTGTCCTCTTTTCCTAGTTAAGGCTTAGTTTTATGTCCCATTACTTTCATCCTTGGTATGTTTTGACCTATTCTCACTATAAAGTGAGAGTCTAATACACAACAGAAAGGAGTTGAGTGACTATTTGTCCTAATCATGGTTGAGAGCAATGCTATGCATTGAACTGTCATTCCCAAAAAGATATGTTGAAAGCATAATCCTTAATACTTCAGAATGTAACTTTATTTGGAAGTAGGGTCTTAACAGACATAAGTTAAAATTAGATCATTAAAATGGACTCTAATCCAGTATGAACAGTGTCTTTATAAAAAGAAGACATTTGGACAAAGAGATAAACAAAGAAGGAAGATGATGTGAAGAGAGAGAGCGATGTCATTAGAGCATTCTATCTATAGGCCACGGGAAAACAAAACATTCTCACAAAGGGATATATCAACTCTATACCCCTAATGCTCACTCTAAAGCTTCAAACATTGCTGTATGACTGCAATAGACAACGGTAAAATTCTCAAGTGAATTTTTCAAATGAGTAAGTCTAATAATTCTGGAAGTATTCAATAAGGGGTATTTGAAAGTCATCTAAATCTGTAAAATTCTCTGAACATAAATGTTGGTTTAGGAACTCCCACAAACTGAGAGTAAGAGGCTGAAAACAGTTCAAACTTTGTGACGATGACTTTCAAATTTTTTAATGTGTATGTATCCTTTGGCACAGTAATTCTATTTTCAGTCATTTAATAAGCATGACTTACATACTGTTTCGTGTTTTTTTTTGAACAAGAAAATGTTAATTTCTAAACTTTATTTTTAACTAGAAGAAAATAATGTATAATATATCTCAAGTATCTCAAGTATTCTTCCCTGATCTCCCACTAATCAGCTCTGCGATTTCAGGGAAGTTACTTAAAACATTACTAATTATCAACTCATATCTGTTACAATGGCTATTATAAAAAAGGTAATATATAAAGACAGTTGGTGAAGATGTGGAGAAAAGGAAATCTTGTTTATCAATGGTGGGAACGGAAATGGGTGCAGCCACTGTGGAAAACAGTACAGAGGTTCCTCAAAAACTATGAACAGAACTACCATATGCTCCAGCAATTCCACATCTGGTATTCATCTGAAGAAAAGGAAAACACTAACGCAAAAAGACATCTATATCCCTTTGTTCATTGCAGCATTATTTACAATAGTCACAACATGGAAACTACCCAAGCGTCCACTGATGGATGAATGAATAAAAAAATTATGGGGTACACACACACACACACACACACACACACACACACACACACATAACTAGAAATATTATTCAGCCATGAAAAGAGAAAGGAAATCTTGCTATTTGTGACAATATAGATGGGCCTTGAAGGTATTGTGCCTAATGAAAGAAGTCAGAGAAAGGCAAATATCATATGATCTCTCACTTACATGTGGAATCTAAAATGACAAAAACAAACCAAAATGAACAGAAGAAAAATCCAAACTCACATATACAGACAACAGATTGGTGTTTCCCAGAGGCAGGGAGTCAGGGGTAGATGAAATGGGTACAGCAGTCGTAAGATACAAACCTCCAGTTACAAAATAAATATATGCATCCTGAAGAGCAAAGTCAAATGGGCCTTAGGAAGCATTACTATGAACAAAGCTAGTGGACCTGATGGAATTCCAGCTGAGCTATTTCAAATCCTAAAAGATGATGCTGTGAAAGTGCTGCACTCAATATGCCAGCAAATTTGGAATACTCAGCAATGGCCACAGGACTGGAAAAGGTCAGTTTTCATTCCAATACCAAAGAATGTTCAAACTACTGCATAATTGTACTCATTTCACACACTAGCAAGGTCATGCTCAAAATCCTCCAAGCTAGGCTTCAACAGTACTTAAATCAATGTACAAGCTCAATTTAGAAAAGGCGGAGGAGCCAGAGATCAAAGTGCCAACATCTGCTGGATCACAGAAAAAGCAAGAGAATTCCAGGAAAACATCCACTTCTGCTTTATTGACTATGCCAAAGCCTTTGACTGTGTGGATCACAACAAACTGTGGAAAATTCTTCAAGAGATGGGACTACCAAACCACCTTACCTGCCACCTGAGAAACCTGTATGTAGGTCAAGAAGCAACAGTTAGAACCAGACATGGAACAACAGACTGGTTCCAAATTGGGAAAGGAGTACCTCAAGGCTATACATTGTCACCCTGCTTATTTAACTTATATGCAGACTACATCATGCGAAATGCTAGGCTGGATTGAACCACAAGCTGGAATCAGGATTGCGGGGAGAAATATCAATAACCTCAGAAATGCAGATAACACCAACCTTATGGCAAAAAGCAAAAATGAACTAAAGAGCTTCTTCATGAACGTGAATGAGGACAGTGAAAAACCTGGCTTAAAATTTAACATTCAATAAACTAAGATCATGGTATCCAGTCCCATCACTTCATGGCAAATAGACAGGGAAACAATGGAAGCAGTGAGGGACTTTATTATTTTGGGCTCCAAAATCACTGCAGATGGTGACTGAAGCCATGAAATTAAAAGATGCTTACTCCTTGGAAGAAAAGCTAGACAGCCTATTAAAAAGAAGAGACATTACTTTGTTGACAAAAATCCATCTAGTCAAAGCTATGGTTTTTCCAGTAGTCATGTACAGATGTGATGAGTTGGACCAGAAAGAAGGCTGAGAACTGAAGAATTGACGCTTACAATCTGTGCTATTGGAGAAGATTCTTGACAGTCCCTTGGACTGCAAGGAAATCGAACCCAGTCAATGCTAAAGGAAATCAACCCTGAATATTCATTTGAAGGACTTACGCTGAAGCTTCAATACTTTGGCCACCGGATGCAAAGAGCTGACACACTGGAAAAGATCCTGATGCTGGGAAAGACTGAAGGCAGGAGGAAAAGGGGATGACAGAGGATGAGACGGTGGGATGGCATCACCGATTCAATGGACATGAGTTTGAGCAAGCTTTAGGAGATGGTGAAGGACAGGGAAGCCCGGTTTGCTGCAACAGCAAAGTGTTGGACACAACTGAGCAACTGAACAACATGGGCTTCCCTGTTATGATAAAGACACTACCTGCAATGCAGGAGACTGGGGTTCAATTCTTGGGTCAGGAAAATCCCTTGGAAAAGACAATGGCTATCCACTCCAATATTCTTGCCTGGAAAATCCCATGGACAGAGGAGCCTGTTGGACTGCAGTCCATGTCGGGCATAACTGAGTGACTAACACTTTCATTGTCTTTCATGTGATATATAGGATGGTGACTATAATTATAATTAATAACACTGTATTATATATTTGAAAATTGTAAAGCGAGTAAATCTTAAAAATTCTCATCACAAGAAAAAAATAAACTTGTAACTACATATGGTGATGAATATTTACTAGATTTATTGTTGATCATTTCAAAATACACATATATACTGAAATCATTGCTGCATACCTGAAACTAACATAATGTTAAATGTCAATAATATCTCCATTAAAAAAAGGTTTTTCCTTGACGTAAAGACTATGTTAGTTATAACAATACAAAAGAAGTCTTTTCAATAGGTATACAAGGAATATTTTTTCATATTAAGTTATGCTCTCATGTTAACTGAGGTATTCAATAACAGAACGACAATGAAAATTAATGTTATTCTTACCTGTAATCGAAACCAATCTAATCTCATTCCTCTGAAATCAAATACTTCCCCATCTTCAACTACAGTAACAGAAAAAAGATTACAAAGCTAATTAATATTTTCCAATAACTTAAATCACACTTTAAAATTTAAGGGCTAGGACAATTCCACTTCTGGACGTATATACAAAAGAATACACCCATGTTCTTGTGTACACCAATGTTTACAGCAGCAGCATTCACAACAGCCAAAAAGTAGAAGTAACTAAAAAGTCCATAAACAGTGGATAAACAAAATATCATATATACACACAATGGTATATTATTCAGCCTGAAAAAGGGAGCAAATATTGTAGCATGGATGTCATGTCATGGATGACATGTTGAGGGAATGCTAAGTGAAATAAGGTAGTGATAGAAAGACAAATATTGTACAATTCACTTATGTGCAGTATCTAGAATAGTCGAACTCATAGAAACAAAGTAGAATAGTGGTTCCAGGGGCTGGGTGAAAGGAAAACGGGGAGTTGTTACTCTATAGCTACATTTTCAATTTCGCGGGATGAGAAATTCTGAATATTTATTGCACAACTATGTCAATACACTTAACTCTACTGAACTGTACACTTTTAAGTACTTAAACATAGTTAGAAATGGTAATGTGGTAAATTCTATTTTACGACAATTTAAAAATGATAGCTAAGAGTGAAATAATTCTCATATCCTATAAAGGTGATGAGGCAGCTGTGCTAAGAGAAGGGTAGTGTACAGATTTCTCTCTAAACCCCGTGATTCTCATTTTGCTTACATGTCAACTCAAAAGTACCTAAAACAGAGCATGAGGAATCCTGTGAATAGAAACTTTGGAAAGCATGCTGAAGTCCCACAAAGTAACTTTATTTTAACCAAATATCATCAGGCACGTTTATAGCAGATTCATTATATAAGTATGTTTAACTTAATTTATCAATTTATAAGTTTATCAAGTTATCAATTTATCAAGTTATAAGTTTATCAATATTAAGTTTGATAAAACAAATTTATTACTCAGAAATTTTGAAGGTTTCTGATAGTTTTTATTTAAAGAATATAAAACTAAAATATCCAGTCTACTGGAATGGAGGAGTATTCAACTAATGGAAAGGCAGTCTATGATATGACACCAACTTTTGAGATTGACAGATCTGAACTTAAGTTCCTATTCTAGAACTTAGTATCTGTTAAAAAAAGTGTGGGCAAACCATGTTGAATTAAGGTTAACCTTAAGCCTTAAGGCTTAAGTTTCCAAATGTGTTAAAAGTAATTAACAACTTTTTAACATTGATGAAGATTGAATAAGATAATATATATAAAGTGCTTGCCCAGATTAATCATTTCATTGATTACTGTCATAGGTAATGCCTGGACCGTAATATAAACTTTATTATGATATAGGGTGCTCATTTTTCTTTTTTATAATTACAAAATACCTTTTGCCTCAAAAATACCATTTTGCCTCCAGCTGAATATGAAGAAATGTCAAGCTATACTTCTTGTAAATATCACCACACATCCATCTTCGAAACCTTTGCTTCAGAGCAAAGTTAAAACAAAAGAGAAGAGATTAAATATGCTCCAAAGTAGGATAAGTAATACTATAAAAACTAACTGCTAAGTCCTCTCCTCGTTAACAGAATTTGAAAACCTAATGGCAAGAAAATACATTTCAATTTAAAAGACTTATTACCTTGTTTTACACTTAGAGAAGTCATAGTGTTAACAAAAGAGGACATGATGATTGATTCATCTTCAGGGCAAACAGAAAGATTCTGGAAAAAAAAAAGTGATAAAAATAATTATTAAAAACATCTAGTTGGGAAAAAATTCACAGGTCCATCAACTAGTAGGTGGATAAACTGATACATCCATAGTTAGAATTTTTTTAAGCAATAAATAAAACTGGAATGTTTATACATACAGTAACATGGATGAACTCAAAAACATGCTAACTAAAACAAATGAAAAACAAGGATGATTTCATTCACATGAAAAAAAAATTTTTTTTCAAGGCAAAAGTGACAAAAAAGCAGACAACGGGTTGTTGAGGATCTAGAGAGGGAATCAACTGCAAACGTGCACAAGAAAATTTTTAAATGTTGGAAATGTTCTTTATCTTGACTGGTGGTGGTGACATGAATGTATACAGCTGTCCAAATTAAAACAGTACACTTAGAACAAGTGATTTTTATCATGTATAAATTTTACCTCAACAAAAGTAGCACCAAAAAAAGCCCTCTGAAAATTGCTTAAAAAGTGAGTATTTAATAAACTATATCTGAAGTAGATGCTAAATGATAAACTTTTTAAAAAAGTATATGCTTATTAGCTCACAAAAACCATAGTTTTCACAACATTAAGACCTGTACAACCATGTAAATGCACACAGAGTTCTATACTGTACAATTAAAAATAGTTAAAATGACAACTTTAATGTTACATACATCTTTACCACAATTTTAAAATTTAAATTTAAGTTACCATTTTAGCCAATATTACAATGAACTATTTTCACAAGTTATCTTAGTTTTAAATTTAAATCCTAGCAAATGGTTAAAAAACTATGCATGTAAATACTGTACTTGCGGGTGGTAAAAAGCTCAGGCATTTAACACATTTAAACAGTGTTATTTGAATGTGTTATTACACATGTACTCATGAACGGTGCGATACTGATCAAGTCACATAGGGTCTTTTTTCTTCACTATACCTACCCTCAGAGCTGGTAATATACTATGGATAAATGTCCATTATTAATACTAGTATCAGTATTGCTGTTGCTACTATTACTGTATCAGAAAAATAAGAAATTAATTTTCTCAGTTCAGTTCACTCAGTCTTGTCCGACTCTTTGCGACCCCATGAATCACAGCACGCCAGGCCTCCCTGTCCATCACCAACTCCCAGAGTTCACTCAGACTCATGTCCATCGAGTTGGTGATCCCATCCAGCCATCTCATCCTCTGTCGTCTCCTTCTCCTCCTGACCCCAATCCCTGCCAGCATCAGGGTCTTTTCCAATGAGTCAACTCTTCGCATGAGGTGGCCAAAGTATTGGAGTTTCAGATTTAGCATCAGTCCTTCCAATGAACACCCAGGACTGATCTCCTTTACAATGAACTGGTTGGACCTCCTTGCAGTCCAAGAGACTCTCAAGAGTGTTCTCCAACACCACAGTTCAAAACCATCAATTCTTCGGCGCTCAGCTTTCTTCACAGTCCAACTCTCACATCCATACATGACCACTGGAAAAACCATAGCCTTGACTAGACGGACCTTTGTTGGCAAAGTAACATCTCTGCTTTTTAATATAACTAGGTTGGTCATAACTTTCCTTCCAAGGAGTAAGCATCTTTTAATTTCATGGCTGCAATCACCATCTGCAGTGATTTCGGAGCCCAGAAAAATAAAGTCTGATGCTGTTTCCACTGTTTCCCCATCTATTTCCCATGAAGTGATGGGACCAGATGCCATGATCTTAGTTTTCTGAATGTTGAGCTTTAAGCCAACTTTTTCACTCTCTACTTTCACTTTCATCAAGAGGCTTTTTTTTTCAGTTCCTCTTCACTTTCTGCCATAACGGTAGTGTCATCTGCATATCTGAGGTTATTGATATTTCTCCCGGCAATCTTGATTCCAGCTTGTGCTTCTTCCAGTCCAGCATTTCTCATGATGTACTCTGCATATAAGTTAAATAAGTAGGGTGACAATATACAGCCTTGACGTACTCCTTTTCCTATTTGGAACCAGTCTGTTGTTCCACATCCAGTTCGAACTGTTGCTTTCTGACCTGCATACAGGTTTCTCAAGAGGCAGGTCAGGTGGTCTGGTATTCCCATCTCTTTCAGAATTTTCCACAGTTTATTCTGATCCACACAGTCAAAGGCTTTGGCATAGTCAATAAAGCAGAAATAGATGTTTTTCTGGAACTCTCTTGCTTTTTCCATGACCCAGCAGATGTTGGCATCTCTGGTTCCTCTGCCTTTTCTAAAATTTTCTAAAATTTTCTCAGTATTGCTAAAATAATATAAGACACAAAAAGACATGGAGTAGCTTAAAATTTTTAATACTTTAACACAATCTATAAAATTAATAAATATCCAGTTAGTCATAGCAAACTTCAAACGCCACAAAGCCAGGAGTTGACTTACTTTTTAGACTGTGACAGCACAGTAGCCTTTGATTTATCTGGTATGTATGCTATGCTAAGTCACTTCAGTTGTGTCTGACTCTGTGCGACTCCATGGACAGCAGCCCACCAGGCTTCCCCGTCCCCAGGGTTCTCCAGGCAAGAACACTGGAGTGGGTTGCCATTTCCTTCTCCAATGCATGAAAGTGAAAAGTGAAAGTGAAGTCGCTCAGTCGTGTCCGACTCTTAGCGACCCCATGGACTGCAGCCTACCAGGCTCCTCCGTCCATGGGATTTTCCAAGCAAGAGTACTGGAGTGGGGTGCCATTGCCTTAATAACAATTTTTAAAAAATTAAAAACTGCATTGCTGTCCACCTGAAACTACCACATGTTAACTGGCTATACTGTGATATAAAATAAAAAGTTTTTTAAAAACAACTGCAGCAAAGCAGTAACACTTTGCTTTGGATAAAAGCAGCTTTTCTATTCCTTCTTTTAACAGACATTCTAGAAAGGAAGCGTATGAGCTCCATCTAGTGGATAAAAGAAGAAATAAACTAGGATAGTAAACTGTAAGCTGTTTATAACTGAGGGTAAACAATTACATGAACAGTTTTCTTCCTATTTGCATTTTTAGGTAGGTTTGAAAGAAAATGAGGATTTCAAAGTATGGTTATTTCTGGGGAAAATCAATAGTTTTAGATTCAGTTCACTCATTCAGTTGTTTCTGACACTTTGCGACCCCATGGACTGCAGCACGCCAGGCGTTCCTGTCCATCACCAACTCATGGAGCTTACTCAAATTCATGTCCATTGAGTCGGTGATGCCACCCAACCATCTCATCCTCTGTCGTCCCCTTCTCCTCCTGCCTTCAATTTTTCCCAGCATCAGGGTCTTTTCCAATGAGTCAGTTCTTCGCATCAGGTGGCCAAAGGATTGGAGTTTCAGCTTCAGCATTAGTCCTTCCAATGAATATCAGGACTGATTTCCTTTAGGATGGACTGGTTTGATCTCCTTGCTGTCCAAGGGACTCTCAAGAGTCTTTTGCTCTTTTGCTGTCTCTGACTTTTCATGTGGCCCCCAGTAATTTCTCATCCACACTAAGCCATGGTGATTTTCCTAAATATTAAATCTGATTTATGACTAACCTTCTCTTTTGAAGATCCTCTATAATTTGGTTACTGTACACCTCCACCCACCAAGGTAAAGAATTATTCCCTGCATGTGTTCACTTTAAGCTTTATACACCCTTAAGCATAATGCCCATCACACTGGAATACAACTAAATGTTTTCTTTGCTCTAGATAATGATCCCCTTGGCAAAATATGACCGTGACTTATTTACAGTTGTGACTTCACCATGAGACACAAGATTACTTTTGTAAATGTTTACTGAGCAAATAAATCAATTATTGGAAAGGAGGGAAATAAGAAACAAAAGGGAGAATGCTTTCAGTTTTTTACCTGCACAAGCTCATTGAGGACAACAGCATCAAAGCCAGAAAGGTACTGCACGTAATATCTCTGCATTACAGGTCCGTATTTCCTTACATGTGCTCTAAGCTCTTCCATATAAAATATTAATTCAGCAATGTGCCTTTTTTATTTAAGAAAAAACATTTCAAAAATTAAATTCACTTACTATCAAGGAAAATATGAATTGCCTTTGATATTGCTACATCAAGTTTTTTCCTTATAAAAAGCATTGTTAAATATTTAGTGTCAACTACTTTCTTTTTTATATTATCTCATATACAAAAAGAAACTATGGAAAGCAAAAAAGCAAGAATAAAAAACTGATAAAGGAAAATACAAAATAAAAATAAAATTAAGACAATTCATAAATGTATCATTAAAAAGTCATAAATAAAAGAAGGTTAGAGTATTAGGAAAAAGTAAGATTTTTGTGTATGCTATTATTTCTCTGATTCATTTAACTTCTGTTGAGGGACTGTGGACTAAAATAAGAAAAAATATATTACAAATGACACAGCTGTAACTCCGTTAGGATTATTATTCAAATTTTTGTGTAATAAATAATTCTGAAACATGAATCCTATAGGAAATACTATAGCACAAAAACACACCTCTGCAACAACCTAGAGTTCTAGTGATAAAACATTTCAGCTTTAATTCAAAGCTAAAGTTGACTTTGCATTCTAATTCATATCACCTAACAATGTATTTTAAATATTCCCTCCATTATGACAAACATGAAAAGCCTTCAAGTTTTTCAAAATAATTTTACTTTAGTCCCTAAATTCCATAGCCCATAAAGCAAATATACAAAACATATATTTTTTTAATGTTGCTAACTTACTTATCTATAAAGTCATCTGCACTCTTCTTTGGCATGTTATCTGCATGACGAAGTAGCCAGATAATTTCATCACGGGCAAAGGATAATGCCATAAAAACAAAAAGTGCCTGATAAGAAAAAAAAAATTTTTAATTTTAATGTGGCACATTTGTTGTAGCCGAAACAAGAATTAAATCAATTACCTTAGGACCCAGCAAGCCAGGCTGATCAGAGAGGACAGTAGCCAATTCTTTCAGTGCAGACCTTAAAAACTTGCGTCTTTCTCTGTGCATTGAACCACTATAGGAAAAGACAACCACCATTAGAGTTTATCTGTTTCTACTAAACTTATTACTGGCAATTAATTAACATCATTTCAGAGTCAACTTCCAAACTTTTCTTAGGAAACAGAAACCCTTAAAAATATCTTCTATGTGTTTGTCATTAAATGACTCTTCAATCTCGTCTTTATCCTTGCCTTTCTTGTGCTGCTATGGTAACTTTTTTCACTTCTACCTCTTAATTAAGATCCTATCAAACTTCAAGACCAACTCTTCAAAAAGTATTTCCCAATATAGAGATGTCTAATCCTGAAGAATTTCTGCCAGTTAAGTACCATATAGCCTAGAACTCTATAAAATGGACTGTGAAATCCTTAAAAATAAGCACTTTTTTTATTGTATACATTTTTGTCACTCCCATGTAGAATCAATAAATATACCTTAATAAATAAGTGATTATCTATATCCTCCTTTATTAAGTATATTGCTATTAAATATATCATTGTTTAGTCACTTAGGCATGTCTGACTCCTTTTGCAACCCTATGGACTTAAAACTGACTAAATCAAAGCTATATTCATTAAGGTACTGGGATGAAATCTATTTGGTGCTATTGTTCAAAAAGAAAGATGAGGAAAGGATAATCATAAATATTCATGTAATGGGTATCTTAAAAATAAAATACAAATTAGAAAAAATTTATTCTCACAAATTAACAACAACAAAAAAAATCAAAGAATATTCCAAATATTCCAACTCCTCATACTGTTCAAAATATAAATCATTCCAAAAAAGTTTTAAACTTTAGATAGTTGCAAAAAAATGACACCCCACAAACAGATGGGGAAAAAATGGAAACAGTGACAGACTTTATTTTCTTGGGCTCCAAAATCACTGCAGTTTGTGAATGAAGCCATGGAATTAAAAGACGCTTGCTCCTTCCAAGAAAAGCTATGACCACCCTAGACAGCATATTATAAAAGCACAGCCATCACTTTGCCAACAAATGTCCGTATAGTCAAACGTAGTCAAACGTATGGCTTTTTCAGGAATCACGTACGGATATGAGAGTTGGACCATAAAGAAGGCAAAGTGCCGAAGTATCGATGCTTTCAAACTGTGGTGCTGGAGAAGATTCTTGAGAACCCCTTGGACTACAAGGAGATCCAACCAGTCCATCCTAAAGGAAATCAACCCTGAACAGTCATTGGAAGGACTGATGCTGAAGCTCCTATAGTACTTTGACCACTGGATGCTAAGAGCCGACTCAGTGGAAAAGACCCTGGTGTTGGCAAAGATTGAGGGCAGGAGCAGAAGAGAGTGACAGAGGATGAGATGGTTGGAAGTCATCATCAACTCAATGGACATGAGTCTGAGCCAACTCCAGGAGATAGTGAAGGACAGGGAAGCCTGGCTGTGCTGCAGTCCACGGGGTAAAAAAAGAGTTGGACACGACCGAGAGACTGAACAACACATCTATTATATGCCAAAATTCTAAGGAAAAGAAATATGCAACACGAGAAATTTAACTCTGACACCACAGATTAATTTTGAAGACACACTAAAATCCAACCTTTACCTATGTGACCTTAGGTTCTAGTTCTCTTAAGCTCCAGACTCTCATCAAGAAACAGGGATGAGGACACCTGACTCAAGATGTATCTTTCATGATATCTAACATACAGTACTTTCACAATGTTAGCATAATTCTAACGACAAGCTTTCTACTTACTGAAAATAATAAGCTCATCTGGTGTAGTATCTAAATAGTAAGTGGGTAATGTTTTGATTATTTTACTATACAGGGTTGCTGCAAGGAGTATTACCATCAAGAGAAGATAGAAACACTATGTTAATGAATGATAAGAATTACTACTATATAAGCACTTTATTTGGGTGAAAAACATGCATGAGGAAATAATAAACTATCAGTTCAGTTCAGTTAGCAATAAATAAAGATGATTTAAATTCCTAATATCTATGTTATAGCCTAAGCCTAAATTCTAAAATTTCTTGTAGTTTTATATTTTCACCTATGACTGTGGTGTTATCTTTTCTCTGCCTTGTAGAAATACTGATGGATCAGACAGTGTTATCTCTACTGTACCTAGACTTACTAAAGAAGATATTCTATACAAGTATACCATGTAACAATTAAATAAATTACCAAATTATTTCTTGAGAAAATTGAAAAGTTGTTCAAACATTCTAAATACACTAATATCTAGTTTAAGTTATCTACATTTTCTAATAAAATATATTTACTAATATTTGGGAAAGGTATGGGATTACATACTTTGAAAAATAAACACCATTGGGGGGAGTGCACATGAAGTAGTACAAAAATCATCATAACTTGCCAAGTATTGGTACCAGAGCATAGGAGCAATAAGAGAAGGAATGACACCAAAATAAATCCCTCTGTATGGTATTCCTTAAGAGCATGTTAACACTTAAAAAATATTAAAAATCTGTCCATACTAATACCAAGATGACTATATACAGTTATAAACATGTTTCTCATTGATTGAAAGTCCTCTACTTCTACTGCCACATCTCACACACCATTAATCTGCACTCACTTCAGCAAAATAATGCTTTAAGAAAGGAATTCTTGATCAAAAGTTTCACAGATAAGTTAAAACCACTTACGCATGTGACACAGCTGCCTCTTTGCATTCTCTTATGTCATTAATACGCTTATTATACCTATGAGCCAAAAAAAAAAAAAAATTGGAAGTTTTGGTCAATAACAGTAAAAACAAGTTAGTCAAATACTAGTCAACTAAAAATGTCTTATTATCAACAAGAAAAACTGGCTCTCAAACTGGAAATACATGGAAGAAGTCTACCCACATCATTTTGAGCACCTTAAGTACCCCATTGGCTCTTCCTAAAATAATACATCTTGTATTACATTAAAATTCAGTAATAAAATTAAATTCACAAAGCAGACTTTTATTTTCTTAAATCTCCAATAGGGACACTAAATTATACTTCTAAAATAATGAACAGTGATTTCCAAAAACTGCAAGTGCTGAAAAAGCTATTACTTCTGGCTTTTTATGCTACCTCATAAGCATAAAAAAATTTCTCAAGGCACATATACTAGGAACAGAAATTTTGTGGTGGTCCAGAAAACTGGAGCAGGGAAGCATTTGATTACTTTAAATTATTTTAAGGGATAGACCTACAGATGATTATTACTCACCATTTTTTTTAAAAAGCACATTTTTTTCAAATTAAAAAAACATTTAAAATAGAAGACACTGAATACAAGCATCAAATAGTCTAAAGGTGCCATCTATAAAATAAACTCTAATAAATATATGCTAATTTCCTGGCTACTAAATACATAAAAATTCAAAATTCCTAAAATGTTAAAGAAAAATTATCTTCCTAACCACTTATACCAAGAACTTCAATTTCTAAATTAAGTATGCTAAGATTTGTGTATTCTTTAAGCAAATGCCGTAATTCTGTAACCACTGATCTGTATAAATTATGAGTTTTCATACTTATGGTCTGACTTGTTAATTACTATAATCCACATTTTAAATTGGATCACTCATTCACGATTTAAAAAAAAATTAAAACTTTTCAACTTTAAATACAGAAATTCTTAAATGGTAAATTTAACACAGAAAAAGCACAGCAAAGGAATTTCAAGAGGTCCAGTGGTTAGTACTTGGTGCTTTCACTGTGGTGGGTCTCAGTTCAATCCCCGGTCTAGGAACTAAGATCCCACAAGTCATGTGGAGTGGCCAGGAAAAAAAAAAAAAAAAGGTATAATGAAAAGACAATTGGTTTCATGAAGCCATTAAACTTATCTGTACCATATATACCTTAGGCTCACTCAATATTCAGAAACTCTCTGGTTCTAAGTGTTTACATATATTTAAATATAATTCCCCAGAGAGGATGTCAATATGCTAAGACATAAGTTTCAGGATTTTTGTTCTGAATCACTTTGAAAATGACAAAGCTCACAACTAGGATATTTCCAGGTACTCCACCATCTAAAATAAAAAGTAAACTGAGAGCTGAAAAATACAGAGGGTACCGTTTCTCACACTATGGCTGAGAGCCTACCTGCATGAGAATGTCAGAATCCCTTATGGCGACAGAAATCAAAACAGAGACCACCTGTGTAGGCTAGGGGAAAATGGACCAGGGGCAGCAGTACTGACCAGAAAGAGGCACAGGAGAATTTTCTGGGGACAATGGAAATATTCTGTATCTTGATCTAAGGGGTCACCAGCAGTATTCGTACACAAAATTATTGAGTTGTTCATTTAAAATTTATGCATTTTTCTGTCTGTAAATTTACCTCAATAAACTACTGGGGGGAGGCGGTGGGAGAAAAGGGCAGATTTCTTTACCTCTCCAAAATATAGATACAGGGGATTTAGGAGGTTAGGGGTGATGCCCAGGAACCTGGATTTTAATTCACATCCCAGGGTACTTCATATGCATACTAAAATCTGAGATGGTATACTGGCTTACACTGTCAGTACTAGACATATCTTTACATTTTAATAACTAATACATTTTTTAAAATCTGAATTTCATTTAGGACATTATTGAATCGGATATGAAATAAATGTAGGGGAATTTCACTTCCATGAAGCTGACAAACCCAACCCAATTATTCAATATTTTTAGGTCCAATAGATCCCAAGATATTTTAGATACTCCTAATTTCAAAAGATTTTATAAAGGCTACCAAGTGTGAGTTCAACTTGTTTTTATATACTGGCTACAGAACCAAAAGTGGAAAAAAAAGCAAGCATTAAAAATTCCAAGGGAACAAATTTAAGAATTATTTGTGTTACAAGGAATGAGTATAAATGAGTCAGTTGGAATACTTCCTCATTATAAGGAAACATGATTTCCTTTTTGCAGTGGTCTGACTTCTGCAATGGCTATAAATAATTAATGAAGTATTTTTGATTGATTCATACACTTTTTTAAATGCACTGCATTCTAAAATACATTTCTAAAAACTTCATAATTCCTAAAATGTACATTGTGCTTTCAGTCATATTTATGTCTAAAACCATATAATGATACACAAAAGAGATCATATCTTCTTTCTCCTAGAATACAAATTTTGAAACAGCAGAAACACCAGATACTTCAGTCTGTGAAGTAACCTGTAAAAAACATCAGGATCATTGTTAAAAAATACTTGGTTTGACTGACAAGTTGGTACAGATTGTATTTTCTCACATAATGTGAGTCTTCTCTACCCTAGAACATCAACACATATTCCACTCACTACTTTTCTCCAAAAAAGACAAAATAATTGAAAATGACATACCCTCGAATGTTTACAAATAAGTCTTCTGCAGCTTTATGAATGTGGAAAACTTCATCTCGAAAAAGAGAGAGGCAAGAGCTACTTTGAAGAGCTAGCTTCCAAAGGTTCAGTGCTGTTGCATCAGTATTTAGGATCCCATGGCACAAAATAAAGCCAACTTGAAACAAAAGGAAAAGAAATAGAAAATAAAAAGTTTTCCTAAGTTAGGTTATTTGAGTTTACAGGGTAGCTTTTTAAAAATAAGAAACATAAATACAGTCACTTAAACTGAGGCTTTTAAGTGACAGGTAATAATACATATACATACAAGATGGCAACAATATTTCTCTTTTTCAATAATTTTCTGTTCTTTGTGGCACCCCACTCCAGTACTCTTGCCTGGAAAATACCATGGACGAAGGAGCCTGGTGCGCTGCAGTCCATGGGGTCGCTAGGAGTCGGACACGACTGAGCGACTTCATTTTCACTTTTCACTTTCATGCATTGGAGAAGGAAATGGCAACCCACTCCAGTGTTCTTGTCTGGAGAATCCCAGGGACGGGGGAGCCTGGTGGGCTGCCGTCTACGGGGTCCCACAGAGTCGGACACGACTGTAGTGACTTAGTAGTAGTAGTACTTTGCAAAACCAGTGCTTTTAACTGACTTTAACAAATGAGTAAAAGGTATTTTAAGCTAGAGATCAGAAGCTACCAATTTACATATATACAATTATCCTTACAGTTGTTACAGTAACTGAAAAAAAAAGCTACTCTTCTAAGTCATTACAGGAAATGAAATAGCATGTCACAATTTCACAGCAAATTATAGTTTGTACTAATTTAGTCTTCTGACATATATTATCTGATAAGATTACCACAGAGTGGAAAGACCAGTGGTATCCTTCTTTTACAACTGAAGAAATGAGGGTCAGTGACTTGCCTACAGTCACACTAATAAAGTACTAGAACCAGACTTTTCCTCAAGTAGTTACCCTTAAAGGCCAATATTCTTTCAGTATGTTCCATGGCTCTCTATTCTATAAATTTAAGTACCTTACCTTCGGTCATCTGATTTAGAAATTCTTCAAAAATGTGTAATCCTGTATGTTTACTGAGGTCTTCCCTGACCCTCTATTAGAGGCCATAAAACCTCATCTTTCATTCCTAGAAAGTGAAAGTCGCTCAGTCCTGTCCGACTCTTTGTAACCCCATGGACTGTCCATGGAATTCTCCAGGCCAGAATACCAGAGTGGGTAGATTCTACCCACTAGAGTGAGTAGAAGATTCCCTTCTCCAGGGGATCTTCCCAACCCAGGGAGCAAACCCACGTCTCCTGCATTGCAGGCAGATTCTTCACCAGCTTAGCCACAAGAGAAGCCCAAGAATACTGGAGTGGGTAGCCTATCCCTTCTCCAGCGGATCTTCCCGACCCAGAAATTGAACCGGGGTCTCCTGCCTTGCAGGCAGATTCTTTACCAACTGAGCTATGAGGAAAGCCATAAAACCTCATCTTTCATTCCTAGAACATGTACTCAATGCTTATTATAAACTAGGTATCATGCTGGGCCAGTTAAGAACAATTCTATTTTCTGTAAGATTTCCCTCTGATTCTCAACAGTCATTTCAATCTTTAAACTTCTCAATCACTAACATTTAACTTGCCCTGCATCTTTTATTCTTAAATATTCCTTTCAAAGGGCCACTACACAGGCAAACTAACTCTTTAGGTAGGCATATATTGTAGGATTATACATACAGAAGTACATTTATTAATAACTTCCTTAAAAATCCCTGAAATATATTAAGATGTTTTTTATACTTAGGGTCCCTAAATGCAAATCTAATTATTTGATCTGGTACATAACCAAAGAAACAAAACACCTTTATGGAAATTTTTACAATCCTCAAGAGAAGTTCTGTGAAAATTTTTGCCTCATGCACTGATACATGATACTCTAATCCCTTTACTAAAATGAGATTTCACTTAGTGTCTTGTACCTCAATTTATACTTAGACTCATAACACTTCTGTTGATAATAAAAGTTTCTCTGAGAATATTATCAGTGTCATTATGGGTCATTGTAAACTTTACTTACATAAGACATGGGTTATATTATAAAGTATATTCATTTATTATAAGGTCAATAAAAGGTAAATTAAAATAGCCCAAGATTAGGAAGATAGTCTATTAACTAAACCACACATTAACCTCCTTTCCCCACTAAGTTCTTGGCAAAAGGACGGAAAAAAAAATTTTTTTTCAGTCATAAAAATGTAGGAAATAAGACAAAATCAATACTAAACAAGAAAGTTGGAGAAAATCTTTGAAGAGAGAAAGACTGTACTATTAATTTAAAAAGAGATCTTCCATAAGGAGTCATCTGGGTACAGTCAATAAAGTAAGAACAAATCCTGAAAAGAGTACCAGGATAAGTTACTGTATAAAGTTACTGTGTTAGTCACTCAGTCATGTCTGACTGTTTATGATCCCATGAACTCCAGCCCGCAAGACTCCTCTGTCCATGGAATTCTCCAGGCAAGAACACTGGAATGAGTAGCCATTCCCTTGTTCAGGGCATCTTCCTAACCCAGGAATCGAACCCAGGTTTCCTGCACTGTAGGCAGATTTTTTACTGTCTGAGCCACCAGGGAAGCCCCAAGTTACTGTGAAATCGCATTCAAAGGAGCTGGATCCTCAACATTCCAGACCCTCAACATCCCTCATGCTACGTGCTAAGTCACTTTAGTAGTGTTTGACTCTGTGACTCTGAGGACTGTAGCCCGCCAGGCTCCTCTGTCCAAGGGATTCTCCAGGCAATAATACTGGAGTGGACTGCCATGCTCTCCAGGGGATTTTCCCAATCCAGGGATTAAACCTCTTATGTCCCCTGCATTAGCAGACAGGTTCTTTACCACTAGCACCACCTGGGAACCCCCAACAACCCTTAGCCCCAGGCTAGAATCTAGACCAGTGATTCTCAAACTTTGGCTTCCTATCAGAATCACTGGGAAGGCTTATTAAATCACAGGTTGCTGGGATCCATTCAGAGTTTTTCATCAGAAGTCCTAGGATGGAAATCAATATTCCGCATATCTAATAAGTTTCAAGGTGATACTACTACTCTTTCAACTAACCTACAGCAAAGCTGTAAAGAAAATAGACTATCTTTTATAGAAAGTTCTAGTGCAGGAATTGGTGTCAAAAACAGAAAAGTAAAAAAAAGTGGGAGGGAGAGAGAAGTGCAAAGTTTGATGTAACTCTATTAAATTCTACTCAAGGCTCAAATAAATGAAAGCAGCAAAACTGAGCAAACTGTCTTGACTTTTGGCAGTTGCAGCTCTCCCGAATTAATTTGCCTTTTCCATGCCCAGGCATCCTCCATTAGGGTATTCTGCCTTCTGACTTCACCTCACTGCTCATTACACAAAGCCTTGCATTCATTACTCCCATTTAAGTAGTGGGACTGGGCTTCCCTGGTGGTTCTGATGGTAAAGAATCTGCTTGCAGTGCAGGAGACCTGGATTCAATCCCGGGTCGGGAAGATCCCTTGGAGAAGGAATGGCTACCCACTCCAGTATTCTTGCCTGGAGAATTCCATAGACAGAAGAGCCTGATGGGCTACAGTCCATGGGGTTGCAAAGACTCAGACAAGACTAAGCGACTAACACTTTGAACACTTTCAAGGTAGAGACTGGATAGAAATAGTTCTATATAACATCAGAGGTCACTCAAGCCACCTAACTACTAATCACATGGGTTCTTCATCCATATATCCATAAACATAAAACAATCAAGGATCACCATGCTTTTGAGCAAAATTAATACTCCGAAAGCTGTCTTTTTAAATCCACAAAAGCATAAAAACCTTAACAATCATTACAGAAAAAAATATAAGGATCACAAACCTGATCAATGTAAAAGTTATAATTAATAAAAATGGCTAAGGACAGGCAACGTGTGTTAAATTCTTCCTCTTTCTTACTAGTAACAGCATTACTCAAACCGCCAGTGCATGAGATTAAGTATAGAACTCAGAGTATTTAGAAACTTTCATTTAGAAAAATTTTCACTGATAGCAACTTAGGGGTAGAAACCTAGTAACAATCAAATTGTTAGATTAAATATTTAATTGTTAGATTAACACTTAAATATTGAATCTAATAATTAAAATGTAGGCTTTTATTTCATCTTTGCTTATTATTTTATTTCTGATAATTCCACTAATTCAGTTTCAATGTATTTTATAAAAAAGTACCAGTCCAAAAATCACTAAGAAAGAAAAATTGGTCATTCACCAGTTTTAGAAACAGTATAATAAAAAGTCATCAAATAATACCTAAATGTTAATAAATTAAGAAACAAGAACTATAAGAACTAAAAAGTACAAACTGCTCAAAATTATTCCCCTCTGCAAGTGGACCTGGGGGTGGTAGAAAAAATTATATTATAGCAGTTTTCATTTATACGGTATCTGTGTGTCTATTTCTCTCATAGTTTGTGAACTCTGTAGGCATGCAAACAAGTAATTTTATTTCCCATGCAAACATATGAGATGTCTATTATATGTACTAAAATAATTTAAAAACCAAAACAACTGAATAAATGCAGTACCAAGAAAATGATTAAAAATAAAAATTTACTTTTGATGGCCTTGTTGAGAGGCAATATAATGTAGACCACGAGCCTTGAAAGTCCTCTTTGTCACTTACTTGTCATGTGGACTAAACTTTAATTCCTCATCTATCAACTAGACCAACCTACTCTAACCAGATCAATATAAGGACTGGATGATGCACACAGAAGGCTTAGCACAGTGCTTGGTATTAAAGCAATCCATGTACTGTTATTTCTTTCTAAAACTTAAATCTGAGGAACAGTCATAAAACTAACCAATTTTACTTACAGATAATCCATTTTTCCATGGCATCCAAAGAGAGATATTCACAAGGCATCTTAAAAAAGAAAATATAAATTTGTGATTTAACGGAAAAAATTCTGCACTGAGTCACTCCTCCTCTTCCTTCTAAGAAGTCTGACTACTCAATTCTTGGTTCAAATACCACCACAACATAGTTGAAAAACTGGATGCAAGTTTTATAACCTATATTTATACCCGCAGTCCATAAAAGACAATGAAAGCGGTGCCTCTTTCTCAGATGTATAGAACAGTCTTTTGGAAGAGTTTAAGTTTGAATGAAAAACACAGGGTTTCCATCAATTCGAGAAGATCATAGCTACTTGGAGAAGGGAGTGTGTGCCTTGGGGTGCGGGCAGGGGGACTGTAATTAAAGACAAGGGCCAGACAGATACATGGGTAAGTTGGAATAAACATAATTTGGAAGCTTCCAAACCAGAAAAAAAAAAAGAAAGCTGTGCCTCTTTCAAATTCACACACACTGAAACTTCTCTTTAAAAAACACGGTTGCTAAATTGTTTTCAATTTAGTAAATAACTACTTCCAAATTTCCCAAGTTTACTGCAGAGTTTGCAGTATTTCAAAGGATAAAATTTTATTAAAAAAAAAAAAGTATGTGCCTGGATGCTCACTATATCACCCAAGTCAGTAATTATGTGTGTTTATTCTCCATATGCATAACATCTCTGTTTATATACACAGAAAAAAGACTGAAAAGAAACTTAACAGAATACAATAGTGACTTTCTCTAGTAAGTCTGTAAGATTTGGGGTGATTTTTGTTTTCTTCTAATTTTCTGAATCTTCCAAATTTTCTACCATAAGAAAACAAAGCAAATTTTTAAGCCTTAAAAGAACTCATACTGCTAACTGTACTCGGCATCAGCATTTAGAAATTAAAAAACTGTGAATAATACAATGTAAACAATGAGCATTTTACAATAAACTTCACTGACAGGCTAATACTAATTAGAAGAAAAAGTGCAACAGCATTGCTTGATTTAAAAAAAAAAAAATTTTACTCTTTTCATTCAAAAAAGAAAGTACAGAACCATACAGTGTCAGACTGTGCGGGATTAAGCATTGTGCTGGGGGCACTGATGAGACTCAGCAACTGGGCATTTCTCCACTGGTCAGCTGAAAGGTTCCTTCGAGGATACACCATCTGAAGAGAAATTAGTGCATCTGAAAGAGACTAATTAAAACAGAAAAACAGAAAGTTGAAGAATGAGTTGGTTTTTTTACTTTCCATTTAATTTCCAGCTACAAGTGCTGTGTGTTTCTAACTGTACCATCATAAAAAGAGCCTCATTATAAGTATGCCCCATGTGACACTTGAGGTGGGTTCCAGTTATGCTCTAGATTTTTGGTTTTAATTTCATGAAAGTTACATAGATTCTGCATTCCTCAGCTAAAGCTTAGCTCAGCAAATCACGTTACTTTCTTAAAGGTGAAAATGTAGGGCAATCGTGTGATCTTTACTTTAAAAATGACACAGAGTCTAGCGTCACCCTTTTGTGTATCACTTTCTACTCCAATAGTGCTCACTGCAAGAAAAAGTGGTACTTAAGGTTATATGACTAAGTGTTAACAGAGCTCCACATGTTTCATATTTCTTCAAAGAATGCCTTCTAAAAATGATCCACTGTACTTTATCTCAATAAATTATTTCTATTTGCCATTTAGTCTATTAATGATTTCATCTCATTTGCTTCTTGCTTGCTTTTAACTCTTTTGCTAGTCACTCCTGGTTCCTAAAAATTCTGTACAGAGTGGTCCTTTAATCTGGCTATGCATAAATTGCCAGGAGAGTTTGTTCAGAAAAAGAAAATCCAGGGCTCTGCCTGAGCCAGAACGTCTGGGAGTAAAACCTAGGAACTGTTTTTATCACTGCACCAAGTGATTTTGAATAATTTTTAAAATTAATTTGAACAAATCCTAGTAAATATATGGTGGTCTTTCTTGGGCTTCCCTGGTAGCTCAGTTGGTAAAGAATCCGCCTGCAATGCAGGAGACCTGGGTTCAATTCCTGGGTTGGGAAGATGCCCTGGAGAAGGGATAGGCTACTCACTCCAGTATTCTAGCCTGGAGAATTCCATGGACCAAGGAGCCTGAAAGGCTACAGTCCATGGGGTCGCAAAGAGTCAGACACAACTGAGTGACTTTCTATTAACATCAAAGCCCTGAGATATCATAGAATATTGGAAAAATCAAGATTAGGAAAATACTGATCTAATCCAAATAGACAATTCTCCTCAAGTAATTATTAACAGTCTAGTATGTGCTAATGGCTATGGAGAACTTAGAGATATATGAGGTGAAAGTGAAAGTGTTGCTCAGTTGTGCCTGACGCTTTGTGATCCTGTGGACTGTAGCCCACCAGGCTCCTCGGTCCATGGAATTCTCTTGGCAAGAATAATGGAGAGGGTATCCATTCCCTTCTCCAGGAGATATTCCAGATCCAGGGATTGAACCTGGGTCTCCTGCATTGCATGCAGATTCTTTACCATCTGAGCCACCAGGGAAGCCCTAAATAAAGATATAACAGCCTTTAAAATAAATGTTTATCATTTAACTGGGAAAAGAGCCAAATTTGAAGTGGGTAACTAAAAGCAAAGCTATATCTGATTGGCAGAAAGTTAGAAACAGATCCAGAGAAAAAACAAGAGATGAGTAGCTGAGGTAAAAGCACTAACAAAATCAAAGAGACAGGTAGTGATGATCTGTTTAGCACTTTGAAAAGTGCTAACACCCTGACACTTCCATCTACAATGCTGATTTTTACTTCAAAATTGGTATCATCTACTAGACTCTTCCAAGCTAATGGTACAACTAACTCTAAAACATTAAATCTACATAAATTTGTGGGTATAATATAGCTCTGCAGAGAAATTAAACTGGAAATGCATCTTTAGAATTTTCATGGGAGTAAGAAAACTGAAGGAAAATTCTTGCTGCTAACTGTATGTCAAAAAAATAAAGCACAGATTCATATAAAACACTGTATTATTAAAACCTAACTCCCATCATTCAAAGGGAACAATGAACCAAGATTCTAATACCCCAGCCCTCGTTTTGCCACAACTGCTGCCAAATGGCTTACTTCATCACACCACTTCCAGTCCTCAATTTCCTTATCTTTATGAGGATACCTATAAACTTCCTTGACATGCTAAGGAACTAGCCCTCCCTCAGAGAAGCCATTATAATGGCATGACCCTAAACCAAAATTATTTCATTAAGAACTATTTTTTAATATATCATAAAAGACAGACATTTCAAATTATCACAAACTCCTGCAATTTTTTCTCATTACGAGGCTATATTCTAATAACATAACTAAGATTTATCAAATACTATGTGTGGAAACACTTTGCACAAAATAACTCATTTAGTACTCATAACAGCATATAGAGTAGGACTACTATTACTGCATTTTTATAGATAAGAAAACTGAGATACAGTGAAGTTGGTTAAGTAATCTGCCCAATAATACACAGTAACTGTCAGAGTTGGGATTAGAACGAAGCAGTCTGATATGAGTCTAGTAGACATTCTCAGGTACTAAACTTCACTAACTCTATATCCTATAGAGAACCTAAAAACTACAATGGATCAATATATTCCAGACTTTCCATTCATGATTCTGGATATAATTAAGGAGTTCTCTGGTTCACAATTAGATAAAACCATACATAACTATAAATCATATCTCACTAAGATTTTCTTTCTTAGAAGCAGTTTATCACTCTATCCACCCTAAAGCTCTCATATGCCTATTGAAGCACACCTAAAACCCAGCTCTTACCTTGCTATGGGGCACAAATTCTTCCATCATTTTCTTTAAAGGGTTTTCATAATCCACAATCATCTGACCAAGGCGTGGGTATTCTCGGTCACTTAAAACAGACACATAAATATCACTGAATTGTAAGCCATCAAATTGAGAACTTCACACAGATTTCTTTAATGCAGGTATACCTTGCCCCATGGGTCATCTCATGAGCATAGTTGTATAATCCAATGATTGCCTTCCTTTCTTCAATTCGAGACAGCAGTATCATTAGTGTTGTATATGTTATGATCAAATCTAAGTAGTTCTTTGTTAAATCAAAGTTTACAGTCTAAGAGAAAAAAACATTAAATTCAACTTTTTATTTCACAAACTTTTAAGCACACACAAAAGAATCTTCATGGCAGCTACTGGAAGCTAATAATTTTCTGTAGTTATTTATTTTATCCCCATTTCTGAAATTCTACCTAATTCCTTTCACCAAAAACATGTCTAAAATTTGGGAGTTACAGATAATAGTTTTGTGCTTGTAACACAATTTTACAGATGAAAAAGAGTTGGTGATCACCCTATTCAAACTGCTAACAATTTAAAAGAATAGCCAAAACCAGAATAATAAGCATGGAAGCAATTCTCACTAAGTAAGAAAAAAGGAGTATTAAGTTAATGAATAGGTTCACCATTAACTCAGTGATGTTTTTCACTGATTTCTTATATCTAGAAACTGTCTTATTAAGAAAGATTTTATCAAGTATGCCTTTTATGGAGAAAAAATTATTTGTGTAACCTTTTAAAATTGAGCCTATTAAAATAAAATACTAAAATTAACAACTATTTCCCAATATGTACAAGATTTATATTCAATGACAATCAAATAAGTAAAAAGAGAGATACAGTATAACTCCTTACCTTAAAAAATAAAGCCAAATTCAATGCTGAAATTTTATATACTAATTATATAAATTATCTCTAAAGAAAAGCATTTGATCCCCTTAGTTCTACTACTATAAGCAGAGAGAAGAATTAGAAATTTTTCTGAAAATTATACGTACAATGTCAAAGAAGACTTGGCAAACATCAATAGTATTCAGCAATTCACAAACATGGTCCTGAAAACAAAAGTTTATTTTAATCTTTTACTTATATGACTACTACTAAATTCAGAAAAAACATACTTTATTATCCACAAGTGACAGAACATTTTATACAATTAACAAATACCAATTTATCTCTGAAATATTAAACTGTATGTATTAAAATACGTACCTTAAATTCCATAACATCTACAAATGTGAAGTAATATAATGCCAGATTTTTCAGAATCTCTGATTTTTCTTTCTGCAGTTGTGCAAGCTGTTGCTGTGAAAACAAAATTAGAATGCACTGTTTACTGTGAACAAAATTATTACGTTTAATACAAACTATCTTCTTTTATGATTGCTATATGAAAGCACAAGCTTTTAGAAGAATATTTCTAGATGATTAAGGCTCTTTTAAAAAACCAAAATACTTGAAACAGCAACTTCTAAATAGTGGCCAGCAACTGACAGTGTGAGGCTATAAAACGAATCAAAGCGGATTAGTACCAAACTGCACTACTATTAAGAAAAACTGGAAAGTGTTAGGAAAAAAATAACTATCAAATGAACTCTTAAAAAAAAACTGAAAGCAACTCATAAGCGTGATCACATTACTAAAAGTGGGAGAAAAGAAGGTGAAAAATATTATAACTTACACTACAAAAAACAATATGCTTTATAAATTCGGAACTTACCAAAAAGAACATCCAGGCAAAGCCACGTTACGCATGCAAAATAAAATGTAGATACAAACATAAAATACAGTAACGGTTCCCTGACCAGATCCACAAAACACAATAATACATTAAAGAAAAGCAAAAATCACAACAACAAAAAAGAAATGACAAAGAAGCAAAACTAGAGTTAAGACGCATAAACATATGAAGAGGGAAATGTGAATACAAAAGACAAACATTATTTCAATCAACTGTATTATTAAATTTACAAAAGTCCTAAGTTTTCTTTTAAAACAACTATTAATATAACTTCTGATAGAATCCAGCCATACTGGACATGTATGCAGTAAACCGTAAGTCTGCCAAACTTCAACACAATCATCTAGAACTATCTGATATTCTGAATGTAGTCTACAGAATAGAAATGTCCACATCATGTAGAAACTTGTTAGAAGAGGAGGATCTCAGCCTCACCGCAAATCAGAATCTGCCATTTAACAATATACCCAGGTGATCTGAATGCATGTTAAATATAATTTACCTAGGACATGAAAAAACCAGAAAATATGAGAAAATGGCTCAAAATATCAAACTGGCTATCAAAGGCCATCCAGTTTTAAGACCCTCCTGCAGTTCTTACTGACACCTAACACAGGAGAGTTGGGGGTAGGGGTGCCTCTACACATTATGATAAGTCAGAAAATTCTTAACAGTAAGCATAACATCAAAGGATTAAAAATACACCTATTAAAAGGCTATTTACAGTAGCAAGCACAGCGTTCTGGTAGACTCTACTACTATACAGTACCCTAAATACTGCAGTCCCTGCTGCTGCTGCTGCTGCTGCTGCTAAGTCGCTGCAGTCGTGTCCGACTCTGTGAGGACATTTTTAAAAAAGTATAAACAAAGTTTATACTTCGTTATACTCTACTTCCCCTTAAAACCAGGCAAACTGAGGTATATACTTACAGTGATGTGTGTAACTGTTCTAGCTTTAGCTGTGTTACTAGTTGATTTTATTTTGAACAATATATCTGTTTCAAAACAATTCTATATTTACATGCACACTTTTGGAGACGGCAATGGCACCCTACTCCAGTACTCTTGCCTGGAAAATCCCATGGACGGAGGAGCCTGGTAGGCTGCAGACCATGGGGTCTCGAAGAGTCGGACACGACTGAGCGACTTCACTTTCACTTTTCCCTTTCATGCATTGGAGAAGGAAATGGCAACCCACTCCAGTGTTCTTGCCTGGAGAATCCCAGGGACTGGGGAGCCTGGTGGGCCGCCGTCTATGGGGTCCCACAGAGTCGGACATGACTGAAGCGACTTAGCACCAGTGGCAGCATGCACACTTTTAATCATTACCACTCACAACATCAAGCAGATACTTATTTTAAAATGATTCTATTCCCTCAGATGATACTACCTTTACCTTGTTCAACAACATTTAACATTTATAATTGATATCAATCCTTTTCCCTGCTTTTCAGTACTTTAAATTTTAATTTTGAAATGTAACAGGTGAAAGTAAACTCCTAACAGGATAAAAAGCAAAAATACAACTTGGTTGCTGCTGGGTTTATATTTATAGTGCCTCCTTTCAATTTTGGTGTCTAGTTTGAACAAAAAATGACAGATTACCATCTTATTATGGGCCCTAATGATCTTTTATACAAATTCTCATTTCGCATATTAAGAAGCTAATGCCCACAGAACTTAAAAGAGTCTTCCCCAAAGTTTTATACCTAGTTAACATGAATGGGCCAGGATTAAAATTTCACATCCATACTCCTAATAAAGTGTTCTTCCTACCATTTCACACGGAGGTGGGGGGATTTCATCCCCACTCCCATCTTCTTTTTTAACAGTAAAATCTCATCATGGTCTCAATTTCTCATTACAATGTATTTCCCCAAAATTGTATATAACTACCCTCTACTGTATATTGTCACCCTGTTTATTTAACTTATATGCAGAGTACATCATGTGAAATGCCAGGCTGGATGAATCACAAGCTGGAATCAAGATTATGGGGGAAATACCAACCTCAGAAATGCAGATACTTACTCTAATGGCAGAAAGAGAAGAACTAAAGAGCCTCTTGATGAGGGAGAAAGAGGAGAGTGAAAAAGCTGGCTTAAAACTCAACATTCAAAAAGCTAAGATCACGGCACTCAGTGCCATCATTTCATGGCAAATAGAAGGGGAAAAAGTAGAAACAGTGACAGAATTTCTCTCCTTGCACTCCAAAATCAATGCAGATGGTGACTGCAGCCATGAAATTAAAAGATGCTTGCTTCTCAGAAGGAAAGCTATGACAAACTTAGGCAGAATATTAAAAAGCAAAGACATCACATTGCTGACAAAGGTCCATACAGTCAAAGCTATGGTTTTTCTAGTAGTCTGACAATGGTCCGTATAGTCAAAGCTATGGTCCAATGTCTGTATGGACATGAGAGGTGGACCATTAACGAAGGCTGAGTGCCGAAGAACTGATGTTTTCCAATTGTGGTGCTGGAGAAGACTCTTGAGAGTCCTTGGACTCCAAGGAGATCAAACCAGTCCATCCTAAGGGAAACCAACCCTGAATATTCATTGGAAGGACTGATGCTGAAGTTGAAGCTCCAATACTTTGGCCATCTGATGTGATGAGCCAACTCATTGGAAAAGACCCTGACACTGGGAAAGACTGAGGGAAGGAGAAGAAGGGGGCGACAGAGGATGAGATGGTTGGATGGCATCACTGATTCAATGGATGAGTCTGAGCAAACTCAGAGATTCTGAAGGACAAGGAAGCCTGGGATGCTGCAGTTGATGGGTAGCAAAGAGTTGGACATGACTTAGGGACTGAACAACATCAACAAAGCCTCTACACTGGTTAAAACAAATTTACTGAACTAATTATATATGAATTCAAAATAATTATTCAAGTTTTTAAAGCTCTACATACCTTTGTCTAAATATACCTTCCAATCTAAATTTCCCCTACATCTATTCACAGACTATACTAAGTAGCTAAAACAAACTATCCACTATTGTATATAAACATCTCACATTTTCTCTACTGTTTCCTCTATGGATATGTCCAAATTCCTCTACTTATACATGTCCAAATCTCACTACTCCTAAATTACTCAATTCAAATGTTAACCCCATTTTCAAGAAACCATCCCTGACTGAACTGCTTCCCTTGATGCAAATAACACCTCCCTCTTCTAAATGTGTACAGTTTCTAATAATTATCACTTTCTACCTTGTATCATAGTTCTCTCCAGCACTGTGAGGCAGTGTGCCAAACTCCACAGCCTGTATCATACAGCTGTGCACAAAAATATCCAATATAAAATCTATCAAATGAGTGATTAGAACAAACTGAAAAGACCATTATTTGCTGTATAACTCAGGGAACTCAAAGCAGGCCTCTGTATCAACCTACAAGGGTGGGATGCAGAGGGAGATAGAAGTGAGGGTCAAGAGGGAGGGGACATATGTATACCCATGGCTGATTCATGTTGCTGTTTGACAGAAACCAACACAATTCTATAAAGTAATTATCCTTCAATTAAAAAAATAAATTAAAAATTAAAAAGAAAAAGACCTTTATATGGCAGTGTCAGATAACATTTTAGTAAGTTAACACCAGCCAGCCCACCTCTTATTGTGAAATCATGGCTAAATAACTTAACCTCTCACAGTCTAATACCCTCAATATTAAAATGGGAGCTGATGTGGGCAGTTTAGCCAAGACAATGTACAGGGCACCCAGAAGCTGCTCATTAATTCATAAGTGAATAACAGAAGACACTCACAAACCACTTCTTCAAAATGAGCAAAAAATAAAGCTATTTAAAATAATCTCAATACTACTCATAGTATCCTAAAAAGAGCTGATATTAACTGAGCATGCTCTCTTTCGCAGGTAGTTCCAAAAAGTGTGCAAGTATTTTACATGATCCTCTCAACATCTCTATAAAAAGTTACAATTATGTTCCCTATTTATCAAAAATAAATTCCATAAAGTTCTACGTGAAAAATCAACTATAACAACAAAGAATAAAAGTGTCTACAACTCTTGAGCTTCAACTGCAAAAAATATTCCATTTTCATTTTTAAAGTGAAAGAGAGCAGACACTACCAAAAAGTATTTAACTTCTAGGTTCAACATCCAGAACAAGTCCTCTACCTCCCATCTCATTATTTCATAGTAAATAAAAAGTAGGAAATGGTTTAAGAATATAATCAGTAATAGACCATAGAAAAGTACAATTTTGAGAAGGTAAGATTCTATTTGCTAACACTTTAAAAGCATATCATGGATACATGGGTTAAATATATTACCAAAATATCTGTACAGTGCTTTCATTAAAGTTTTTAACTGTGGACCATTATTCTTAAAATTCAAAGTAAAAACAAAATAAACAGGATAAACAGCCATGCAGATCACAAAATAAGATCATATCTCTTCAATGAAAAATACTGGTAATTAATCTTTGTACAATGAAAAAGCATTTTCTACACAAAATATAAGTATCTTAAAAACTGATAGAGGGACTCCCCTGGTGGCGCAGAATCTACCTGTCAATGCAAGTAGATCCCTGGTCTGCAGACTCCACATGCCACAGACCAACAAGGCCCATGCACGTAGAGCTGGTGCTCGCAACAAGAGAAGCCCTGAGAGAAGAGGCCTGTGCACCGCAACGAAGACCCAGTGCAACCACAAATAAATAATTTTTTAAACTGATTGAAATTTAGTATTTACTAACTTTTATTCTTTCAGAGAAAAGATACTAACAAATTACGATAAGGAACCAATGACAAAGAGAGCTAACTCACAGACTTTCAATATAAAGGAAAGTGACTCAAGTTCTTTATTCACCTATGTCAATTATTCTTTCATCATCTAAACTGCTTATGCATAATAAACAGCTTTTCTTGACCTAAAATATACTAAAGTATTTTATTCCTCTTAAAAAAACAACCAAGTACAGAAGTTTGGTTGTTCAATTTCTTAGTAGATATTCTAAACCAGGTTTTTTAAAATAAGAGTGCAGAGAGACTATTTGGTAAACCTCCTTTAAGGAACGGTCCTGCCACCACTCTGTAATCAACACTCATAGCACAGCAGCCTCCTGCCTGGTCTCTGTATTCTGTTCTTGCCTCTTCAGTCTTCTCCACATAGCAACAGGAGAGTGGACATTTCAAGGCAACACACTACCCTGAAGAGAGGATCCCAATGAAGGAGAAGGGGACGACAGAGGATGAGATGTTTGGATGGCATCACTGACTCAACGGACATTAGTTTGAGCAACTAATGGAGTCCGTGGGGTCGCAAAGAGCTGGACACGACATAGCAACTGAACAACAGCAATACAAGATATTAACAATGGGTAAAGAGTATAACGTGAATTCATTATACTATTTTTGTTCAAGTCTAATATTATTTCAAAATAAAGAGCTTTAAAAAAATTCTAATAGTCTCTCATCATACTTAAAATACAAAGTCCTTATCAATGTCTCAATAAAATCTAAATAGGACCCCTGCCAGTCTCCACAACTTCATCTCCCCTCACACTCCTCCAGATTCTCTCAGTAGCTGTCATACCAGTCCACATGCTGTGCTCATCAAATAAATTCACCAAGGCTGGCCCCACCCCACACCTTTGCACTTGCTCGTTACCATGTCTGGAATGCTCTTCACTTCTCATAGCTCAATCTTTCACTTCAGAGAAGCCATTGTGGAGCACTTATCTAAGATAATCTTCTCACTCACGTTACTCTCTTAATTCCTTATCCTGCTTTCTATTTCTTCCTACTACTTATCTCCAAATACAAGTACCTATTTATTCACTTTAGTTCTTTGTCGTCTCACATCCCAACTTGAATTGAAATTCCACAGAGGCAAGGTTTGTTTTATTTCATGCTGTTATCTCCAAGGTCTAGAGTATTAGAACGTAGCAGATATCCTTTAAATAAATAAATAAATGATCAAGTTTCTCCACAGAAAAATCACGAAATCAATTTTTACACTGCAGTGCTAACTATAAATGAATGCAATATCAGTATCAATTCACGTCTCATGAGTTCATGTATCCTAATACAGAGTGGTGATTTAATCCCCTGAATAAATCTCTGTTGGGTAAAATACTTCATTATGTCCTTACAGGATAAAAAATGAGAAACATCTAAAGAGAATTACATACTCATATCAAATATACATAAATCTCCTAAGAGTACATGAAAATCCAAATTAACACAAAGATTAGTCATTTCTTAAAAAGGTTCATGGGACCTTATCAAACTTTCCTTTTATCATATACAAATAATTCTACTGGCATTCACTATTTCAGAAATGCATTTTTCTGAGCAAAAGGTAGTAAGTAAATTCTAGGGAAAGTTTTCCTAACACACCTAATAAAAATGCATGATTGAGTGTTTAATATTTGTTACTAAACAATCTTCATAACTGCTTTTCAAGGTTCAATTTTTTTAAATTATGGTAAAACACAGCATGAAATATATCACTAAGGTCATATTTGATAAGTGTGTAGTTCATTTGCATCGTTGTGCAGCCATCACCCTCATCTACCTCCAGAATTTTTGTCATCTTCCCAATCAAGGCACATTCTTACCATTTTCCAAATATAGAAACAGACTAGAAAAGGGTAATACGTTAATATAGATAATCAAATTTCAAAGTTCAACATACCTCTTCAATACACTTCAAAATTCAAGTTGCCATACAATGACAAAAGGAGTATAGGAATAAGTAAAGCTAATGCTATTTTCTTCTCAGAAAATACTTCTATTTAATTGTAGTTTCATCAATCTCACAGATTGAACTTCTAAGAGCTCTAATTCAACCTGTTCATTTTATACATTAAAGCAACATTTTTCAAGTATATATTGGCATCTGTTCAATTCTGAAAAGCAGAGTTTTGTTTTTTAAACAACCGAAACACCAAAAAACTTAAAGGTTGTATCCATGCCTCTTTGCAATAGAACTTTCCTGTTCCTCTCATCATGAGTCTATTTTCCCACCCTTACCATCTCAGGGAGCCTTGAGACTTGCTTTGACGAATGGAAAACAAGGAAAATGATACTCTTATAACTTACAAAGCCTTATAGCTTCATATTTTGTTCTTTTTTAGGACACTGTCCTGAAGTGTCATGAGCAAGCTTGAAATATCGTATCCCACTGAAAGACAGGTTCAACATGCTGCTATCCCAACAGGCCCCATGCCTCAGCCACCCACCAGATGAATTCAGCTGTGACCTAAGACTGGTGAGACCTGCAGAGGAACTGCCTGACCAACCTCAGAATAAGAAATAAGTTGTTGCTGTTTTAAGTCTATTAAGATTTCAGGTGGTCTGTTATATAGCACTAGGTAGGAAAACAAGACTAATATAAAGTTTAATAAAAGAAATTAAAATAGTCTTTATTTCACTACCTGAGCACGATAACTTGCACCAGGAAAAATCTTGGAAATCTAAGATTTCTGGTTACAAGATGGTTGAAATAACGCAAACTGATGAAACTAATTTTAAGTATTAGAAAAGCACTAATTATATACCCCAGTATAGTGTGGTCAGTCAGGTCTAACATCTTTATAAAAGATATCACACTGTGTTAAGGACAATACAATTCACCTCAATTCAGTTCAGTTTCTCCGTCGTACCCGACTCTTTGCAACCCCATGAACCACAGCACCCCAGGCCTCCCTGTCCATCACCAACTCCTGGAATTTACCCAAACTCATGTCTATTGAGTCGGTGATGCCATCCAACCATCTCATCCTCTGTCGTCCCCTTCTCCTCCTGCCTTCAATCTTTTGCAACATCAGGGTCTTTTCAAATGAGTCAGTTCTTCACATTAGGTGGCCAAAGTATTGGAGTTTCAGCCTCAGCATCAGTCCTTCCAGTGAACAGCCAGGACTGATCTCCTTTAGGATGGACTGGTTGGATCTCCTTGCAGTCTAAGGGACTCTCAAGAGTCTTCACCCAGTTCAAAAGCATCAATTCTTCTGCGCTCAGCCCTCTTTATAGTCCAACTCTCACATCCATACATGGCCACTGGAAAAAAACACAGCCTTGACTAGACGGACCTTTGATGACAAGATAATGTCTCTGCTTTTGAATATGCTGTCTAGGTTGGTCATAACTTTCCTTCCAAGGAGTAACCGTCTTTTAATTTCATGGCTGCAATCACCATCTGCAGTGATTTTGGAGCCCAGAAAAATAAAGTCTGACACTGTTTCCACTGTTTCCCCATCTAACTGCCACGAAGTGATGGGACCAGATGCCATGATCTTCGTTTTCTGAATGTTGAGCTTTAAGCCAACTTTTTCACACTCCTCTTTCATGTTCATCAAGAGGCCCTTTAGTTCTTCTTCACTTTCTGCCATAATGGTGGTGTCATCTGCATATCTGAGGTTTTGATATTTCTCTCGGCAATCTTGATTCCAGCTTGTGCTTCATCCAGGCCAGCATGTCTCATGATGTACTCTGCACAGAAGTTAAATAAGCAGGGTGACAATATACAGCCTCAATGGATGTACTCCTTTTCCTATTTGGAACCAGTCTGTTGGTCCATGTCCAGTTCTAACTGTTGCTTCCTGACCTGCATACAGGTTTCTCAAGAGGCAGATCAGGTGGTCTGGTATTCCCGTTACTTTCAGAATTTTCCACAATTTATAGTGATCCACACAAAGGTTTTGGCATAGTCAATAAAGGAGAAATAGATATTTTTCTGGAACTCTCTTGCTTTTTCCATGATCCAGTGGATGTTGGCAATTTGATCTCTGGTTCCTCTGCCTTTTCTAAAACAAGCTCAAACATCTGGAAGTTCACGGTTCACGTATTGCTGAAGCTTGGCTTGGAAAATTTTGAGGATTACTTCACTAGCATGTGAGATGAGTGCAACTGTACGGTAGTTTGAGCATTCTTTGGCATTTCCTTTCTTTGGGACTGGAATGAAAACTGACCTTTTCCAGTCCTGTGGCCACTGCTGAGTTTTCCAAATTTGCTGGCATATTGAGTGTAGCACTTTCATAGCATCATCTTTTAGGATTTGAAATAGCTCAACTGGAATTCCATCACCTCCACTAGCTTTGTTCATAGTGATGCTTCCTAAGGCCCACTTGACTTCACATTCCAGGATGTCTGGCTCTAGCTGAGTGATCACACCATCATGATTATCTGGGTTGTGAAGATCTTTTTTGTATAGTTCTTTTGTGTATTCTTGCCACCTCTTCTTAATTCTTCTGCTTCTATTAGGTCTATACCATTTCTGTCCTTTATTGAGCCCATCTTTGCATGAAATGTTCCCTTGGTACCTCTAATTTTCTTGAAGAGATTTCTAGTCTTTCCTATTCTAAAGGCACCATTTTCCATTATGAATGAAAATGTAAATGAAGCTAATCCCTTTACACTCAATTTTAATAACAGTCTTTAAAAGTTTTTCAAATATGTGATTAGCTTGTTTTCATAACCTAGGTATAGAGAAATAAGTTAGGCTTTTCTTACTCGTTAGACGTCATAATTGTAACGGATAATTATACTGCACTTTTATGTCAAGACAGCCTCATGTGCTGTTGACATATGCAAGGCAGCATGACCACATTACAGAGTCCTCGCCAGCCATACTTTTCACCTTTTAAAGTTTTTATTTCTTTTCCTATCAATTATCATTTACTCCTGATGAAAGTACCTTCTAACATCAATGCTTTGGAAAATATATTTTTCACAACTTTACCTAGGTAAACTCAACAAGCTTGGGCACAGGGAGAACCGAAAAGCTTATTTCTGAATAAACTTCACTTTTTATAAACTACTATTTCTGGTTACTCAAAATAATTATTTTTTACAGGTTTACTGAGGTATAATTTATATATCATAAATTCATCTACCAATTAAATAACTGAAAATTAAATAATTGTAGTAAATTCATAAAGAGTTGTACAACCACCAACCCTACCCAGTTTTAGAACATTTACATTATCCCAAAAAATTCTCTTGTGCCCATTTTCAGTTAATACCATTCTCGCCTCCAGTCCTAATACTGATCTGCTTTCTGCCTCAATAAACTTGCTTTTTCCAGACACACCCTATAAAATGAAATCATATATAAACTTTTTACAACCAGCTTCTTTCATTTAGCCTAATGTTTCTGCAGTTCATCCATGCTATAACATGTGTTGGTAGCTTGTTCCTTTTAATTGCTAAATAGTGATCCATTAAATGCATATACCAATTTAGTTTATTCATCAATTGTTGGGCATTTGAATTACTTTCATTTTTAAGCTATTTTGAACAATGAATGCCGCTATAAACATAGCCATGTGTGGACATGTAAAGTACTTTCATTTTTCTTGACAGATTCCTAGAAGTGGTATTGCTTCCTTCTGAGTTCTCAAGTGCAACTCAGAGAGGCATGTGATAAGAAAAGTAACCTCTAGATAAGAGTCAAGTTGCTGCAATTATATACTATGTATTTATTCAGCAAATACCCCAACCTGATACTGTATTGTCAGACACTGTTGGAGGAGCTGGGGATAAAACTATGAATAAAATGCTGACCCTGGCCCTAAATGAACATACAATCTAGTGAGGAATATTTATGTAGGTTTACAGGTAACTCTTCCTTTTTTTAAGGTATATACAGTTTTAAAATCTGGTTATACCACAACTAACTTACAGGTGCAAGGTTCAAAGCTGGTGAAAATTTGTGATGATTAATTCCCACTTTCCCTTCAAGACAGAGACTCTCATCAACTTGTAATAACATAAAAGAAGTTTAAAGGAAAAAACAACCCATACACAAAATGCTATGAGAAAGACTACAACAAGAAAGGTCAGAGCTTCAAAGGGTAGTAAAGATGATGAGCAAGATGGAGAAAATTAAAGAGGGCCTTACCCTCAAGGATTATTTTTGTTACTTGATTACATGATGACGGAGAGTGGAGGCTCATATTAGACTGCCTCAATCAGGAGGCCTGTAAAGAGGAATAAAGTTGATGCTTAAGCTGCCTTGCATTCTTTCTGACCTTCCTGGACATCTGATGTTCTTGGGAGATTTTGGAGTTAGCGTGAAGTGGTGTCAATGAGAGAATAATTCCCACTTGATACCTGATCTTTTAATACCCACTTTCTAATACCACCCTAATACCCACTTAATACCCTGAAAGTGAAAGTCACTCAGTGGTGTCTGACTCTTTGTGACCCCGTGGACTATACAGTCCATGGAATTCTCTAGGCCAGAATACTGGAGTGGATAGCCTTTCTCTTCTCCAGGGGATCTTCCCAACCCAGGGATTGAACCAGGTCTCGCACATTGCAGGAAGATGTTTTACCAACTGAGCCACAAGGAAAGCCCAGGCAGGGTAGGGTACCCTACCTTCATCAATTCTTTGAACTCAGAGGGAGCTCCTACCCACACACTCTACTACTCTTTCTTGAAAACATACCATCTCATGTTCAGTCTCCCCTTTTATCCATCTTAAGATCAACCGGCCCATCATTATATTACTCCCTTGTAACTCTCTGCCTCTGTCATACTTGCCAGATAAAACCCACAATAGGAGAAAGCCTATACCTATGCTCTGACTCCATCTCAACCTGAATTCACTATCACCAACCCTAAATGAGTTGCAACATTATGCCATTTTCACCATTAATTCCCTCTCCCAACTCTCCTCAGTGATTATGCGACTCCTCCTCTCTCTCAATAATGCCTCTTCATCTTGATTCTTAGGTTAATGCTTGCCTAGATGGCAATCCACTCCAGTACTCTTGCCTGGAAAATCCCATGGATGGAGGAGTCTGGTTGGCTGCAGTCCATGGGGTCGCCAAGAATTGGATACGACTAAGTGTCTTCACTTTCACTTTTCACTTTCATGCACTGGAGAAGGAAATGGCAATCCACTCCAGTATTCTTGCCTGGAGAATCCCAGGGAAGGGGGAGCCTGGTGGGCTGCCATCTACGGGGTCGCACAGAGTTGGACACGACTAAAGCAACTCAGCAGCAGCAGCAAGCCGGACCTTATATATATAGCTGGCTACTCAACATCTCCATTCAGACTTCTAGTAGGTCTCTCAAACTTAACATATCTAATTTTGAGCTACTGAGTACTATCCCTTCTATAATCGAACCCTAAATAATCTTATTTCATCATCCCAGTAAATCCTGATATTTCCTAATCGAAAAACTTTAGGTCTTAAATTTCTCACTGTTTTATATACCCCATACCAAATCCATCAGCAAATACTGTAGGGTCTGTCTTCAAAACATCCAGAATATGAACATTTCTCACCTTTACCACCCTAGGCCATGCCACACTCAGCTCTTTCAATGACTACAAATTGCCTAATCAGCTTCTCTGTTTCTACCTCTGTTTTTTCTCCAGACTATTTCTCAATCCAGCAACCACAGTGACCATAGGTATATCACTTCATTCCTCTATTACTCTTCTACAATAATATCTCAACTCAAGAGTAACTAACCAAAGTCCTTACTATGTTTGAGAAAGCCCTTTATGATCTGCCTACCCCTTCAACCATCGTCTTTATCTCCTACCACTATCTCCCAGCTCCTTCCCCAGGGGGCACTCTGGCTTACCTCCCGTTCCCTGAACAAGCCAGGTATGCTTCCACCAGAGCTTCTGCCAGTGCTGCTCGCTAAACACAGAAGGCTCCTCCCCCAGCTCACCTCACATCCTCCTAACTTTAAATCTCCGCCCTGCTGTCTCCTCAGTAAGGCCTTTCTCAGGTCAAGTCAATTAGCATATCCCCATTATCACTCTGGAGAACACAATGGCACCCCACTCCAGTACTCTTGCCTGGAAGATCCCATGGACGGAGGAGCCTGGTTACAGTCCATGGGGTCGCTAAGAGTTGGACACAACTGAGCGACTTCACTTTGACTTTTCACTTTCATGCACTGGAGAAGGAAATGGCAACCCACTCCAGTATTCTTGCCTAGAGAATCCCAGGGACGGGGGAGCCTGGTGAGTTGCCAGCTATGGGGTCGCACAGAGTCAGACACGACTGAAGCGACTTAGCAGCAGCAGCAGCAGCAGCACTGTCACTCTTCGTTCTTTTTAGAACGCATCTCTACCTGGCAATATATTCCTATTCTAACCGATCTCTGTCCAGAAGAGTATAACCTACAAGACCAGTGATATGATTTATTTGCTGCTGGATTCCCTCTCCCAGAATAGGACTCAGCTAATAGAAGGCACCCAGTAAATGTTTTAAATAAATAAAACTATGGGAACACATACAAGCGGTACTTAACCTAATTAGAAAGGGTTAGAAAAAGCTTCTCCGAAATGGTGACATTTAAGGATAGACCTGAAAGACAAGTAGAATTAGCCTAGTCAAAGAATATGGTAGAGAAAGATTTTTCTAGATAATAAAAATAACAAAAGGCTAGAGACAAGAGAAAGAATGACAATTTGTGCCATCAAAGTGTACAAATACCTCTCCCCAAATAAAATACTGCTTTAAAAATAGTCTATTCCCCCAATGAGGAAAATGAGGGCTAACACAGTATACTATCCCATATATTCCTGGCCAAAGACCACTAGGGTATGTATTTAAAACAGTATTAGCCAAGATGAGTGCTAAGAAGAACAAAAGTAAAACAAATATTTTGCAACATCTGTTATTTATTTCCTTATAGTTCCTTTTGCTATCTTTGATTTTAGAGCTTGGCAAATAATTTGATTTGACAAAAGGTAAAACTGGACTGGCCGTGAAAAACAATAATCAGATACCATGTCAAAGGTACTCAAAGGATACCAGGTTAAAAGTGGCCAAAGGCCCCTTCAAAGAAATGACTCAAGAAAACAAAACTAAAGATCAACAATACCACTAGGTTTGGTAACATACTTTGCTGTTTGAAGGAAATCATAATCATCATTGCAGTCAAAGGGATTAGCTAACAACATCTGGAAGATGGCTGAAAAACTGACAAGATATAACTTTAGGAAATTTTAAGGAAATGAATAAATAATTGCAAATGGCAGGAATGCATCTCCTTGGGGACTATGCTATGAAACCCCAAGACAAGGCTCACTGGCCCTTTTATCTGCCGAATAACTGACAGCATCCTTATTATTGTAGTTTAGTATAATTAGAACATACAATGCACAAGACACAAAATAAGGTGATTTTAAAACATATGTGTTTTGGGATCACAAGAACCACCCTTGGGAATATGACAAAAGCTGAAAAATACACTGACACATCAACTCTGTACACAATTTCAGGGGATTCCCAAACTCTATCAAATTCAGTGTGAAAGTTCAATCAGTCAGTCAGCTCAGTTGCTCAGTCGTCTCTGACTCTTTGCGACCCCATGGACTGCAGCACGCCAGGCTTCCCAGTCCATCACCAACTCCCCAGAGCTTGCTCAAACTCATGTCCATCGAGTCAGTAATGCCATTCAACCATCTCATCCTCTGTCGTCCCCTTCTCCTCCCACCTTCAATCTTTCCCAGATTCAGGGTCTTTTTCAAGAGTCAGTTCTTCGCATCAGGTGGCCAAAATACTTGGAATTTCAGCTTCAACATCAGTCCTTCCAATGAATATTCAGGACTGACTGCCTTTAGGACTGACTGGTTGGATCTCCTTGCAGTCCAAGAGACTCTCAAGAGCCTTCTCCCACACCACAGTTCAAAACCATCAATTCCTTGGCGCTCTTTATAGCTTTCTTTATAGTCCATCTCTCACATCCACACATGACTACTGGAAAAACCATAGCTCTGACTAGACAGACCTTTGTCAGCAAAGTAATGTCTCTGCTTTTTAATACACTGTCTAGGTTGGTCATAGCTTTTCTTCCAAGGAGCAAGCATCTTTTAATTTCGTGGCAGCAGTCACCATCTGCAGTGATTTTGGAGCCCCCCAAAAATAACGTCTCTCACTGTTTTGTTTCCCTATCTACTTGCCATGAAGTGATGGGACCGGGTTCCATGATCTTCATTTTCTGAATGTTGAGTTTTAAGCCAGCTTTTTCACTCTCCTCTTTCACTTTCATCAAGAGGTTCTTTAGTTCTTCTTCACTTTCTGCCATAAGGGTAATGTCATCTGCATATCTGAGGTTATTGATATTTCTCCCCACAACCTTGATTGCAGCTTGTGCTTCATCCAGCCCAGCATTTCTCATGATGTACTCTGCATATAAGTTAAATAAGCAGGGTGACAATATACAGCCTTGACGTACTCCTTTCCCAATTTGGAACCAGTCTGTCGTTCCATGTCCGGTTCTAACTGTTGCTTCTTGACCTGCACACAGATTTCTCAGGAGGCAGGTAAGGTGGTTTGGTATTCCCATCTCTTGAAGACTTTTCCGAAGTTTGCTGTGATCTACACAGTCAAAGGCTCTGTGAGAACCAATACACTTGGGATAATAAAGAGAAATATATCCCGGGATGAAAGCTATGCAGCAGGCTTATGAAAATTGTCCAGAGGAAAGTTGGAAGGCAGAGGGTTATAGGAGAGTGGGCTCCAGAAAAAAAGGAAAGCTTATAGAAAGGTGGCATGAATTTTAGACTGGATAAATTTTAATATTCTATAAAGAAAACTAATTCAGGAAAGTAATAATATTTATTTATGGAACAAATTTAACTGTGAAATAGTTCTGGAAGACAGAATCCATTTCATTTTGATAATAAATATATATATAAATACATGTCATATAAACATATTATATTATTTGGACTTCTAAGAAAGTCCAAAGTGTGATAATGGAGTGAAGCAACGCAAATCAAACATTCAGGTCTTTGCCAATTATTTTAACTTTTAGAATCAGCATATAATTTAATCTCAGAACACTATATGATTACAGGACCAAAGGACAGCATTAACAATTCTGGAAACATGAAAGTAAAAATGACCAAGGTTGATGTTATAAATATAGAGAAATACACTATTTAAAGTTTAAAAAGGAAGTAACCAACAAAATAAAAATATTAACCAAAAAAAAAAAACATCAAACATCAGGAAGAGGGGAGAGGATAGAGGAGGGGAGGAAACAATGAGCTAAACCCTCATATTTTATAGCAAAGAATTAACAGATGCTATCTAAAGTTGGCAAATAAATATATAAAAGAATGAGCATATTTCTTATAGTTCTGGAGGTAACCTCCAGATATACTAAAAATATAGGTTCCCCTGAGAAATATGAGCAGGATAGGAAAGACTGGAATAGGATTACATACCCTCACATTTCATCCTAAATTCTTCTAGACTATTTAATTATGATATATTCATGTTAGCGTGGTAAAAATTAAAAGAAAAAAAAAAAGCCAGTTTAGGTAGGTCTTTAGTGCTGATGCAATTCCTGCCAGCACTTGACCTATTTCAAATAGTTTTTAAATATATCAAAGCAAGGTTTACTTGTTTTTTCTATTGAGGGGTTCACTCTTTTATTAATTTTCTTTCTTATTTAAGCTAGAAATTACATGTGGAAGAGATATTAATTGAACGTTGATCACACTTTTAAAAAAGAATATAGACACAAGTTAGTTCTCATTGTATTAAAATTTCTTGAATTTTAGTCAAAATCAAGCATTTCTTTTAAGTTTCCATGAGGATACACACATACTTCTTTAAAAAAGTATACATCATCAAAACTGTTACATTACTTTTACTGTAAGATGATTCCTTCTATAATCAAAGTATTATTTGCTAGCCTACTACATCCAAGTCGACCAAGATTGAAAGATGGGTGCACGGAAAACAGGAGTGAGGTTTCACAAATAAAGAGATTACTTTTGTTTTGCTTCCCCTAGTGGAGGCTGGAAGAAAGGAAGGAGGGGAGTAACAGGAGGGACTGGGAGGCGTGAAAAGCCTTGATGGGATCATTACAGCACTTCACTTGTCAGAGCAGGATTCACAGATCTGAAAGGATACATTCAGAAGACATTAAAAGACAGTATTAAAAGTGACAAACCCTCAACGACCAGTGTAACATTTTATAAAAGTTAGAGGGGTTTCTGAAGGTTCTAGGTTTAGGTAACCAAGTGAATTGTAATGATTCAAAACAAAGAATACAGAAAAGACACAGAATGCAGGATAACCATGTGTTCAACACTGGACACAAAGTGTGATGTTCAGGTTGTGAAGCTGTCCAAAGTGTAACTATACACAGTATATTACTAGATAGTACAGTATCTAGCGTATTATTTAGTTGATGATATACTATTTAGATGAAGCCATGGAAGTAAAATGTTTTCTTACATACATATATTGCAGGAAGTGAAAAAAAAGGTCATTGAGAAATATCTACATGAAAACAGCTGGTAGAAAAAAAAGTGAAGCAGACCTAAAAGTTAGAGACGTAATATAAATAAAAGCTTCCATTTTTCAAAAGCAATGTGTTACACAAGTCTGCTGAGTGGTAAAACCAAAACTCAAATTTTGGTTTGTTGTCCATCCCTTTAACCAATATAGTATCACCATGATGGCAGCCATGACAAGACAAGTAATGCCCATTTTAGAGACTAACTAGGAATAAGCAAGTTTCCTTACCCTTTCCTTCTAACTCCGGACTAAACCACAGTGCATGTGTCAAGAGCCTCCCCATACCCCCAAAACACATTTATGCTTTTAAGAAGCTGGGGCTTCACTAAAAAGTACAATTATTTTTATAGCTAATAATATAAAGTGTTTTAAAGTGCTGGTAAATTTGGATCTTGACATAGTTATAGACAATATTTGAATAAATGAAAGCTAGCTAAGTTAAAGCTTATCAATCAGGTTCATTTACTCATCGTTATTTACTGTCTCTCATGAGCCAAGCACTAGGGATAAAATGGTGTCTAAAAACAGGCTTTAACGCTGTGCCTCTGAACAAACTGTGATGAAATTATGACACTTTTAGAGTTGCTCTGTCTTGTCTTGAGTGACTTTGTAAGCTACTTAATTAAAAATGTTTGTTACATATAATAGCATCTTGTAATACTGTGCTCCAAGAAAGAGGAAATAAACAATAAGTATAACACAAATATTCCTCTAAGTTTGAAAGCTTAACTTCAAATTATTTCAATAATGGCCTATACCTAAGTCCAGAATCCCTGTATTATTGTACCACCCCACTCACTAATAATGTCTTCATTCTTAGGGAGTTAAGACCTAACTGAACATACATAAGACAGTAATTTATATCATTTTCTCCTGAATTTGGGAATCAAATCCAAAGTTTTATACTAAATGTACAATAAATAAGAAAATTCCTTAATGATACTTTTGAGCCAGATATTTTTACAGTTTTAAACTAGCTTTTAGATGTAAATACAGCATAGGAAAAAAGGGGGGAATTGTTTTTAGAAGTTTAGGAAAAAAATTTCTTAAAAGTTTTAATATACACCTGAACATTAGCTTTAAGAATTTCTTGGGCAAAACAACTTTTACCTATTGATAAAATAAGGAGTTTCTACTCTTTTCTTCATCCAGGGAAATAACAGATTTCCCTCTATATGTTCATAAGAAATCTATGAGAAACAAACCATAAATCCATTTGACAGTTATACTTTCAAAATAATGGAAGATATGATATAGACAAATAACCTCTCAGCTCAGAAATGTTTTCCTTATCTAAATTAAATAAGAAAATCTATAAAGCCTATTAAAATATATAGCCAGGGGCTTCCCTGGTGGTCAAGTGGTTATGAATCTGCCTGCCAATGAAGGGCACATGGGTTTGATCCCTGGTCCGGGAAGATTCCACATGCGAAGGAGCAAGTAAGCCCATGCGTTCCAACTACTGAGTCCACTTGCCCTAGAACCCATGCGCCACAACAGAAGAAATCACCAGGTGAGAGGCCCGCCTGCTGCAGCTAGAGAGTGGCCTCTGCTCGCAGCAACCACAGAAAGCTCACTCACAGTAGCCAAGGCCTGGCTCAGCCAAAAATAAATAAATAAATCTTAATTAAACACACACACACACACACACTGTTCAGTCCTAAGTCGTGTCTGACTCTTTGTGACCCCATGGGCCCTCCAGGATCCTCTGTCCATGAGGTTCTCCAGGCAAGAATACTGGAGTGGGTTGCCATGTCCTTCTCCACACATATATATTTTATATATATAGCCCGGCATATATTAGACACTCAATTAAGTAGCTGCTATAATAAAACTGGCTTTTATTTATATGAATTTTATTTAATTGACTGCTTTGAAGCATATAGGGCATTTAATTCAACACCACGATCCAGGAAAAAAAATCACATTCCTTGGTATGGACTCTCCCTACGTCCAAAATTGGGGGTGGGATAGAATTTGTAAATTTACAACTGGTCACAACTACACAAGACAGTAAAAGTGACTCAACAGATTCAACATCATCACTACTGAAGCCATGTTAGGAACCAATCCTATTAGTTGGCACTGCCCTCCTTCACTGTATACGAGATATCTGTGTGCTCCCAGTTTCTACTGGATTTAAAAGTATGGGAGCTGGCACAAGAGCAGATACCTGAGAAACAATAAAAAAAAAATCAACAATTTTTCGCTGCAAAATAAGACTGGCTTTTTTGTAAGGATCATTTTAGAAACTTGAAAGCAAAAACTTTGCTGAATTTTCTACTGAAACAATCTTTCTGTGACTGCCTTTTCTGAAATTGAGGACAAGTGGTGCTTGTGTAACATGCATGAAAACAGAAATACTGCTCATCAGTAATTCTCCTTGATCCCTGAGATAATACAAGCATGTTCTATAGCACATATCTCTACAATGGCCCAAAGACCAGGAATAAGAAGAGAAAAAAGGCAACTGTGATGTCAATACCATTTCTTCAGTGTATTTAGCCAGAAATCGGTAAGCTCCGATCATCCCAGACACTACTGTCATTCCCTGTCCTTATACTTCTATTAACCACTTCTCTAGAATTAAAAAATTACAAGATGAAACCCCTCATTTCCTAACCCAAACTCACTAGGAACTTAAGAGGATTTTAGCTCTTAAAACTAAGATCACCAAACTTCACAAACAGTACACACAGTACTTTAGCGTGTAAAAAACAGCAGAAGGGCATTACACAGAATAGCTGTAAAGGCCGTAGGACAAAATTCAGACTTTGCAAACAACACAACCAGAGTACCTTCTACAGGTAGAGATAACATTTAACAATGGTGTATAATTGATATTATAGGTTAAACATAGAATTATCACATGACCCAGCAATTCTACTCCTAGGTATATATTTCCAAGAGAAATAAAAAACATATGTCCATATAACTTTTACACAAGCATTCATAGTAGTAGTATCCGTAATAGCCCAAAGAGCACAAACAACTCAAGCATCCATCAATTGATGAATGGATAAATAAAAGGTGATATATCCACACAGTGGAGTATTTTTTGGCAATAAAAAGAAGTACTGATATATGCTACAACCTGAATAAACCTTGAAAACATTATACTAAGTGAAAGAAGCCAGTCAAAAAAGACACATTATTTATTTTATCTATATAAAATCTACAGGACAGGCAAGCATACAGAAGGAGATTCATGTTTGCCCAGAGTTGGGGTGGTGGGGATACTGGCAGGAGTGACTGCTAATGGGTCTTGGGTTTCTTGTGGGGATGACAAAGATGATCTAAAATTGACTGTGGCACTGGGACACACAACTCTGTGGGTGAACTAAAAACCACTGAATTGTACATTTTAAACAGGTGAACTGTATGCTATGTGAATCATATCTGACTAGTTATTTTAAAAATCAATTTTGTGCTACAAAAGTTGAAAAATAAACATTAAAAAACAAACAACAATAACAAAAACCTAGTATTATTGTAAACAGCATGCCCAGCAAATCAAGAACAAAGATTATCAACTTATTCAACAAAAAATTTTACTGATATGAAATATGTTTAATCAGATCTTGCTAATTTTCTAATAAAAGGTCTTGTATCAAGGAACTATGCTTATTCTCATACAGAAATTTTCACACACATATAAATTAAACTGAAAAGATTCTCTGAAGAGCTCATATCACAGATTTCATAAGCCATGAGAAAGAGAAGCATAAAATTAAATGTAAAACAGATTTCATTATAAAATCTTTTAGAGTGAATATATAACCTCTCAGATGAGTTAGCGAACTAATATCAACAATTGAAGAAAGAGTTTTCCACACAATAATAGTGTTCTGAAGACATGTTCATTTTCAGTTATTCATATCTAATCAGGAACTAACTGTGATATCTTAATATACCAATGATAAAACAAAATCTTCTGTGAAACGAAAAGAAAGACTTCTATTAACCTATATTCACAAAAACAGAAAACTTTTAAAATAAAACTTTAAAAAATTATTTAAAAAGCACTTCAGACTTATTTTGTTAGTTCTGACTGGTATTTTTCCTTCACATTAGAATATTTTTAAGTGAAAGCTGAATAACAGGCTAAATACAAATCTTCAATGAACATACACATGATCTGAAGAAACCACAAGATGACAAAATATCTTTTAAGCAGAGCTTCTCAAAAGTAGGGAGATTGTATGTAAGAGGAAATTTCTAGACTAAGTTTGTACATTAAGAAAAAGAGAAAAGAATTATAAGGCCACCAGAGAAAAAAGGAAAAAGAGAAGACACGCAGAAAGAGTCCAAGTCAACAAAATTTAAATGAAAAGACCACAGTAAGGTGAAAAATAACCCTAATTTCCTAAAGTGAGTTATTCACAGCAGTTGTTATAAAGAATTACCAAAAGATATGTGAAGGAATTGGCAAGACTCTAAATGTTACCATCTTTCAATATAATACTATGAAAAACTTTACCGTCTGAGGAAATGTAATATGGAATAATAAAGATCCTAACACCATCAGCTTGTTATCTTATTTAATGTAACAAGTTTTTCTCAATTATAAAAAGAAATACATTTTAAAGTTAAACAGCTAATTATGAAAAACAATACAAGCTCTATGAAGACATTTTCTAACTTCAAGACAAAGTTAAACCTATGACTGTAAGAAAAAAGTCCCTAACTTGGTCATGCAAATACTAATATTTGAAAATATATACATATCTATTACCTTACTCTTTGTTGCAACTTGAAAGGGAATAAGTATATGTAAGAAATTAAGATCCTATTTTTCTATAATAAAATGGCAATGTAGCTCAATTGTTTTTTCCACCAATTTCTGAGATAAGAATATTATCTCTAAAAGCCTTTAATGTATATAGTTTATATATTCAGAATACAAAGAATTAGATAAATAAGAGCTACTTCAAGTACTGACCATTACTTCCACTACAGATGGCTAAAATCAAGTAATATATAAATTTAAATGACTTACATTGTTGTTGCGAGTTTCTACAGCAGGGAATTTTCTGACTATGAATTTCACAGCAGATTCCAGGTTTTTGTCAATAAGGTAGGATGGTTTTGCCTTGGGGTCTCCACAAGCCTATAAAACAACAGTAATAAAAAAAAAGTGAAATGCATCGTTTTTCTAAAACCAAAAAATAATAGCAAATCTGTAATCAGAAATTAGAGAGATACTTGTTTTTGGTGAGCAGGTGATAAAATGAATAGGCAAAGTGCAGGGATTGTCACAGCTGAAATATGCAATGGGAGACAGTACAGAGATGTTCTTCTACTGAAAAAAAATGCATGGAAAGTTTCAAAGCAGTTAGCGCAGAACAGCAGTGAAGGAAAAAGCTCAAACCTAAAAAAAAAAAAAGAAAAGAAAAAGAAAAAAAAATTCTTGGTTTGAGGTAGGATTGTATTCATCTGAAGCTAATAAAGTATGACAAAATTAAATATTCAATAAGAGTACTAGAAATGTTTCTATGTGTTATATAATAAAAGCTTATGTTTAAATGTCTTTTCCAAAATGTTCTCCTCATTCAATCTAAACATTTTAAATACAAGAGCCCTAGTTCAAAAGAACTGGAAGGCGCTAAAACTGGCCTTATAGTATTAACTTGTGTTGCCGAAAATCTGAGTTACAACATTGTTTTCCATCATACCAGCAGCACTTCAAACAATGAAATCTACATCTATTCTATATCTCATAAGCACAGAACAAATGGAAATGTTTACATTTTGACCACATCAGCAGTACAGCCTTCTCTGTATTAAACTGTAAAGCATTGTACAAATGTAAGGCATTTTTATTAGAAAGAACTTTTTATCTGAACTATTAGCAATACAGAATAATCTTCAATACTGTTCAGTTTCATTCTGTGACATTATTAACTGCTTCCTAGTGAATTACTAAAATGGTAACATTTCTACTTAACTTCATTGTATTTTAAAGAGGGTATGTCCTTTGAAAAGTTATCTATTATGTGTGAGGAAATACAATACTGTAATTTAATGATTTTTCACTGTTTACTATAGCTATGTTGTGGATTGCAGAAAGAGAAGTTATGAAACATGAAACTGATCTGAAAGCGGGCAAGCGGGCAAAGGGAAGGTGAAAAGCTTTGCAAACCTTCCAAACTTGTCCTTGCTGGGGAAGCATTGTAATAAAAAGAGAGAAAATTACTTGTAAACAATGACTGTCAAACTCTGACATACGTTTCAGTAGAGAACTTATGCACTGCAGACTATGAATAACAAAACAAGATGGAAACTATATGGTGCTACAATTTTAAAGGTATTCTAAGCAGCAAGTTTTAGTACACAGTAAGTTTATAGAGTTTATATTATTCATATATATTTAAATACTACTGTGAGGTGTACAACCATGTCAGTTTCTTGGTGCTCTTTCTAAATAACTTAAAAATAATACTAGAAGGAAAAATAAAGACTACATGCAAGTATAAAAACAGGAGCAAAACCATCAGTGAAATTTTACATACCTTAAAAAGAAACGGTAGCCAAGAATAAAAATAAGTCGTTATTGGATGACTTCTGCACTTTAGCTCAAATTCCAACTGTTTTTCAAATATCAACTAACTCCTTACCAAGCCCAAGTATAAAAATCAATGCAAAAATTCCTATATTTTCCAAAAGGAAATAGGAATGGAGTAAGAATTATCTTAATTCTCAAACATAATTAGATAAAACAAAACTAACTATAAGAAATTTAGAACTTCATAATCTTTAACCAGACTGACACAAAGCTATTGTATAAATTTCATTTCAATATCATAAATACTAATATATCTGACTTTTCCTCAGAGTCAGCTTTTTAAACTAGCTTAAAATACTATTTCTCATAAATTAATCTTCCAATTAACCCACATCCCCCAAAATATTATATATAGGAATAACTGAGAGCCACATAACTAAGAATTTGTACCAATGGAAATAGCTACATATTAGCAATTCCTTGTATCAATGATAAAATGAAAACCAAGTTTCAAGAACATGCCTGAGGTAGTACAGAATACTAAAGTGATTCCAAATTCTTTTTAAATATTATGTATCATCTTTCATACTCTAATTATTTTAAAATTCAGTTATTCGTTCTAACAATATAAGTGAAATAACTAATAAAATATAATAGACTACCATACCCATTCCCAGAGATCACGAATTTTATTGTGTAAGAATTTAATCAAGTAACTAATAAGATATATCTGTATATAAACAGCTCTTCCTTACTGCCCAGAAAATAAAAAGAATGGAATTTCATTTCAGTGGAAAAATAAGTGGTTATATGGTCTTTCCTTGGAATTAATTTAACCTTTTCCCACACTCCTCACTGAGCCATATTTAAACAAACTACGCTGGGAGACAGTATGCCATAAAGATGAAGAACACAGACCCCGGAAGAGAAGACTAAATTTCAGTCTTCACCACTTACTATCCATGGGACGATCCATACTTGAATATATTACGACACATCTCCTAATCTCAATTTCTTCATGTGTAAATGGGGAAATCAGTATTTACCTAATAGCTACAATTATAATTACCTAAGTAAAAGTCTTATGTGAATAGTAACCACTGAATAGTCTTTATCATAGTAAACAGAATTAGAAATAATGACTAAGATTCTTTCCTCCAATCATTTATTCTTTATATACCCCAAGTCTAAACATAACCAAATTTGCTTTACTCATAGAAAACGAGTAGCCTAGTAGTTAAGAACATGAGTTATAAGATAGGCTGTCCATGTTCAAATCCTGGCTCCTAGCTATAACCATAAACGAGTAATTTTCTGTGCCTCAGTTTCTTCATCTGTTAAATAAATCATAATTGCAATCTACCCTAAAAAGTTTTTGCCCATTAGATTAGTATCTGTGGGTGCTTATGGGTGTGTGTGTGCATATGAGCAGAATTTTTAAGGGTATCTGGCATACTACATTCACTCAAAAAATGCCAATAAAAAAACAAGATTCACAGACACTATACAAGAGTACTAGGCACCATTTTATTTTTTTCTGAAATCAACCTACTCGAGATACCAATAGAGACATTTGCAAATACTCAGGCAAAAAAAAAAAGTGCAAGAAAAAAAACAAAACTTGACTAAAAGCTAGTATTTAGGTAACTACATCTTGGCAAAAAGCCATTCTTAATAATTAACTGAAGAACAATGTCCTACCATACTGAAAGAATGCAAATATCCCAATACAAATATCCCAACTAACCAGATGTCTCAGTTTATAGAGATTAAATCTTCTTCACTCTAAGATTTTCATTTTAATGACACCAACACAAAGAAATCATAAGATAATAACCTGTATTTTAAAAACACGGCCTGCAGTTGGTACACCTAAAACTCTTACCTCTTCCTCCTACAGTAACATTACACAAAACTCATCTTTCACTCTTAAAAGTATTACCCTTTGAAATAACATATTTAATAAAATGATAGGGGATTCCTTGGCAATCCAGTGGTTATAACTCTGAGCTTTTACTGCTGAAGACCCAGGTTCAATCCCTGGTTGGGGAACTAGGATCCCACAAGCCACAAGTTGCAGCCAAAAAAGAAAAAAGAAAGGAAAAAAAAAAAAAATTGAATATACTACTATACTTAGTTATCAGTATATTTTAAACTAATATATTCCAGAAAGGCTTGCCACAAAGACTGAATCAAAAGGTTTGATATATTCAATTAAACTAGAGTACATCTAACCTGTCCATCACCCCACCCTCCAAAAAAAACAAAAGGGGAGTAAAGGACAAAATTTTGTCTAAACCCCTGAATCTCATAGCTCTACAAAAGGAGGGAAAAAAAAAAAAAAGCTTTTGCATAATTGGTTAAGGGGTTGCCCAAATGGCTCAGTGGTAAAGAATCCGCCTCCCAATGCAGGAGACTCAGGTTTAGTCTTTGGGTTGGGAAAATCCCCCAAAGGAGGAAATAGGAACCCACCCCAGTATTCTTGCCTGGGAAATCACATGGAACAGAGGAGCCTGGAGAGCTACAGTCCATGGGGTCACAAAAGAGTCAGACAAACTTAGCAACTAAAACAACAACAATAACTGGCTAAAAGGGATATTTCATCAAGAAGCAAACAGGAAACTAAACTATATCTGTAATTTTAGAATTGTAAAAAGCACCACTCTAAATCCTTATTTTATCTTTACTCAGCATGATTTCATAATGCATAAATGCATAATGCATAAATATCAGAATTTAAAATTCCAGAAGATCTAAAGCAAATTTAAATATTTATACACTTAAATTTCCAGTTTTCAGAACTGAAACTTTATTTCCCATGAATATTCTAATTATCTTTAAATTTAACAAAGCTAAGACTAATCTGGCAGATAAAATTATACTAGTGTTAAAGGAAGTACTTAAATGTAATAATCAATAACTATCTCTAAGTGGATCACAGCCCATACAGCCTTAGGCAAGTTGCTTCCCTGAGCCTTAGTACTTTAACCCATAAATTAAGGATACTATTATTACCTACTTAATAAGGTAGGTTGTTCAGATTTTTAAAAGACAAAATACACAAAAAGTGCTTATTCCAGGTGCCTGACACACAAATTCTTATAAGTTTTAATTATCTTCTTTTTTTAAATAGAACTTTTCACAACAGATGGATATCTATAATGAGTTCCTAATTATCAAAAAAGATCATGCATTTAACCAAATTAATGTTAGTGTTGTCAATTTAGTATTCCTTAGTTCATTTTTTTCACAAAACACAAATATAATGTTATTATCCAAAATAAACAACAAAGACGTTTCAGAAAACCACATATTATTTTATTCAGGCCACAAAATAAACATCTTTGATTAAAAACCTCAAAATCAGACTTAATATAGTTTTAAAGTATGACTTTTCAACAAATTTTCCTGCCAAATCTACCACTGAAATCCCTTCCAAGGTCTTTCCTTGGGTTGTCACAATACAGATTATGTACCACAGCTTAACTTTGCATGGTTAATGCTACATATTTTTCCAAGAACTTCCTTACCACGATGTTTAAAAAATAAAAATTAAAAGTATACAAACAGTCCTCTATGCATAAGAGATTAAGCAACAATCAAGAGAAAACAAAACAGTAAGGATTATAAGAGTCAAGAGTAAAAGGAACATTTACTAGGCATCTGTTGCATGTAAAACATCTTGGTTTAGAAATTATCTCAATCTTTACTCAACAGAGAGAAAAGGAGCATCAGAAATTAAGTGACTTGCTCAGGGCTTTATGATTACTAACTTTGAGTACTCAAGTATTTCAAAACACTAAAAACAAAACAAACAAAAAAACACTAAAAACATTTACTGAAAAATATATACACCAAAAAAAATAAGTAAAAATTGTTCCATTTCCTCAGCTGCTCAAAATTTTTATTGAAGTAATCATTATTAAAGGAAAAAAATCTGATTACTTCAATCAATTTTATTTTTTAATTTCCACTCTACCTTAAAATACATTCCTTTGCCAAAATATTATAGAACAAAATAATTTATTTTAATACAGTAACTTAATTGGAAAAAAACACGAACAAAGTGCCAGGGATCAGAATGAGAAGGCTATTTGTGAGAGTATAGGAAAGAAATCAGCCTCACCTGAATTGTATTAGGAAAGGGAAAAATACAAAATGTGATCAAGATGAAAGATGATTTTAACTTTTACTCCACAAATAAGAAATAATAAACCTGTGTTAAAACAGGTTTTGCAAAATTGAAGGTACAAGGGGACTAAAATTCTCCCTTGAGTCTTCAACAAATTGATACTAACGCCTAGAGGAAAAATGGACATCACTTAAGACCATGGATTGTAAAAGCAACTTGCCTATAACTCTTTTATTTTCTAATTTTAAAAATAATGAATTTCAGTGTGCAACTTTCCAGTAAGTATTAAAAAAAATCTAAAAAAAAAAACAACCTATCAAGACCAAAACAAGCCTCCAATTCTAATAATACTGATTAAATTTTTCATTTTTTTTTCATGCATATCACCCACATTTTGGCCAATCAATCTGCTTGCAACTTCCCCCTTGAGATTGGGTAGGTGAAAAAAAAAAGGGGGCAGGAAAAGAAAAAAAGTAACCCACTTCTATAGTTTGGATTAAAAAACTTGATAGGAAAGTAACGGAAATTACTGGAAATGCTTTAAAATTAATGTAATTTTATAAATGATCTCTTATAGAGTCAATAATAGCTGATTTAAAGGTATATAAATATTATGATTATTGTTTCCTAAGGACAAGTTCTCAGAAAGTAATAAATATTTTGACTCATTATATATTTCAAAATTCTTTATTAAAAATTTTAATAAATCAAAGTTTCTAATTACCATTCAATACTCAAAAAGATGTCTATGTTACTGTTTTCAAACATTTCTCAGCTTCTCATATACAGAAACATTTCAGTTTATATCCAACAAAGAGTAAAGGTTATATGTGGTTACACTGTTAATATTCTAAAAGAAGTTGGTCTTTAAAAGACTGCTGGGAAACATACTTCTGAAGAACAAATACTTATTTTATATTAGCAGTAAGTAGATATCAAACTATAATACCAGGCAGTAAAAAGGAATAACTAAGTAATGTTCCTAAAGATGGTATAGACCTAGATTTATTAGGAAAAAGTGAACACTTAGTAATTGCCCACTATGTTTCAAGCTCCAGAAATACCCAACATCTATTCACGTCTTACTCGTGCCAGGCACTATATTAGCACTTTGTGAATTAACCCATTTAATTCTCAACTTTATAATGCTAATTAAAGAGTATTCCACATGTGGGAAAACAGGAATATCTAAGATTGCAAGAATTAGAGTCAGTAAGACTAACATGGCTTAGAAAACCAAAAAATGTAACTTGAAGTGTACGAGAAGCTGAGAGCAAATAAGCACCCTGTAGATGGTTTTGCTAGTACAGAGTCTATGTGCAGCCGAGCATTCCAGGAATTTAGTTATCCCTCAAAATCAAAATTAATCATTGCAATTATCAGAAAAAGAAATCAGAAGTATTAAAAAGTTAATTTTACTTATTTCAGTGGTTTTTCAGAACAACTTCAGGGGCTTTTGCTTATTCAGTAGATTTGGGTCATGATCCAGATGTACTTTTAAAAACCTTTTAAAATGATTATGTTATGTATTTCTGACCAAGAACCAAGGGGCTCCTCAATTTATAAATAAAGGAACTCTAACTCAGAAAGATTAAACAACTTGTCCGAAGTTAAAAAAAAAAAAAAAAAACAAAGTACCAAGGTTTTATCCAGAATCTAGCCCTCTCAACCCACAGAATGCTACAAGTATGGGGGAAAAAAAAACAGAAGTTTAGAGTCTATATGCCAGCAAAAAGGATTAATACAGGATTTTAAAACTTTATATATTTTATATCTTTATATATTCTACTGAACAAAAGTTTGGAATCTTGAATGACTGACTATTCCTTGTCATTGCCTAGCTGAAGTTTCTATTCATACTTCAAAACCAAGCACTAAAGTCACTATCTCTTCTTCCCATCTTCCCCAGACAGGAATCTTTAACTCCGTTCTCAAGACACCCACAACAACACTTAATCACTGCATTTTAGTTAATTATCTACACATCTGTCTCACCCACTACAATATGAATTTCTTGGCACTGGAGACTGTATCGTAACTTGTTTTCCCAGTGTCCAGGAAGCCTTTCAACAAATGAATGAAAACTCCCAATATTTGCTACTAACTGAAAGAACAGCTCATCATATGACTTCCAAAGTTTTATTAAAGATATAATTTTATTACTGTCAAGTATCTAAAATAATCAAGTATGCAATAAGAAGATATTTTCCAATACTTAAAACAAGATATTCCTTCAAAAACTTTAACCCGTTATATATTTCAAAATTATTAAAAATGTTAATGATTCAAATAAAAGTTACTGTCATTCAGTTCTCAAGATGTATATGCCATTTTCTGCTGTTCAATTCTCCTTATAAACTTGCAATTTAAGAGACTGTTAAGTTTAACTTATTGAAGTAAAACATTTCAGTACAATAGTATTTAAAGACATGATTTAGAAGATTCTCTGTCATATTAAGTGAGTCAAAATTAATAATTACAATACTGCAAATTCCTAATAGGATCAAAATTAAGAAGATCTTACTACATTTACTAAAATGACAACATTAAAACCCGTCAACAAAAAAACACATCTTGGGAACAGAAAAGAATAGTACTAATTTTGTAAAGTTCAAGACAGAAAGAAACACACTTATTGGTTGTACTTCCTTAATGGCATTTCTTTTATTTCATGCAGGTTTTTCAATGGAAAAAAAAAGTTGCCATCTGACTTTAAAAATCCAAATGTAGAATGTATATTTGAAATCTCAAGAGACAAAGCCTCTTCAGTGAAGAGAGGCCTGTACACATCCTTACAATGAAGGAGGGTAAGCGCTGTCTCACTGTCTGAGCTCACACCTTCTTCCTGTCTTATACGTGCTCTTCCCTCAAGCAAGGGTTTCTCTTAGTTTTCAGTTTTCTTAGTGTTATTCCTATGGTTAGTCTTCTCAGTTTGTGCTTTTAATATGTCATGGGCTAATTTTAGAAATAATCACAAAGAAAAAAATCCATATAATATAAAAAGTAAATATAAAATATTTACAAGTTCCCCAAAATGTCAATAAATTGAATTTTAAATTTCCCAATTCTAAACTATTTCTCATTTCAATATACTACAAAGCTAAATAGAAGTCTTTAATAATCACTGGTGGACTGTTAATTATAACCTCAATGACTTTTCATAACAAACCCATACAAAGTTCATATAAAAGTAGTCTACAGTAAATAAGAAAATTATTTCTATAATTGCCTATTTCTTTTAGGTTAAGATTATTGTGTGTTCAAAATTATATGTGCCAGAAAAATTTCACTAATGATTATAATCTAATGACAAAAATAAATTAAGAGCCCAGACTTAGCAGTTACGAAAGAAAGGAGTCAATCCAAACTTTCATTTTTCAGAGTAAGACTTGGACAAGTTAACCAAATTCAACCGCTTTATCTAGAGAATAAATCACAGATCTAGAGAATAAATCACAGATCTGTAGACAACTAAAAGAAAAAAAATTTTTAATTTAGGATATAATAGAGATTCAATAAATAGCCAGCATTACTTTTACTTTTATTACATGTTCTTTTTGCTAAAGAAAGACATAAAAGGGAAGCCTGGCATGCTGCAGTTCACGGAGTTGCAGTCAGACATGACTTAGCAACTGAACAACAACAAAGAGAGAAAACTATTTTTAACATATAAATGTACACCTACTGAACATGATCTGAAATTACTGTTGGAATTTACTTAACACTAACACTGCAAGTAAATTATCAAACAAGAATACAAATTAAATTTTCAATCACCCTTGCCAGTAAAGACAAAAATTTTCAATACCAATACTTTCTCATCTGAGCCTCCTCATTTTCCACATATTGCATGTAGCTAACTAAATATGTCCATCCTTTTAATTTTCTTAAAATATAAATATACAAGCAACAGATTAAGAATCCTAATTTCATTTATATGTAAACTGTACCATGCTGCTTCTTCATTTTTGGAAATAATCTATTTTAGTCATAATACAATAAAATATACATGCACATATGTTAGCATTTGTACAAAAAATTGTATATGTATACCCTTGTGGCTCAGACGGTAAAGCGTCTGCCTACAATGTGGGAGACCCGGGTTCAATCCCTGGGTCGGGAAGATCTCCTGGAGAAGGAAATGGCAACCCACTCCAGTATTCTTGCCTGGAAAATTCCATGGACAGAGAAGCCTGGTAGTCTAGAGTCCATGGGGTGGCAAAGAGTCGAACACAACTGAGCAACTTCACTTCACTTCACATACACAGCTTATTTTTTAAAAGTGGGAGATGAACAGGCAAAGAATTTCTGAAGTCATATGAGTTTTTGACAATAACAAGTATTCCTTCTGTAATCATTTAAAAAATTTATTATTTAAGTTATTTAACAATTCCACAAAGGAAACAAAAGGTGGACAATTTACCACTGCCACTTAAAAATAATAAAAATAAGCCTCTTTCCCAAGTATTTTTCAGTGATCTTTATCTCCTCAGCCTACCAACCAGTATAACAAGAAACAGAATTATTAAATCCTCATTTTTACAAGCAGCTTCCTTGAAAAGTAAGGAAGTAGGATTTGTTTACATAAATATATACGTTTTATATATATATATATATATATATATATATATATATATATATATATATATATATATATATATATAACTTAAATACAGATGATGGAGAGACAATGCTTTCTTAACATGTTTAAAGGTTTTGATACTAAAAATCTCCCTGAGGAAAAAATCTTATAGGTACTAACAGTACTTCTACAACTTGCCAGAATCCAATCTTTGAACATGCTTTCTTCTCCTGATTAACCCACACAGAAAGTAAGGCCCTTAAATGAAGAGAAATGTAACACTGAAAGGGAAGACTAAAGCTGATTCCCCTTTCTTTACCCTGATTGCATACTTCACATACATTTTTTTTTACCTCCATTAGATAAGCAGATATCAGGTAAAGACTTTCAATTTTACACTGCTATTAACTTCTTTACTCATAAAATAAATTTATCCAAAATCACGGGCAAAAGCCTGTAATAAAAATACTCCATTAAAAAGAAGTTTGCAATAGCTGGATAGGTATTTTCACCTTTCTGTCCTTTAGAATTGAGGCAGTAATTTAACAAGATGAAAAATACGAAAAGTATTAACTGAGACCTTTTTGGTATAGAATTATCAAGTTCATGTTGGTGATGGTGTAGGAAAAAATAGAAAAAAGTAAGAAGGAATAAACATACACACACACACAAAATTAAGCTCAGCTAAAAAATGTTTCCTTTTTGGAATTTTGGTCTATGTGTTTGCTAAACAGCAGTAAAATTTCAGAAAAAAACAAATGTTGCTCCCAAAAGTTACTGAGAGTCCTAAACAAATACCATCTTACATTCATAGAAGTTTTAAACTATTTTCACATTGTTATAATTTTTTATCTTCACAATCTTGTGCAGTAGACAGATCATGTATTACCATCCCTGTATTAAGAAAAACTAAACTGAGCTCAGTTAAACTGTTTAAAATGGGTCTTAACTTCTACTTTGTAAAGATAACATAATCAGAGTTGGAACAGACTTGAGTGCTCCTTTCAGTTAATTTTCCCCCATCTCACAGATGAAAAACAACGAAGCTCAAGGAAGTCAAGACACCCACCCAATATTATAAAACTCTCAGTGACATACTGAAGACTGGAAGGCAGGTCTCCTAACTTCTGGCTTGATACTCTCTACTTCACCACACTGCCCTGCCATATCACAATGAGTGATATACAAGTAGCCTGAAATGTTAAAAGTCACTATATAAGTGGGTAGTAGTATTAGCTCCAAAAAAGGGAAGACATTTTTAATTTTTAAAAAATTATGACATTATGAAATAAACAAATTTAAATGTAAACTACCTACCACCTTTACCTTTTTCCCCTAAAATCCTCCTTCACATCTTCTTAAATCTCTGATTTGATTACAAATTCTTAAAATTTTCATAACCTGTACATATTTGTTCGTTGTTGTTTAATCACTCAGTGGTGTCCGACTCCTTTGAGACCCCATGGACTATAATCACAAGGCCCCTTTCTTGGTGGGATTTCCCAGCCAAGAATACTGGAGTGGGCTGCTATTTCCTTCTCCAGCCTGTACATATTAAGATATCAAAAATTACTCAATTGATAAAATTTTATTTCAAAAAGCAAAATATTTTTCAGGGGCCATGCTACATTCCCCTAAGTATTAAAGCCTCTTATTCTTGGTTATAGTAACTCAAAGTTATTTTATTGATGCCTAAGTCACTGAAATATTTTTCACTCTATATGCTCACTAAAATATTGCCATTGCAGACTTTTAGTTGAAACAGTAATCAGATCTGATAGACAATCTAATGCAAACACGAATTAATGAAAATGTGGTAAATGACTGGCAGACATGTATTATGCGGTAGAAGGGTTTTTTGTTTGTTTGTTTTTTTTTTTGAGGACTATAAGAGATTGAGATTGAAAAGATTACGTGGGTTTATACTGCCATAAAAATGTAGACAGCACGAACCTTATAAACACATGGTAAACAGATCTTATTCACTTTTGGGGGCAAGATTTTTGAACAAATGTTTCAATCCCAGTCAGCCAGGAAGACACGCCAGCCTTTATACACAGCTCTATACAGGCTGAAAAACTCAAAATCCATCTGATGTATTTGTATATAAAATCACATGAGGAGGGCAGATCAAAAGCTATTATTATTAAAATTAGAGCAAGATTACACACACACACTCATATATATGTTGCATATACATACATACATAATATGCATAATGTATTCATCCTTTTCAACAAGTCCTAACTGAAAGCTTCATGGACCACATAAGACCTCAAGTGGTAGTAATTAAAAAATGAGTAACACAGTCCCCACTGAGCAGGAACTCACAATCACTCAGACAAGGTAGAAGTATTTCTCAAGAAATTATAAATGTGTTAAGTGCTGAAATATAACATTTCAATAATTCAAAATATTAGACACTTGGATATAATGATTAACTCACTTTAAATTGTACTAGTTCAATAATGCAAGAGCCTAAAGTTTCTCAAAAGAGGAAGTAAAAAAAAGGCTTTTGAGAAAAGGCAGTGAACTGAAGCATTTGAACGCTTAGAATTTAGTCTAATCTTAGATGATTTATGAAGATGAAATTTGTAAAATCCGACTATTTTCATGCCATAAAAATGTGTAACGAATGCTTTAAAAAGAGGAATTTTGCCTAAATACCCGAATCACTTTTGATGTTACTCTCACTTCCTCTTTTGGAAACCATCATAACCATTTCCTTTAACCACAATACCACACGTCTAGTAACTTTTAGCGACGTTTGTCTTGCTTGTTTCTTTGCACAAAGATCGTATAGGAACGAATTTCCAAGTTAAAGAGCATCTCACAAAAAAGTTCAGGTCAATGAACCTGTAAGTAATACTATCTAAAATTATTACAAACTTACATAAACTTATAACCAAGTCTCTTCTCGGTAAATGCAGAGGGTTTCACTGGAATGACCCTGAGCTCCTGTCACACAAAATATTAAGTGTGAAGAGGCATTTTACTCTCCAGAGTGCACTAGGTTTAAAGTCAACCAATCCTCATATTCAGGGATGCCAATGGAACACAGCCATCGCTGCACAAAATTTATCCCTATTAAACCAGGACAGACTTCTCCTCTAGAATTTCAGTGTCTTACATCAAATTGCTGAAATAGGTCAGTTTTATATTGAACCCCATCATACGAATTTTTAAGTATTTTTTTCTTCAGGGGCCCTAATTTACAAGGGCTACAACTCTACTGCTACGATTAAACTAAAAGGAAATATTCAGAATGCATTAAAAAGCCAAAAAAAAAATAATTATTAAGATATAACATCAAATACACACTGGAAACTGTCAGGATCTAACTTGCATCAAAAAATCTTAAGTTTTCTCTTTATCAAATTACTAAAAACTTACTAACTTTGCTTTAAAAGGAATAGAATTCTGGTCTTTCTTTTCTAAAGTAAATTAATGTAATATTTGCTCTTTTAACCTATTTTTCTTAACTCCAACTCAGCCTTCCATTCCTTAATCTTGCGAAAGCCATGTAAAGACGTTCAATGGGCCTATTAGCTAGAGCTACTCAAATGATCAGACTACACCATAAAATCAGCATAATAGCAACACGATCACAGCTTTTATTTTGTATAGACACCGAACGTAAAGAAATTTAAGAAACGATGTTTCGGTATTATCGACATGGTTGGAAAAACTAAGATGAGGAGGAGTAAAGAGAAAAGAGAGAAGAAGGCTGTTATTCCTGTCCTAGTGACTCACAACCCAAAAGTATTTCAGGAGAAAACTGGTTCCACCCTCACTACCACCTCCTTTCCACCTTCAAAATGAAATACTTCTAAATCGTCAACACACTCTTAAATGGCTTTTATTTGGCAATCCAGAATAAAATGGCCAAGTGGTGGAGATGCAGGGCTCATCCAAATGAGCCATTCCCTTCTTACATTCCCACTTACATCCAAAAGAACTGAGGGGGGGGGAAAAAAAAAAAAACTGCTACCATCTCCGCCAGATTTCTACCATTCGATCTCAGTTATGGAACACCCAAGTTTTCCTATCCCCCTCCTAGGATCTCATCCATCCTCCTCCCTTTCGTGCAGACCCAGTTCCGGGGGCCCGGGGGCCAGGGCGCCGAGGAGGGGGCGGCAGCGGCGCCGGCGCCCCTCACCCCGCGCCGGGCCGGCCAGTTCCCAGTGCTGGGAGCGGGCAAATGGCTGCTCTCCGCCCCTGGCCGGCCCGCGAGCCGGCGGGAGAGACGCCAGGGCTCCGCATTAGGCCGCGGCGCATCCCGGCAACCCCGGTGGGGCCTGCGGCCGCGAGGCCGTGCTTTCTGCCCCGGGCGCCGCCCGCCGCCCCCGTTGCCCAGGCCTCCCCTGCCCTCCATCCCGCCTCCGCCTGCCCGCCGGCCCCGCCGAGGCCTCGCCGGCCCGTGCGCACCTTCTTGATGTTGTAGAGGCGGGTGAGCATGCCGACGCCCCGGTCGTTGAGGATGGTGAGCTTCTCCGCCAGCTTCTGCTGACTAGGCTGCAGCACGGAGCGCGACATGGTGGCGGCGGTGGTGGTGGTGGTGGTGGCGACGGCGGCGGTGGCGATGGTGGGGCCGGCGCCGCCGGCCTCGCACCCAGTCACCGGCCCACGGCCTCCGCAGCTACCTCGGTCGGGCCTCCTCCCCTCCCGCCCGTGACCTCCGCCTCAGGGGAGCGCGCCCATGGCCCTCGCGCCCCAATCCCGTGCGGGAGGACAGAGCGAGCCGCGGCGGACGCCTCGTCGTCCCTTTCCCCGCCGCAGCCCGTGCCCCGGCAGCGTCCTGCCTTCGGTCCGCCGCCCTTCCGTCCCCACCCCCGGCGCTCTCCGCCCCAGCCCCCACCACCGAGCCGCCTTCCCCGGCTCCTCCACTAGGTGTGGCGGAGGCGGCGGCGTCTCGGGCGGCTGAGAACGAGGCCGCTTCCCCGCAGCCCCGGACGAGCGGTCGGTCACCTGATCTGCCGCGCCGGCGCCCTCGCGAGGCCGGACGGGGAACTGCGCCTAGTTGGGGCGGGTGGGGGCCTCGGCCCGCCTCGCGCGGCCTCGCTGCAGCCGCCGCTCGGGACGCGGCTCCGGCTCCACGCGCGACCCAACCCGGCCTGGCCCGCCCACTGTCCGGGAAGCCTAAGCCCGACCTGATGAGGTTACGTTTTTTTGTCCGCCACACACCCCTCCGCTTTCAAGTTTCCAAAAGTTGCCTTTCCACCGCCTCCCTAAAGAAACCAGCAGAAGCCCGCGGGGAGGGGGCGGGGGCAGGGCGGGTTTTTTTTTCTGGCGAGTTTCGCCCGAGTGGGCTGGTGGCTTCATGCGCTTTTCCCTCCCACTGCTTGACAGACGCTCCGGCTGAACACAGCAGATGTGCTCTGCGAGGCGGCCTTCGCCTCTCCCTTCCTCCCCTTTCCAGCCTATCTCCCCCGCTTCAAGGCAGTTCAGGGGAGAGAGGGTCGGAAGCGAGGGCGACTCAAGTTCCTCAGATAATCAGAATCTGACATTTGTCGACGGGATTACCCCTCCGGAGAAGACGTCAATAGAAGAGGCCCTGGCCTGAGGGAGGCAGAAATAAATGTTTCTTCAAGTGCATGAAGGAACTTTCCTATTTTTTTTCTGGCCTCCACCCCAAATCCCACCCCTTCTTGGCAACATTCTGCTTTTCCATATTTTTTTTTTTCCTTTTTTTCCTGATCAAACACCTCCCAGTCACACCCGAAGGCTGCCCCCTCTGATTCCAAAAGTGAGCAAAACCAAGGACTTATGTCATTGACTTGGGTGAGGAACTCCAGCAAAGAGGAGTCAAGCTGTTTTGATGGATTTTTTCGCCTTAATTTCGTTTGATGTATTAATTTTTAAGTAAGTGACAAAATATTCTGCCACCTTCAATAAACGACATTACAAAAGTAAGTGTCATTGGATTGATCAAAACACTTTATGGAAAGGAAATTGTGAGGAATATATTCTGAAACTTTTTAAAAATCTAGTGTATGTAGAGTTCCTTCAGAAATTTTCGTTTTAATATTACAAGATCAAGGCAGTAGACTGAACTTGATTTAAGGAGCTTCGAAAAGAGTCCTACATTCAGCGAAAAATCCTACCTGCCATTATACTTGGAATCCTATACACAAAATTAACTTGAATGAAGGTTTTTTAATACAAACACCTCAGAGAGATCACCTATTGAGCTAGTATTAGTTATTAGCATATTGGGGGGATTTAATTTATCTGGTTGCATTCCAACTTAATAGTTTAAATATTAATTTAGAGAAGGTAAGAGTCTGGAACCTGAGATAGTGAGGGCGGACCTGGGAAGGAGAGGGTGTAGGGAGCGGGGTGGGGAGTAAAGATGTGTTTTTTTCAGGGACCAAAGGCAAATTTAACCAGACAGAATTAGAGTCCTACATAGAAAGGTTATATCATTTTCTAGTTTTTCCATCGGAGAAGGCGATGGCACCCCACTCCAGTACTCTTGCCTAGAAAATCCCATGGACGGAGGAGCCTGGTGGGCTGCAGTCCATGGGGTAGCAAAGAGTCGGACACAACTGAGCGACTTCACTTTCACTTTTCACTCTCATGCATTGGAGAAGGAAATGGCAACCCACTCCAGTGTTCTTGCCTGGAGAATCCCAGGGATGGCAGAGCCTTGTGGGCTGCCGTCTGTGGGGTCGCACAGAGTCAGACACGACTGAAGTGACGCAGCAGCAGCAGTTTTTCAAAAGTGCTGTCTAGAGAGAACAATAAAATGGTGCCACATTAAAATTTGAACACAGCTGTCATTTAGAAAAGCAACTATCATGATTCCATATGAACTTGAACACTTGAAGCTGCTTATAACTCAGAAGCACCGGATAGAGGGAGAGCTCTGTAGATTCTAGTCTCATTGTTGAATTTTTATTATAACTAACTTTTAGACATACTGGTCCTAGATTGAATAGAATATTTATATTAGGTGTAAGTGAAGTATTCATAATTCTTGCATTTCTCTACATTTTGCATCAAAAAGGATTTTGTTACTGAGCCAACCCTTTTGAAGTTTACCCATATGTGTAGTGTGAAGTGGGCTTCCCCGGTGGCTCAGCAGTGAAGAATCTGCCTCCAATGCAAGAAACCTGGGTTTGATGCCTGGGTGAGGAATATCCCCTGGAGGAGGACCCCACAACTCACTCCAGTATTCTTGCCTGGAGAAACCCATGGACAGAGGAGCCTGGCGGGCTACAGTCCATAGGATCACAAAGAGTCAAACACCACAGACGTGACTGAGCTCACGCATAATATAAAGTTTATTGGAAGTGCTAAGGTAATAATCATGTATTTTCCTATGCATATATGATTTTATGGCAAGTATAATTAGTATATGTCCTTTTATATTTCTTCTCAGTATTTCAGTCTTTGAAAATACGTCATACCATGTGAATCAGCCTATAAAGTTATTATAAAAATTGCCCATCTTGTAGATTTTTTTCTTCCTACTGTTTTCTGGAAAAGCAGAAACTTTTAAAAATGATTAGGAAACTTAGAAAAGATTAGATAAATTTTAAAAAGCGTGATTGACAATTTTATTTCCCTCATCATATAAAGCATAGTCTTCACAATTCCTTTGGTCCTAAAGATTTTCAAATTGTTTCACTTCAGTTAAGAGATTTCTGCTGTTTGTCCCTAGAACATAAGGCTTCAGAGAGATTTAGAAAGTAGATGATAGCTTTTTATTTGCAGTAATCATAGAAATTTAGCTAGCGTAGACCAATAGGCCTTAAAAAGTGTGAATATACTGTATGTAAAGTATATCAATAAATCTGACTAGAAGTTACAAAACTGTGTTTTGAAAAATTATTTTTTCTTGAGAGAAGTATAAAAGTACCCACTGTGAGGAAAGTAAACATTTGAAAACCCAAACTGGAAAATATATAAATTGGAAGAAGAATAAGTTTGGCTTTATAGAAGAATTCATAATAGAATTATATTTTGTGACCCACAAATATATTTTACAATGATTCAGTTATAAAACCCTACTTATAAAATTTCAGAAACAAATCATGGATATGACATATAGCTTTTTATATATGTGTTATAAAATATTTGATCATTCATAGTAACAATTCTGGATGGATTTAAATGTAAATGTTTGAACAATAAACACTTAAAATGTACAAAATAATGTTATTCTGAGAGGAGATATGAAGCTGTGTAAGGTATAGATTTTAAGCTCCCTGGCTCACATTCTGGGCTTCCCTGGTAGCTCATCTGGTAAAGAATCCACGTGCAATGTGGGAGACCTGGGTTTGGTCCCTGATTTGGGAAGATCCCCTGGAGAAGGGAATGGCTATCCACTCCAGTATTCTGGTCTGAAGAATTCCATGAACTATAGTCCATGGGGTTGCAAAGAGTAGGACACAACTGAGTAACTTTCACTTTCACTTGGGCTTCCCTAGTGGCTCAGTTGGTAAAGAATCTGCCTGCAGTGCAGCAGACCCGGTTCGATCCCCTGGTCAGGAAATTTCCTGGAGAAGGAAATGGTAACCCACTCCAGTATTCTTGCCTGGAGAATCCCATGGACAAAGGAGCAAGAAAGGCTGCAGCCCATGGAATCACAAAGTCGGACACAACTGTGCAACTAACTCACTTTTTTTTTCAGCTCACATACTGGGTAAGCATAGAACTGTACATACACGAGGAAGTCTGATATAAAGCAGCCTGAGCTACAGGGCTACGAGAGAAGTCTAGAGAGAAGAGCCCCAAATTGAAGTTCCTAAAGTTCCTAAGCGTGTGTGTATGTATTGTTCACATGACTTAGTTGCTCAGGCATGTCCAGCTCTTTGCCAGGCTCCTCGGTCCATGGAATTCTCTAGGCAGGAATACTGGAGTAGGTTGCCATTCCCATCTTTCAAGGGATCTTCCCAATGTAGAGATCGAGCCCAGGTTTCCTGCACTGCAGGCAGATTCTTCACTGTCTGAACCACCAGTGAAGCCCAAAGTTCCTAAGGATTATTCTAAAACGAATGCCCATCACATACATGAAAGAACAAATAAAGTTGAAGGTAGAACAGAAAATATGTAGGCCTGTGATTGCTAAAGCAGGAGAAAAAAAAATTCAATGCGGAAGAAGTATAGAAAAAAATGGGAAAACTAAAGGTAACTTTTGAGAACTTGAGGATAATAAAGATAATTTGAAATAGTTGTTGACTTTATTAATTATCCTTCAGTGTCTCCTTCTTCCTTAGAATAAAGTCTACATCTCTCAGTCTCCCTTGCAGGCTAGTTCTTGCCACTAGGACATAAGTTTCAAGAACCTTAAGAGACTGCTGTGTTCTCTTTTTGCCAGTCTTCCCCTCTTATTTCATTCTGCCACATGAAACAGGACACAGAGACCACTATCTCAATCCCTGAAGACAATGGCCACTCTGAGATGACAGAACATAGAAATGGAAGCTGTAAGTGGGCTTCTTAGAGCAGAACTATCATACCAAACCTCCCCGTTCGATTTCTGGATTTTGTGTGAAACAGGAAGTTTTATTTAAGCTTCTTTTAGCTGGGATTTTTTTTTAATTATTCACAACCAAACTTGATCCTAAATAATATTTCTTGTGGTCAACATTATAGTATCATTACTAAGAGTAAAATAAGGACTGCTGCTGCTGCTGCTAAGTCGCTTCGGTCGTGTCCTACAGTGTGCGACCCTATGGACGGCAGCCCACCAGGCTCCCCCTTCCCTGGGATTCTCCAGGCAAGAACACTGGACTGGGTTGCCATTTCCTTCTCCAATGCATGAAAGTGAAAAGTGAAAGTGAAGTTGCTCAGCCGTGTCCCATGTCCGACTCTTACCAGGCTCCTCTGTCCATGGGAGTTTTCAGGCAAGAGTACTGGAGTCGGGTGCCATTGCCTTCTCCAAAATAAGGACTAGTAATCCAATTTAGTATTTATGTGTTTTTCACACTATGTGTCAGGTGCTACTAGTTGAGTTACATTTTCTCATCTGCCTCTCTCAATTTAATGTGCTCAGTCGTGTTTGACTCTTTGCAACCCCATGGACTGTAGCCCTCCAGACTCTTCTGTCCATGGGGATTCTCCAGGTATTCTTTAAATATTTTCAGAGGATAATATTCCTTTTGAGATATTATCATCCTCATTTTACAGGTGAGGAAACTAAAATACAGATAGTTTTTTATTTTTAATTACAGAAGGTCATACCCATAGAAAGTGATAAAGCTGGTATTAGATTCTGTCAGTCTGACTCCAAAGTTCATGCATCTTCTTAACCACTGTGCTCTAACCGGCAAACTGGATGGCATAAATTTGTCATGCATCCGATGAATAGATTCTGTGGTTTCTGGAGAGTTCCTTAACTCTGCCCAAACCTTCCTAAACAGTCCCTTGGTTAAATTTTCTTCAATTAACTGCTAGACTCGGCTATATTTTTCCCACACCAATATATCAGTTTTTTATGTGTTTTTTTTTAGCTTTTGCCTCCTCCAGAAGCTAGAATGGTAATTTTTTTTCTTTTTTTTTTTTTCAGTTTGTCTTTTTTTTTTCCTTCTTTTTTTTTCACTTTTTAAATTTTTTTGTTTCTTTTTATTTTTTTAATTTTTCTGGTAATTTTTTTCTGTGACACTTTTTCCTAATTCTGAAGTATATTTCAGTTTGCCTTTTTTTTTTTTTTTTTTTTTTAGTCACCCAGCCTTCTGTTGCTTCCCTATTTAGAGCAGAAAGAGAGACAGATTGACAAAGATCTTCTTTCAAGGTTCTTAGGGTAAAGATCTTCGATTAGGATATCTCCTGTCAAAATTAATGTTCCCCTAATTCTTAAAGACAAATGCAACATTTTTCCTCACATACAAACCAGGTAGCTATATATGACTAGAAATGTATGACCAAATTTCTCTGAGAAGCCTAGAAATAAAGCAGTAGACATAGAGTGTTTTTTTTGCCGGTTCCCCATCCCTTCCTTTTGTGAAACCAACTGCTACCTTTGACCAAAGTGAAAGTGAAGTCTCTCAGTCGTGTCCAACTCTGCGACCCCGTGGACTGTAGCCCACCAAGCTCCTCCGTCCATGGGATTCTCCAGGCAAGAGTACTGGAGTGGGTTGCCATTTCCTTCTCCAGCGGATCTTCCCAACCCAGGGATAGAACCCAGGTCTCCCACATTGCAGGCAGATGCTTTAACCTTTGAGCCACCAGGGAAGCCCCTACTTTGAACAAAACTGAGCGCAGAAAGTGAAAAATGGGTCAGGCTGTGGGGAAGATTAGGCATATGTAAACAAGAAACAAATGGAGTTTTGCAAGGAAATTTTACTTTTTTAAGCTGTTCTAAAGATTGCATATAGTTGGACCATACCGTAGACAGAAGAATCAACTTTGGGTGAAGAACTTTGAAAAGGACAGTAGAAGATCTCACTGTAGTTTAACTATGGTCATAAAAAGGATAGACAATAAGATACATGCTAAATCAATACTTCAAGTTGTGTTCTACATATTCAAAGACCATAAGGTATGAAAATTACACAACTGAAAATGATTAAGAAAGTGAACAGGGAAAGATGCAGCAACAGTATCCCAGTATCTATAGTAAGTGAATAAGGAGTTAGGACTTAGTCAGAGATTGCAACTTGGTATTGCAAAGGAGTAACCAAGAGAAGTTTAAATGAAACAGAAGATGTCTCCAGTAGTTAGCAGAAGACATGCCTAAAACAGAACTGATCTGAAAAGTTCAAAAAGAAAACAATGAGAAATTAATTACAGCCTTGATCTTTACCATTCACATCCGATTAAATTCATCTTATAGCCTGCGAGATATTGATAATGCACTTTACACATGTTTGTTTGCTTCTGCTCTGCAAACTAAATTTCCTTTTAAAATCACTCAAAGAACTTCAGGTTCTTTCTGTGGAAAAACTCTAATGTAATGAATAATTTCTGTTTATGATTGGTTTTAATTCTTCTTGGTTCTTTTTGCAGTACAAAGGATTCGTGAGTTTTTTGTTTTTGCTTTAGAAATGTATTGTGCCTAGACATACTCAAATAGTAGATGATGTATCAGTGTATACACACACTAATTGCTTGATCTTTGGTGTTTGGTCTTAAGTATTTTAAAATACTAGAATGCTATGTGTAAAATTGGCAAAAAACAATGGTAAAACAAAGCTTGAGTTAAACTACAGGTTAAGCCTATGATGATATCCAACTTCCAGCTTATATTTTTACGTTTAGTCTACCCTAAAGATCCTTGGAAGGTACGTTATGACCAACCTAGATAGCATATTAAAAAGCAGAGATATTACTTTGCCAACAAAGGTCCGTCTAGTCAAGGCTATGGTTTTTCCAGTAGTCATGTATGGATGTGAGAGTTGGTCTGTGAAGAAAGCTGAACGCTGAAGAATTTCTGCCTTTGAACTGTGGTGTTGGAGAAGACTCTTTCGAGTCCCTTGGACTGCAAGGAGATCCAACCAGTCCATCCTGGTTGGAGGAGGAGACCAGTCCTGGGTGTTCATTGGAAGAACTGATGCTGAGATTGAAACTCCAGTACTTTGGCCACCTCATGCGAAGAGTTGACTCATTGGAAAAGACTCTGATACTGGGAGGGATTGGGGGCAGGAAGAGAAGGGGACGACAGAGGATGAGATGGCTGGATGGCATCACTGACTCGATGGACGTGAGTCTGAGTGAACTCCGGGAGTTGGTGATGGACAGGGAGGCCTGGCGTGCTGCAATTCATGGGGTCGCAAAGAGTCGGACGCAATTGAGCGACTGAACTGAACTGAAAGATAAATAGTTTACAAAAATTGGGAAGAATATCGAACATACTGAACTGGACCTCCACGAAGCCTAGACTAGGAGTACAAACTTAGGATCATCAAAATATGGATGATATTTGGAATCGTGGCAATAGATGAGATCATTTTTGGAGAGATTATTTTTAAAAGGAAATTAGGATCTAGTCCAAAGCCCTGAAGAACTCTGACTTTAGGAATCAAATACAGTTAAGTGGAGTCAGCAAAGAAGACTGAACAGGAGTTTGAAGGGAACCCGCACAGAGTCGGGCACGACTGAAGTGACTTAGCAGCAGAGACTAGGGCAGTAGCCAGAGGGGTCCAGGGAGGGTTCTCTGTTTACTTTCAGTGGAAGTTGTCAGATTATCCTGTAAAGAGGGAGAGATTTATAACTCAGTACAGACAGAAAGGATGATCGAAGGTACAGAAGCTTTGACAGAACAGGAAGAAAGGAAATGAAGGGGAATCAGATGATAAACAAACAAACTAATTTTGACTGGGAGTTCCAGGAAAAGCCAAGATAATGATACTAGATAACATTTATTGAGTACTTGCATTGTGTCATGCTCTGCTCCAGTGTCTTACATGTATTAATGTGCTTCATCTTCATAACAAACTCTGAAATAAGAACACTTTATTATTCCTATTAAACAGATGAAGAAGTTGCTCCTAAGCCCACAGCTGGTAAGGGGCAAAGCTCAGGCTATTAACCACTTAATGAGAACACTGATGTAGGTCAGCAGAATTGGTTTGGGAAAGATAGGAAAGTTTTCTCATAACTTCTATTTTCTCAATAATTAGAAGTAGTTCATCAGCATAAAAGGGAGGTCATGTGTCACAAATATTGAATGTTTAGCAGAAAAAAAAGCCTAGGTTCTGGGATCAGACTGACAGAGCTGGAATCCTGGTTTTCACACTTACCTTGGATCTTCGACATGTGACTAAAGCACTCTGAACCTCAATTTTTCACCTTAAATGAAGATTATTGTACTTATTAGATTGTCTGAGGAATGTATGGAATAATTTTTAGGACTGTACCTTGTGTAATTCAGTGAATATAAGTGTTTCTTGTTACTACTATGGTGATTATTATTATTGTCCCAGCCTGCCCAGTTGTGTGATTTTCTACATTGGTATGTGGCACAAAAGGAATGAAGAGCTGTAGATTTTTCTGTTTTTAGGTGAGTGCTATGGAGAGAAAAAGTGGCAAAGGAATTGGGAGTAGTGGTTAGAGAATAATGTAGCTAACTGTGTTTTAAGACTCAACCAAAAAAATTTAAAAACTTGTCTAATTGTATTAGCATTGCTTTGTTTGACAAATTCCTATTTCAAAGTAATAATTTCTGAAAAAGACAGTTCCTCTATTTCATGTTAGACATATAGCATAATCATTAAGCTTCTAAGTGTTGATTATATGCAAATGTTAGGGACATTAAATTTTTTCTTATAAAATATACATTATGCTAAATATTATAAACTCATTATAAGATGATTTTCCCCTACTAAAATATCACTGAAGTCTAAATGTTTACAATAAGTCAAGTGTTCACTGATGCTTAAATTCAACTTTCTATACCCACTTTAATTCAAATCCAGTGTTACTTAACCACCATCATACAAACTAAGGTGCTACTGTTTCCTTGCTTTAAAGCTATGAATATTCATTGTCCTACCTAGATTATTTGTATGGTAGATTATTTGTCCTACCTAGATTATTTGTATGGTAAAAATGTATGGTACATTTTTCCCGTTTCTTCCATTATTTCTAATTACTTCAATTGATTACTATTTTCCCCACAAAACTTTAGAATCAGAATTTATTTAAATTTTCCACACTTTGTGTATCTCTCCCATTCCCAGTGGTCTTTATTTGTGCTACACTTGAAATAATAGGATGAACAATTAACTTTAAGTTTGTGAAAAGAAGAAAGCCATGTTTCACAGCTAGTGTCAAGTTTTGTTTACTTATTTCATGTCATAGATTCTACATTTACAATATTAGGAGAATGTTCAAACAAACTTTAGCATATGCATATGTATGTGTAAATACTTTCATGTGTCAGATTTTAATTATAGAATAGTTTGACCTTTGTAAGTTGAAAGTATTTATAAATAGAAAATATTTATGTTATCTAGTATATTAGCTTAAAAATGGTAGTCATTCTGTTATCTAATATATTAGCTAAAACTGCAACTGCTAGATTACAAACTATAGTACTTCCAAACACCAGAAGGGGACATTGGTAGTCAACCAGTTCTGGAAAAAACAAAGTTAGTGTAGCTCACTCTCTTGTTTTAAGAGAGGGTGTGACAGACTTAAGGCTCATGACTTGAATCAGAAGAACGGAATGAAGCTAACAACTCGTCTTTACTCATTTCCCCCAAGGAGTTGAAGCAGAACAAAAATAAAGCTGAAATCATCTTTTCCTTACATTTTGGTCTTTATAGGCCAAATTAATTCTTGATTCTAATTAAGGTTCCTAATTAGCTTTGGATCATGGATGCTACATAAATCTAACAAAACTAGGCATCCTGTCCATAAAAATATACAAAATTTTAGTGCAATTTTAACAAACTTCCAGTCTCATTAAAGCCTATATAAGGCCCACAGACCAAAGATTCAGAACTATTCTGGACTGTAACAAGTCCATCCAAAAAGCTACAGGAGGAGGAGTTGTATACCCAAAGTAATCATGTGTTAAATGTCCAGGTTTAACCTGACATAAATATTGAAAAACAAACGTTCAGACCAGCATTCAGAATGTAAAAGTGTCTCTTTCCTGATGAGTTCAATGCATAACAACTGACTCTCTGGTAATCTTTCCGCAGGATGAAAGTGTAGACTTTGTAGTCAACATCCTTATCAGGACTAAATATCCCGCTGTAGCTGGATTACTCAAGTTCCTGCTTTATCTGCCTCCTTCTGGTGCCAGACTTTGGCACCTCCAACAGAAAGTAGGAAAAAGAACTGAACGCATGAAACTTAAATGATTTGATTTTATTTTCAGTTGAATACCTTGACTAAATAGCTTGGTGCAAAGGAAACTGCTATTTTGCTCTAAGTTTTTTCCCTTTCTCTTACTGCTATATGTGTATAGCATTGGCTGCCTCCTTAATGAAATATATAATGTCTTAAAGAGATTCTGTGGCTTCTGCACATTACATAAGCCGTAGTCAGTCTGCCTCAGAATGAATGCAGAAAAATTGTAAATTTAGTCTCAGAAGCATGCTGCTAAAGCAGACCCAGCCAGCTTTTCAGCCTTCAAAGCAGCTTTGTATAAAGCAGCACATTTGGAAATCTGTCGCTGGTACACTCTATTCATACTGGATTAATAAGAAGTAAAATTTAACATGACGAAGAAAAAGACATAGAATATAAGAAAGGATCACAAAAATGGAAAAAGCAATAAATTCCAACAAAATCCAGTATTAGTTAAGTTTTCAAATACCTAGACATTTATGTTTTTGAATGCTGACAATATACTCTTATTAATGAAATGTCCCCTCTCTTGACCTCAATGCCCAGTGGCAAATTCCTCTTTGCAGTGTACATTTGCCTGTGTTCCACACTGCTATTGCTTTTTCAGGTAGGCAAAAAGTAAATATATAGTAAATACCACCACTGTCATTTAACATTAAATGTTTGATACAAAATAATGGACTTGACTACAATTATCGGAGTTAAGTGAGCTGCCTCAAATTCTTCGTGGAATAAGATCATTTCAAAAAAGATAATAAAAAATTAAGATTAAGGGATTTTTTTCTTATCTCCATGGGTGACAGTTTAGTTTAATTTATGTGAAAGATTTCTTTTTCTTTTATATCTCTTTTATTTCAAGTGGTGTCACTACCTTTATTGTAAGATTTTTAAAAGTTTAACTTTATATTACAAATTGTTTCAAATATAAAAAATATAAAGATTATAAAGGCTTCATATATATTCATTATCCAGCTTTGACACTTAACATTTTCCCCAACTTGACTGTAAAGGGTTTTAATGTATCTATAATTGAAACTAGAATTATTTAATCTATATAATAAATAATATATAATTAGATTATAAATATTATATAAACCATAAATAATTGGAAACTCTTGAAAGAGATCATTTTGAATTATTTTTAGAAGACAACTATTTATTGTTCCTTCAGAAAGGAATTGGGCTTATAAACAGAATTCTTATTGGCAGTTAACTTTATTTTCATGGTGCTTGATGGTAATTTTTAGAAACATTTTTTAAAGAGGAGACTCTAAGAATAAATATCAAAGTAACATGCTTAGCAATAGCCAAACCAAGTGGTCAAACTTATTAAGCTCAGTTAAATACATATCTCTCTATCAAACTGAAGCTGAGCTAATAGCATGTGATACACCATTGCATGAGTCGGGCTTCCTAAATCTTGATTTCTTTGAAAAGCAAATGAAGAATGCAGACAGTGCATTCATTGTACTGAGTCACTGGGTTGAAAAAGAGAAAGATAAACCACCTACTGAACAATCACATTTTTTTCTTCTAGGTGATTCACAATTCTTTGAAGACTGGCACTCATCCAGTGCTCATTTCATATATTCTGGTCTCGGGCAACTTTGACTATGGGAATTTGATTATGTAAAAAACTCTCTAACTGATGTATCATTATCATCATTCAGTCACTGAATGGTGTCCAGCTCTTTGTGACACCATAGACCGTAGTGTGCCAGGCTTCCCTGAGTTCCTCAGGCTTCCCTCACCACCTCCCAGAATTTGCCCAAGTTTATTTCCATTGAATCGGTGATACCATCCAACCATCTCATCCTCTGTCACCCTTTTCTTCTTCTACCTTCAATCTTTCCCAGCATCAGGGTCTTTTCCAATGAGTCGGCTTTTTGCATCAAGTGTCCAAAGTACTGGAAATTCAGCTTCAGCATCAGTCCTTCTAATGAGTATTCAGAGTTGATTTCCTTTAAGATTGACTGGCTTATAGGTGTAAACAAAAACAATTTTTAAAAGTCAGATAATTTTCAGAATCCTGGTGTTATGTTTATTAAAACTTTTTTCAGCTAGTGTTAAATTTTTGCTAGATATTTGCACTAGTTGACAAGAAAAATTACAAAATCATTTTGATTGATTCAGTCTAAGAAAAGTTTCTCCTTTTTCTGTTTCCAAAGAAGCATCAGTTCATTTCAGTTCAGTTCAGTCGCTCAGTCGTGTCTGACTCTTTGCGACCCCATGAATCACAGCACGCCAGGCCTCCTTGTCTATCACCAACTCCCGGAGTTCACTCAGACTCACGTCCATCGAGTCAGTGATGCCATCCAGCCATCTCATCCTCTGTCATCCCCTTCTCCTCCTGCCCACAATCCTTCCCAGCATCAGAGTCTTTTCCAATGAGTCAACTCTTCGCATGAGGTGGCCAAAGTACTGGAGTTTCAGCTTTAACATCATTCCTTCCAAAGAAATCCCAGGGCTGATCTCCTTCAGAATGGACTGGTTGGATCTCCTTGCAGTCCAAGGGACTCCCAAGAGTCTTCTCCAACACCACAGTTCAAAACCATCAATTCTTCGGTGCTCAGCTTTCTTCACAGTCCAACTCTCACATCCATACATGAGCACTGGAAAAACCATAGCCTTGACTAGACAGACCTTTGTTGGCAAAGTAATGTCTCTGCTTTTTAATATGCTGTCTAGGTTGGTCATAACTTTTCTTCCAAGGAGTAAGCGTCTTTTAATTTCATGGCTGCACTCACCATCTGCAGTGATTTGGGAACCCAAGAAAATAAAGTCTAACACTGTTTCCACTGTTTTCCTATCTATTTCCCATGAAGTGATGGGACCAGATGCCATGATCTTCATTTTCTGAATGTTGAGTTTTAAGCCAAGTTTTTCACTCTCCTCTTTCACCTTCATCAAGAGGCTTTTTAGTTCCTCTTCGCTTTCTGCCATAAGGGTGGTGTCATCTGCATAGCTGAGGTTATTGATATTTCTCCTGGCAATCTTGATTCCAGCTTGTGTTTCTACCAGCCCAGCGTTTCTCATGATGTACTCTGCATAGAAGTTAAATAAGCAGGGTGACAATATACAGCCTTGACGTACTCCTTTTCCTATTTGGAACCAATCTGTTGTTCCATGTCCAGTTCTAACTGTTGCTTCCTGACCTGCATACAGATTTCTCAAGAGGCAGGTCAGGTGGTCTGGTATTCCCATCTCTTTCAGAATTTTCCACAGTTTATTGTGATACACACAGTCAAAGGCTTTGGCATAGTCAATAAATCAGAAATAGATGTTTTTCTGGAGCTCTCTTGCTTTTTCGATGATCCAGCGGATGTTGGTAATTTGATCTCTGGTTCCTCTGCCTTTTCTAATATCCCCAAAGCTATAGCCAGTACTGACAGCAAAAATGCTCTTCTATGCATAGAAGAGCTGTCAGTACTGGCTATAGCTTTGGGGATATTATTATATTGATAAGCTTGATTAATATACTCTTCATTTAATTTTTGTTTATTAAATTTTAGGTTAAGCCTAAGATCTATTGTAAGAAAAAATGCTGTAATAAAATAGAGAAATATTAATCTTTATAATTTTATATTGTTTGTGGTTTCAAGTGCCTTTTTCTCTCTATAACATACAAAATCCAAACTGCATTTTCCCCATGAATTTACAATGTGGGGGAGAAAAGAAGTCTTTAAAATTTAGAGCAGCAAGACTCCATACTTTGGAAAACAGGGAAAAATAAGTTTAAACTGCTCTTGTAGTAAAAAGCGCACTTTCATGCAGTGCTGTAACCCTTTTCAAGATTAATTTCAACCTATGTATAAAGAACATTCAAAATATCCACACCTTCTAAATATGAACACACATTTATATACTCTTCTCTCTATATCAAGGATCATTATTTGATTTTTTGAAATATAATAAAAGCTTGTTGGTGTATTCCTTTCTGTATTTATTTTTTAATTGAAGGCAAATTGCTTTACAATGTTGTGTTGACTTCTGCCATACAACAATGCAAATCAGCCATAATTATACATATATCCCCTCCCTCATGAGCCTCCCTCCGCTCCCCCTATCCCACCCCTCTAGGTCATCACAGAGCACCAAGTTGGGTTGCCTGTGTTATGTAGCAACCTCTCACTGGCTATCTATTTCACACGTGCGCCTGATGGGCTACAGTCTCTAGGGTGGGAAAGAGTCAGACACGACTGGGCATACATGCACAGTGTATATATTAATATGTTGATGCTACTTTCCCCATTCGTCCCACTCTCTCCTTGCCCTACTGTGTCCACAAGTCCATTCTGTACAACTGCGTCTCCATTTTATCCCTGCAAATAGGTTCATCAATACCATTTTTCCTGACTCCATACACATGCTTCAATATACAATATTTGTTTCTCTTTCTGACTTACTTCGTTCTGTATAACAGGCTCTAGGTTCATCCACCTCACTAGAACTGACTCAGATTCATGCCTTTTTATGGCTAATATTCCACTGTATATATGTAACACATCTTCTTTATGCATTCATCTGTTGATGGACATCCAGATTGCTCCCATGTCCTGGCTATTGTACATAGTGCTGCAGTGAGCACTAGGGTACATGGTCTTTCAGAATTGTGGTTCTCTCAGGGTATATGCCCAGTAGTGGGATTGCTGGGTCATATGGTAGATTTATTCCTCACACTCATATATTCTGCTCCCAGATGTATTCCCTAAGGAAAAAAATCTTAAAAAAAAAATTGTGCACAAGGATACTATTCATATTAAAATAGATTAGATACAATTTAAATTCTCATAGTAGGAAATATTTACAAGAAAATTCTAAGCAATTCCATGTCAGTGAAAGAAAACATGGATATACAGGTCTTAACTAAAATCTCCTGTGTATCTCTTGCTAGCTGGGGATTTTGACAAAAGTTCTTGGTCTTCTATTAGCTTTTGAGAATGACAAAGTAGGCCTTGGTAGGCAAAGTAGGCCCTATAATGAAAACAAGTAGATCAACAGCTTAATGAGATGTGGGTAACACCATAAACTCTTGGTACTTAAGGTGTTCAGTTCAGTTCAGTTGCTCAGTCATGTCTGACTCTTTGTGACCATATGGACTGCAGTATGGCAGCCTTTCCTGTTCATCACCAACTCCTGTTTGCTCAAACATGTCCATCAAGTTGGTGATGCCATCCAACTATTGGTCCCTTCTCCTCCTGCCTTCAATCTTTCCCAACATCAGGGTCTTTTCAAATGAGTCAGCCCTTCGCATCAGGTGGCCAAAGTATTGGAGTATCAGCTTCAATATCAGACCTTTAGGTTGGACTGGTTGGATCTCCTTGCAGTCCAAGGGACTCTCAAGAGTCTTCTCCAACACCACAGTTCAAAAGCATCAATTCTTTGGTGCTCAGCTTGCTTTATAGTCCAACTCTCACATCCATACATGACTACTGGAAAAACCATAGCCTTGACGAGAACTTTGTGGCAAAGCAATGTCTCTGGTTTTTAATATGCTGTCTAGGTTGGTCATAAGTAAGCATCTTTTAATTTCATGGCTGCAATCACCATCTGCAGTGAGTTTGGAGCCCCCAAAAATAAAGTCAGCTACTGTTTCCCCATCTATTTGCCATGAAGTGATGGGACTAGATGCCATGATCTTAGTTTTCTGAATGTTGAGCTTTAAGCCAACTTTTTCACTCTACTCTTTCACTTCATCAAGAGGCCCTTTAGTTCTTCTTCACTTTCTGCCATAAGGGTGGTGTCATCTGCATATCTCAGGTTATTGATATTTCTCCCGGCAATCTTGATTCCAGCTTGTGCTTCCTTCAGCCCAGCGTTTCTCATTATGTACTCTGCATAGAAGTTAAATAAGCAGGGTGACAATATACAGCCTTGACATACTCCTTTTCCTATTTGGAACCAGCCTGTTGTTCCATGTCCAGTTCTAACTGTTGCTTCCTGACCTACATACAGGTTTCGCAAGAAGCAAGTCATGTGGTCTGGGATTCCCATCTCTTAGAATTTTCCACAGTTTATTGTGATCCACACAAAGGCTTTAGCATAGTCAATAAAACAGAAATAGATGTTTTTCTGGAACTCACTTGCTTTTTCGATGATCCAGTGAATGTTGGCAATTTGATCTCTGGTTCCTCTGCCTTTTCGAAAACCAGCTTGAACATCTGGAAGTTCATAGTTCATGTATTGCTGAAGCCTGGCTTGGAGAATTTTGAACATTACTTTACCAGCGTGTGAGATGCGTGCAACTGTGTGGTAGTTTGAGCATTCTTTGTCATTGCCTTTCTTTGGGATTGGAATGAAAACTGACCTTTTCCAGTCCCGTGGCCACTGCTGAGTTTTTCAAATTTGCTGACATATTGAGTGTAGCACTTTCACAGCATCTTTTAGGATTTGAAATAGCTCAACTGGAATTCCATCACCTCCACTAGCTTTGTTTGTAGTGATGCTTCCTAAGGCCACTTGACTTCACATTCCAGGATGTCTGGCTCTAGCTGAGTGATCACACCCTCGTAATTAACTGGGTCGTGAAGATCTTTTTTGTACAGTTCTTCTGTGTATTCTCGCCACCTCTTCTTAATATCTTCTGCTTCTGTCAGGTCCATACCATTTCTGTTCTTTATTGAGCCCATCTTTGCATGAAATGTTCCCTTGGTATCGCTAAAAAGATGTCCTTTTCATTATAGGGGACTAGAATGCAAAAGTAGGAGGTCAGGAAACACCTGGAGTAACAGGCAAATTTGGCCTTGGAGTACAGAATGAAGCATGGCAAAGGCTGATAGAGTTTTGCCAAGAGAATGCACTGGTCATAGCTAACACCCTCTTCCAACAACACAAGGGAAGACTCTACACATGGACATCACCAGATGGTCAACACCAAAATGAGATTGATTATATTCTTTGCAGCCAAAGATGGAGAGGCTCTATACAGTCAGCAAAAACAAGACTGGGAGTCAACTGTTGCTCATATCATGAACCCCTTATTGTCAAATTCAGACTTAAATTGAAGAAAGTGGGGAAAGCCACTAAACCATTCAGGTATGACCTAAATCAAATCCCTTATGATTATACAGTGGAAATGACAAATAGATTTAAGGGACTAGATCTGATAGACAGAGTGCCTGATGAACTATGGATGGAGGTTCGTGACATTGTACAGGAGACAGGGATCAAGACCATCCCCAGGAAAAAGAAATGCAAGAAAGCAAAATGGCTGTCTGAGGAGGCCTTACAAATAGCTGTTAAAAGAAGAGAAGTGAAAAGCAAAGGAGAAAAGGAAAGATATACCCATTTGAATACAAAGTTTCAAAGAATCGCAAGGAGAGATACGAAAGCCTTTCTCGGTGATCAAAACCGTCGGTTCTTCTTTATAGTCCAAAAGCTTTCTTTATAGTCCAACTCTCACATCCATACATGACTACTGGAAAAACTGTAGCCTTAGCAAGATGGACCTTTGTCAGCAAAGTAATGTCTCTGCTTTTTAATATGCTGTCTAGGTTTGCCATAGCTTTTCTTCCAAGCAGCAAGCATCTTTTAATTTCATAGCTGCAGTCACCGTCTGCAGTGATTTTGGAGCCCCCAAAAATAAAGTCATCCACTGTTTCCTCTGTTTCCCCATCTATTTGCCATGAAGTGATGGGCCCAGATGCCATGATCTTAGTTTTCTGAATGTTGAGTTTTAAGCCAGCATTTTCACTCTCCTCTTTCACTTTCATCAAGAGGCTTTTTAGTTCCTCTTCACTTTCTGCCATAAGGGTGGTATCATCTATGTATCTGAGGTTATTGATATTTCTCCTGGCAATCTTGATTCCAGCTTGTGCTTCATCCAGCCCGATATTTCACATGATGTACTCTTCATATTAGTTATTATATACAACACACAAGGTATTAGAGCAATACGTTTCCTCAGCTCAGATTCTATAGCAGAAGAGAGAAAGTGAGGGAAATACTAAACTATCTTTCAAGCCCCTTGAAAGATCATAACCTGAGATTAAGTTTTCGGCCAAATAGACCTTCAAATAGTGCAACCTGGACCTTTGGTGGTCTGACAAGGGGTCAGGACAAGGCAACCACAGCAGTTTCCAGACCCACAATGGCTGACATGGACAATGGCTGATAGAGCTGGACTTTTAAGGCATAAAATCCACTAACCTGTGGGGACCAAAATGAACTTTGCCCTCAGGAGTCTTTGTATCTCCTGTGGTACCCACAAAGCCCAATGCCAAAGCTGTTCCTTTCATAGATTGAAAAGGCCATTGTCAAAACCATCCCCTTTGTATGCATTCCATGTGTTGATCTACTCCATCATCTTTTAGTTGAGCCAAAAAATGTAGTGCCACTGACTGCAAAGACCTTTTTTTAAAATGTACTTATATCAAAAGGTAAATACAAATTCTCCAGTCCCTCTTTTTTTCTTTGCTAGAATGGACAAGGTCAGTAGGCAGCTTCATGCTGAGGGTAAGACAGAAAAGGGCATACTATGTTAGGAGGAAAAAATAATGGTGATAATTTTGGTGTCTGGCCAGGGTGTGCTATAGGGACATATCTTCCCTGATAAGAGAAAGAGGAAGCTTCCTTTCACTAAAGAGAGTCAACATTCAAGAGGTCAGTGGGAGAAGATGTGGGACTCCAAAGGCAGGAAATAATTTAAAAGGAACTTACTCATAGAGTTAGGCTTAAAGTAAGAATTACTCTCAAAGGAAATGTATGGTGTCATAATTCTGCCTAAAGTTGTCTGGATAACAGTTTAGGAAACCTGCTTCCTCTCTCTTCCTCTAAATCTTGGAGAACAGAGAATTTAATATCACTGGAGGTGATGGGAGGGGAAGTAGTAGAGATACCAAAACCCCTGGAGCCAGCTTTCCATTTCCCTGGAACTAAAGGTAGCATCAACTCCTACTTTTTACACTTCTTTCCAGGGTCTGGCCCAGCCCATGTGAGAATCATCAAGATTCTCCCCATCTCTTGAAAGACTCTGAAACTCCAGCAGAGGAAGTGTGGAAGAGTAAGTGTGAAAGGAGCATCTGTAAAGCTACAGAAGTTATTTTCCCAAAAGTAAGAACCCCTTTTAATCTGTCCCCATTTTAGAAAACTAAAATATTCTAACACTAATAAAAAGTAGCCAACTTTATAGGAAAAAAAAAAAGAACACCTGAAGGTTTTGAGTTTTGTAGGAATGGCAACCCAGTCATTGTGTTAGTTTAAAAATTCTACTTTGTCTAACCTAGTAAGGGGAAAAGATGGCCTGATTAGGTTTCAACTGTTTTCATTTCTGGGGCTCATGTTCTCATAATAGTTAAAATTGAGTAGAAAAATCAGAAAATCATAACATTTTAGAGCTAAATAGGCCTGGGAGATCATTCATTCCTTTTCATTTTATGGCAGAGAAATTTTAGAAAGGATAAATGGCTCAAATGTAGGAAGCCAAAAAGTAGTGAGAGAAGCAGTAAGTATATATAATCCATAAAATGAAAATCAGATCAGATGAAATCTGGAGTTTATTATAGAAATTGTCATTACACTGAACCATATTTTCTCTGCTGTTTTGGGTATATGTTTGTTGTCTCTCATTGTGTTGGTTAGGAATGGAACAAAGTTTTTCAAAATTACTGCTACATTGGAAATCTACAAAAATGGGGACTAGACTATTTTGGGACCATTGTTCAGAAGTGCATTTAACTTAGAAATGGTTACCATGGAGATAAGCACATGGTGTGTGACTCTATAGGTTTCCAGTTGCAGTTTTTTATGCTGCTGAGACATAAATAGCCAATATACACACATACATGCACACGAGGCCATGCACACAGGCACAATGAATTTAATTGTTCCTCTCTTTCTGTAACATAATATTAGATTGATGCAAATGTAATTTTGCGATTTCAGATCATGAATTTTAAATCGTTATCAGGCTCAAACACATCTTTATTAATCAAAATAGGAACCATTACACTCAACACATTTTTGCCAGTGAGAAATAAGTTTTTTTCCTGTAATATAAAAATCTGTGCTTCGTTCTATGCACTCTTGGAAAGCATTTTCTGCCTCCTGCTGGTTGTGGAGGCATTGTCTCTGGAAAAAGTTATTGAGATGCTTGAAGAAGTGATATCAGTTGATTAGAGGTCAGGTGAATATGGCAGATAAGACGAAACTTTGTAGCCCAATTCATTCAACTTTTGCAGCATTGGCTGTGCAAAGTGTGGTCAGGCGTGGTCATGGAGAAGAATTGGACCCTTTCTGTTGACCAATACCAGTTGCAGGTGTGACAGTTTTTGGTGCATCTTATGGATTTGCGGAGCATACTTCTCAGATGTAATGGTTTCGCCTGGATTCATAAAACTGTAGTGGATCAGAGTGGCAGCAGACCACAAAACAGTGACCATGACCTTTTTTTGGTGCAAGTTTGGCTTTCAGAAGTGCTTTGGAGCTTCTTCTTGGTCTAGCATCTGGCTTTAGGAAGTATTTTGGAGCTTCTTCTTGGTCCAGCAACTTGGTAATCACTGGTTGTTGCATAAAATCCACTTTTTGTCACATGTCACAATCCGATCAAGAAATGGTTTGTTGTTGTTGTGTAGAATAAGAAAAGATGACACTTCAAAATGATGAATTTTTTTTTTTTGATTTGCAGTCAGTTCATGAGGCACCCACTTATGACGCTTTCTCACCTTCCCAATTTGCTTCAAATGCAGAATAACCATAGAATGGCGACCTTAAGTTCTTTGGTAACTTCTCGTGTACTTGTAAGAGGATCAGCTTCGATGACCCTCTCATTTGGTCGTTGTTAATTTCCAAAGCCCAGCCTCTGTGCTCCTCATCTTCAAGACTCTTGTCCCTTCACAAAACTTCCTGAACCACCACTGTACTGTATGTTCCTAGCAGTTCCTAGACCAAATGCATTGTTGATATTGCAAGTTGTCTCCACTGCTTTATAACCCATTTTGAACTCTAATAAAAAAATCACTCAAATTTGCTATTTGTCTAACATCACTTCTATAGTCTAAAATACATACATAAAAAGTTTAAAATATAACCCAGTGCTCTATTATAAACAGAATGGCACAACAGTTGCATAAAAGTGGGAGAAATACTCATACAAAATAAACAGCAAATAATGTCATTAGCAAACAAACAATAAAGAGACATATTTATTAAAATGACATATAACATAACCACATTTATTTAAGAATGTATTCCGATATCACTCAGCAAAGTTCAGCAATGCAAAACAGCAGTGATTTTTGCACCACGCTAATAATAAAATTTCATACAGGGAACTTCACCGGCAGTCCAGTGGTTAGGACTCCATGTTTCCAGTGCAGGCGGTTCGAGTTTGATACCTGATTAGGGAACTAGAATCACAAGTGTGTGGCCAAGAAAAAAAATTCCATGCAATGCTGATCTCTAGTGATGGAAGAATTTGAAAATTCTATATGTATTAAAAAGTAATATTGTACAATGATATGAAAATTACTTTTGAAAAACATTGTAAGGTAGCCTAAACCAAGCTTAAAGACTAATAACACACTTAACAAGTAAATAGGGAGAAGGCAATGGCACCCCACTCCAGTACTGTTGCCTGGAAAATCCCATGGATGGAGGAGCCTGGTGGGCTGCAGTCCATGGGGTCGCTAAGAGTCAGACACGACTGAGTGACTTCACTTTCACTTTCCACTTTCATGCATTGGAGAAGGAAATGGCAACCCACTCCAGTGTTCTTGCCTGGAGAATCCCAGGGACGGGGGAGCCTGGTAGGCTTCAGTACATGGGGTCGCACAGAGTCAGACATGACTGAAGCGACTTGGCAGCAACAAGTAAATAGGATATACATCTTAGAAGTCACTACTCTTTAAAGTGGAAATATAAAAACAAGAACATTAAAAAAGATAGAGTGTATTACAAAAGATTCTTGTTACTTTCCCAAAATTTTCAACAACGTTAGGCAATTGCCTAGTGTTTCTCTGTCTTCCTCTATCTTGTCAGCTATGTGATTTCTTTTTTTTTTCTTTTATTTTCTTTCCTTTACCTTTTCTTCAAGAAATATATATTTTTTTAAGATGCTTAAATTCCTGAGAGACTGAGCACTTTCAGAGGATTACAAAAAAATAAATTTTGATTGAAAATTTCTTTTATTTATTTTATTTAAAAATTTTTTATAGTGGACATTTTCAAAAACCCCAAACCATGTATCCATCAACCAACTTTGATACTTAAACCATATAGTGGATTTCATTACCCAGCTTCCCACATTATTTTACTTTATGATTCTGTTCAGTTGCTCAGTCATGTCTGACTCATTGCAACCCCATGGATGGCAGCAAACATGGGTTTCTTGTCCATCACTAACTCCTGAAGTTCACTCAAACTCGTGTCCATTGACTCAGTGATGCCATCCAACCATCTCATCCTCTGTTGTCCCCATCTCCTTCCACCTTCTATCTTTCCCAGCAACAGGGTCTTTTCAGTTGAGTCACCTCTTCGCATTAGGTGGCCAAAGTATTGGAGTTTCAGCTTCAACATCAGTCCTTCCAATGAACAGCCAGGATTGATTGCCTTTAGGATGGTCTGGTTGGATCTCTTTGCAGTCTAAGGGACTCTCAAGAGTCTTCTCCAACACCACAGTTCAAAAGCATCAATTCTTTGGCTCTCAGCTTTCTTTACAGTCCAACTGTCACATCCATACATGACCACTGGGAAAACCATAGCCTTGACTAGACGGACTTTTTTGGCAAAGTACTGTCTCTGCTTTTTAATATGCTGTCTAGATTTGTCATAACTTTTGTTCCAAGGAGTAAGGGTCTTTTAATTTCATGGCTGTACTCACCATCTGCAGTGATTTTGGACTGCCAAAAATAAAGTCTCTCACAGTTTCCACTGTTTCCCCATCTATTTGCCATGAAGTGATGGGCCCAGATGCCATGATCTTAGTTTTCTGAATGTTGAGCTTTAAGTCAACTTTTTCACTCTCCTCTTTCACTGTCATCAAGAGGCTCCTTAGTTCTTCTTCACTTTCTGCCATAAGGGTGGTGTCATCTGCATAGCTGAGGTTATTGATATTTCTCCCAGCAATCTTGATTCCAGCTTGTGCTTCTTCCAGCCCAGCGTTTCTCATGATGTACTTTGCACAGAAGTTAAATAAGCAGGGTGACAATATACAGCCTTGACATACTCCTTTTCCTATTTGGAACTGGCCTGTTGTTCCATGTCCAGTTCTAACTGTTGCTTCCTGACCTGCATATAGGTTTCTCAAGAGGCAGGTCAGGTGGTCTGGTATTCCCATCTCTTTCAGAATTGTCCACAGTTTATTGTGATCCACATAGTCAAAGGCTTTGGCATAATCTATAAAGCAGAAATAGATGTTTTTCTGGAACTCTCACTATTTTGATGATCCAACGGATGTGGCAATTTGATTTCTGGTTCCTCTGCCTTTTCTAAAACCAGCTTGAACATCTGGAAGTTCACGTACTGATGAAGCCTGGTCTGGAGAATTTTGAGCATTACTTTGCTAGCTTGTGAGATGAGTGCAATTGTGTGGTAGTTTTTCCTCTGTAAAGAGCAATATTGCATAGGAACCTCGAATGTTAGGTCTATGAATCAAGGCAAGTTGGAAGTGCTCAAACAAGAGATGGCAAGGAATCAGTGAACTAAAATGGACTGGAATGGGTGAATTTAACTCAGATGACCATTATATTTACCACTGTGGGCAGGAATCCCTTAGAAGAAAAGCAGTAGTCATCATGGTCAACAAAAGAGTCTGAAATGCAGTACTTGGATGGAATCTCAAAAACGACAGAATGATCTCTGTTCCTTTCCAAGGCAAACCATTAAATATCATGGGGATCCAAGCCTATGCCCCAACCAGTAACACTGAAGATGCTGAAATTGAACAGTTCTATGAAGACCTACAAGACCTTTTAGAACTAATACCCAAAAAAGATGTCCTTTTCATTATAGGGGACTGGAATGCAAAAGTAGGAAGTCAAGAAACACCTGGAGTAACAGGCAAATTTGGCCTGGGAGTACGGAATGAAGCAGGGCAAAGACCAATAGAGTTTTGCCAAGAGAACACACTGGTCATAGCAAACACCCTCTTCCAACAACACAAGAGAAGACTCTATACATGGACATCACCAGATGGTCAACACCGAAATCAGATTGATTATATTCTTTGCAGCCAAAGATGGAGAAACTCTATACAGTCAGCAAAAACAAGACGGGGAGCTGACTGTGGCTCAGATCATGAACTCCTTATTGCCAAATTCAACTTAAACTGAAGAAAGTGGCAAAAACCACTAGACCATTCAGGTATGACCTAAATCAAATCCCTTATGATTATACAGTGGAAGTGAGAAATAGATTTAAGGGCCTAGATCTGATAGATAGAGTGCCTGATGAACTATGGATGGAGGTTCGTGACATCGTACAGGAGACAGGGATCAAGACCATCCCATGGAAAAGAAATGCAAGAAAGCAAAATGGCTGTCTGGGGAGGCCTTAGCTGTGAAAAGAAGAGAAACGAAAAGCAAAGGAGAAAAGGAAAGACATAAGCATCTGAATGCAGAGTTTCAAAGAATAGCAAGGAGAGATAAGAAAGCCTTCCTCAGCAATCAATGCAAAGAAAAGGAGGAAAACAACTGAACGGGAAAGACTATTTTAAGATCTCTTCAAGAAAATTAGAGATACCAAGGGAAGATTTCATGCAAAGATGGGCACAATAAAGGACAGAAATGGTATAGACCTAACAGAAGCGGAAGATATTAAGAAGAGGTGGCAAGAATACACAGAAGAACTATACAAAAAAGATCTTCATGACCCAGATAATCACGATGGTGTGATCACTCACCTAGACCCAGACATCCTGGAATGTGAAGTCAAGTGGGCCTTAGAAAGCATCACTATGAACAAAGCTAGTGGAGGTGATGGAATTCCAGTTGAGCTAATTCAAATCCTGAAAGATGATGCTGTGAAAGTGCTACACTCAATATGCCTGCAAATTTGGAAAACTCAGCAGTGGCCACAGGACTGGAAAAGGTCAGTTTTCATTCCAATCCCAAAGAAAGGCAATGCCAAAGAATGCTCAAACTATAGCACAATTACACCTCACACGCTAGTAGAGTAATGCTCAAAATTCTCCAAGCCAGGCTTCAGCAATATGTGAACCATGAACCTCCAGATGTTCAAGCTGGTTTTAGAAAAGGCAGAGGAACCAGAGATCAAACTACCAACATCCACTGGATCATTGAAAAAGCAAGAGAGTTCCAGTAAAACATCTATTTCTGCTTTATTGACTATGCCAAAGCCTTTGACTGTGTGGATCACAATAAACTGTGGAAAATTCTGAAAGAGATGGGAATACCAGACCACCTGACCTGCCTCTTGAGAAATCTGTATGCAGGTCAGGAAGCAACAGTTGGAACTGTACATGGAACACAGACTGGTTCCAAATAGGAAAAGGAGTACTACAAGGCTGTATATTGTCACCCTGCTTATTTAACTTCTATGCAGAGTACATCATGAGAAATGCTGGGCTGGAAGAAGCACAAGCTGGAATCAAGATTGCTGGGAGAAATATCAATAACCTCAGCTATGCAGATGACACCACCCTTATGGCAGAAAGTGAAGAACTAAAGAACCTCTTGATGAAAGTGAAACAGGAGAGTGAAAAAGTTGGCTTAAAGCTCAACATTCAGAAAACTTAGATCATGGCATCTGGTTCCATCACTTCATGGGAAATATATGGGAAAACAGTGGAAACAGTGTCAGACTTTATTTTGGGGGGCTCCAAAATCACTGCAGATGGTGATTGCAGCCATGAAATTAAAAGACACTTACTCCTTGGAAGGAAAGTTATGACCAACCTAGATAGCATATTCAAAAGCAGAAAGATTACTTTGCCAACAAAGGTCTGTCTAGTCAAGGCTATGGTTTTCCCAGTGGTCATGTATGGATGTGAGAGTTGGACTTTGAAGAAAGCTGAGCACCGAAGAATTGATGGTTTTGAACTGTGGTGTTGGAGAAGACTCTTGAGAGTCCCTTAGACTGCAAGGAGATCCAACGAGTCCATCCTAAAGGAGACCAATCCAGGGTGTTCATTGGAAGGACTGATGCTGAAGAAACTGCAATACTTTGGCCACCTATTGTGATGAACTGACTCACTTGAAAAGACCTGTTGCTGGAAAGATTGAAGGCAGGAGGAGAAAGGGATAACAAAGGATGAGATGGTTGGGTGGCATCACCGACTCAATGGACATGAATTTGAGCAAGCTCCAGGAGTTGCTGATGGACAGGGAAGCCTGACATGCTGTAGTCCATGGGGTCGCAAATTGTTGTACATGACTGAGGGACTGAACTGAACTGAGTACTTATTTAATAATGTATTTAAATGAAATTCAGGTCTTTAAAAATCTAAAGTATTTGCACCCTTGTCTTTTAAATAAAAAGTATCAAGACTTAACTATCACAGAATGAGATACCTATCCAAGACCAGAAAAAATTATCTTTCACTCTATGCAGTCTCATCCCAAAGTAATATAGTTTTGAATACCCATTATTTACAAAAGAGTCCACTATTTGCATGATGTGGTGATTTCATTTTCTACTATTCATCATCATAGAATATCTATAGGGATTTGTTGTTCAGCCTCTCATTCATGTCCTATTCTTTTATACCCCGTGGACTGCAGCATGCCAGGCTTCCCTGTCCTACAGCATCTCCTGGAGCTTGCTCAAATTCATGTCCATTCAGTTGGTGATTCCATCCAACCATTTCATCCTCTGTTGTCCTTTTCTCCTCTTGCCTTCAATCTTTCCCAGCATCAGGGTCTTTTCAAATGAGTCGGTTCTTTGCATGAGGTAGCCAAAGTACTGGAGTTTCAGCTTCAGTATCAGTCCTTCCAATGAATATTCAGAATTGATCTCCTATAAGATTGACTGGTTTGATCTCCTTGCAGCCCAAGGGGACTCTCAAGAGTCTTCACGATCACCACAGTTCAAAAGCATCAATTCTTTGGTGCTCAGCCTTCTTTATAGTCCAACTCTCACATCCATGCATGAGTACTAGAAAAACCATAGCTTTGGCTACATGGATCTTTGTTGGCAAAGTAATGTCTTTGCTTTTTAATATGCTGTCAAGGTTTGTCATAGCTTTTCTTCCAAGGAGCAAGCATCTTTTAATTTCATGCCTGCAGTCACCATTTGCAGTAATTTTGGAACCCAAGAATATAAAGTCTGTCACTGTTTCCATTGTTTCCCCATCTGTTTGCCGTGAAGTGATAAGGAGTAGTGGTGGTTTCCAGTTCCACAGTTTCCATCTTAGATCTGTCTATCTCTAGGGATTTTTCCAGAGAAATACGTATTCTTTAGGAGCATTTCTAGGGGGAAAAAGTTACTTGAAACCCCTGACTTTATTGAGAGAGGATTGAAGATAAATATATAAGACATGTCATTTTGCTTTGGACCAATTAGTCATCCCTTCCCTTATGGCTCAGCAGTACAGGATCCACCTAGAATGCAGGAGATGCAGGAGACATGGGTTCGATCCTTGGGTTGGGAAGATCCCCTGGAAGAGGAAATGGCAACCCACTCCAGTATTCTTGCCTGAAGAATCCCATGGACAGAGGAGCCCGGTGGGCTATGGTCCATGGTCTAAAAAGTGTTGGACATAACTGAGCACGTACGCAATTAGTTATCCAGCTAAATGCTGACACTGAGATACATTTTGAGGGTGAAGTTCCGTTGCTTACTAATACATCCATTGAAAGTCACTCAGTCGGTCCAACTCCTTGTGACCCCATGAACTATACAGTCCATGGAATTCTCCAGGCAAGAATACTGGAGTGGGTAGACTTTTCCTTCTCCAGGGAATCTTCCCAACCCAGGGATCGAACCTACAGGGAAGAAGAAATTCTTCCCTGGAATTGAACCCTGGAGAAGAAATTCTCAACCCACTCCAGGATTCTTGCCTGGGACATCCCATGGACAGAGGAGCCTGGTGGGCTATAGGCCATAGTGTCGCAAAGAGTTGGACACAACTGAAGTGACTTAGCATGCATGCATGCATGTTTGTAATTAATGTAATTAAATATGTTTAAAGGAGAATAAATTCTAGGCAGAAAGTGAAGAGGTCAACATTCCTTGAGGTTCCACTATGGAAGGGAATTTTCTGTCATTGACAACCTAGCAATTTTCTAAATGCAACCTCTGTCTGCCTCCACTTCCAGTCTATTAAATTCCTTTAATCTCTCTAATTTGCCAGTTGTCCCCACCACTTCACTGAAGCTCTTCTATATAAAATCATTAGTTGATTTTGTTTTATCATGTCAAGTTTTCTCTTTGGGTCTCTGTGTCCTGGCTTCTCTGTAATTTTTTATATCATTGAACAACATTTCTTTAAAAACTGTTTGCTGCTGCTGCTGCTAAGTCACTTCAGTCGTGTCCGACTCTGTGCGACCCCATAGACGGCAGCCCACCAGGCTCCCCCGTCCCTGGGATTCTCCAGGCAAGAACACTGGAGTGGGATGCCATTTCCTTCTCCAGTGCATGAAAGTGAAAACTGAAAGTGAAGTCGCTCAGTCGTGTCCGACTCCTAGCAACCCCATGGACTGCAGCCCACCAGGCTCCTCCGCCCATGGGATCCTCCAGGCAAGAGTACTGGAGTGGGGTGCCATAACCTTTGATAATATGGCACAGGTTTTCTACAGGCCTCTATAACTTATCTGCTTGCTTTTAAGGTCCCCAAGATTTATCCCCCCAGAATTTTGTCCTTGGCTGGGTTTTCTTTAAATGGACTCCTTTGATAAATTCATTTCTTGTCGTTCAATCATCACGTCTACATGAATGATGTCATCACAACGAAGATATTCTCGCTTTGCTCATTTACTCATTTGCGTATGAAATACTTATTAAGTTCTTACATTATGGAAGGCACTAAGTAAATAAATTATGTTCCTCAACACTGTAGAAAAATATAGATCACAGCTCTCACAAGACTAGCTAGAAACTGTCAGGTCATCTTTGATGAGCCCCTTACTTCAATTCCTATATTTATTTCTTTCAATAACTTTCATTTATTTTTAAAAAGTACCTTTTGAGTGATCTGTTTTTTGTATGGGCTTCCATGGTGGCTCAGAGGTTAAAGCATCTTCCTGCAATGTGGGAGACCTGGGTTCGATCCCTGGGTCAGGAAGATCCCCTGGAGAAGGAAATGGTAACCCACTCCAGTATTCTTGCTTGGAGAATCCCATGGACAGAGGAGCCTGGTGGGCTACAGTCCATGGGATCGCAAATGTTACCACATCCCTAATGGGTTATTATCTTTGCTTCTTAATTGGTCATTTGACAATTTTTATTTTCTGACCAAATTTTCTTCAGCCTATATAGTAATATTTCTTATCATATCACTCTTACTCTCCATAAACACTAAAAGTCCCAAGATTTCCAGCTGGTTTGTGAGGCGTCCATAATCTAAAACTACCATACTGTGTAAATTTTATTCCTAAGAAGTCCCTTTCTTAAACACCTAGAAAGTTCCCACTGAAACATGTATCCTTATCACTTCTGTGTTTTTGCTAATACTAGTTCTCTTATTCTGTGATTTCATTTTTCTCTGCTGATGTTTTTTCCCTTCCAAATGGAACTGTTAGCTCTTGGAAATCAAGACCTATTTTTAGTTGTTGTTGAATTTTATCTATTCTGAAATACACATGCTTTCATATTATTAACTTATCTGAAATAAAGATACATCTTAATTAACATCAACAATGTCATAAACCCTGTAAAAATATGATTGGCAGTACTTCTTTCCTGGTGGTACATGAAATAATGGTGTGTCTTATAATCAATGGTATCTTAAATTTAATGAAATACCATTTTGCGGTAACCTCACAGTCCTTGGTGAAATATTAAGCTCATTGCAGATACTCCATAAATGGCTGTTGGTTAATTTATTTCCTGGTTATAAAGTTCTGAACCACAGAATTGGCTGCACTAATTTACATGTCCAGCTTGTTAGTAATTTCAAAAATAAAAACAAAAAAAAATTTTTTTGCAGTGAAGGTAGGTAGAAAATATAAAAAAGAATGAGAAACTGTGTGGCACCTACTTTAAAAAAAAAAAAGAGGCTATCACAAAAGATTGAAATTTAAATTTCTGAATTACACCCCAAGCCCTTTTGTTTCAGGGTTTGGGAAAAAACCTCACTTTGTTTTGTGCTACATGAGATCCTTAAATATTACCACAGACATGCAAATATTAATATCTGAAAGGAAATATAGAAAATTCCTGCTTCTGTTTTGTTGCTTCTTTTGTTTTATTAGTATAACCATGCATATATAAGCAAACGACGTTTTATAATCAAAATGCTCCAATAACAAATTCATGTGAGATATTGTATTCATAAAGAAAATTTGCATTCAAACCTGTTTTAATTGAACTAATTAAAAAAAAAATGTCTTTAAAAAGATTGCGGAGACTTCCCTGGTGGTAGAGTGGGTAAGAATCCACTTGCCAATGCAGGTTAGATTCCTGGTCCTGGAAGATTTCACATGCCTAGGAGCAACTAAACCCGTGCACTGCAACTCTGAAACCCACGAGCCACAGCTACTGAGCCTACATGATGCAACTATGGAAGCTTGTGCCACTAGAGCCTTTTCTTTGCAACAAGAGACGCCATTGCAATGAAAAGTCTGCACACCATAACTAGAGTAGCCCCCACTCTCCACAACTAGAGAAAGTCCACTCGCAGCAATGAAGACGCAGCAAAGCCAAAAATAAATAAATAATTGTAAAAAGGTTGCAAAGTGAGCAGTGTTATAAGAGGAATTTGATTTTTTTCTGTATTCATTTCAGGCTGTCTCCCTGTTCTCAGTGAAATGCAGAACTAAGACTATTAACTCAAGCCAAAATTGTATGCCAACTGGACTTCTGACTATTTATACATATTTTTACCCATATAAATCATATCTGAGTAAATGAAAATTAGATATTTCCATAGCAATTTTATTATGAAATATGTCACAAGGTGTATATGTAGTGGGATAAAGGTGGGCCTTGGGATCCAAGAGTAGAAGAGCCACTGCTTACTAGCTGTTTGCATTTCAATTATAGTTGTCCCTTGATCAATGCGCGGTTAGGGGCACTAAGCCACGAACCACTAAGAATCTGAGTGTAACTTTACAGTCAGCCCTCCATAGCCATAAGTTCCATATCTGGGGATTCAGCCAACCTAGAATTGTGTAGTACTGTGGTCCAGTGATCATTAACAAAGATCTGTGTATAACGGAGCTCATGTAGTTCAAACCTGTATTGTTCAGCAGTCAACTGTGCTTTATCCAAAAGTGAGATTCTTATGATGTCCAGAGATAATACTAGAAAAATGCATAGCATTTGGCATAGACACTTTAAATCTGTTAGGAGACAGAAATTATATGGTGGACATGGCAATAAATGCCAGAATATATTCAATCCACACTTTCCCCCTTTCCCCATACCCCTTAATTCTTATAAGAACATGCTCCTTCTTTCAGAACAATCCTTTATCAAACCTTTATCAACCAATCCTTATCAAATCTCAGCATAAGCAATGCCTCTCCTGTGGGTGGAACGCTGCCCACTTCCTCTTGCCTGGGTTTTCTAACCTTTTGTTTCTTCTTTCTCTGCTGCCAGAACTCCAACTCCTCTGCCCACAGGCTAGCTTAATGAAAAGGAATCTTTCCCTTAAAGGACTTTTTACATAACCATATAATACAGTAGAACAAGCACTAGATACTAAGTTAAGGGTGGCTCAGATGGTAAAGAGTCTGTCTACAATGCAGGAGACCCGGGTTCAGTTCCTGGCTGGGGAAGATCTCCTGCAGAAGGAAATGGCAACCCACTCCAGTATTCTTGCCTGGAAAATCCCATGGATGGAGGAGCCTGATAGGCTGCAGTCCATGGGGTCGCAAAGAGTTGGAGATGACTGAGCTCCTTCACTTAAGGGACCAGGGACCATGAGTGATGACATTGGGCAAATAAGTTTACTTCTTGGGCTGTACTGTACTGTACTGTAAGTCGCTTCAGTCGTGTCCAACTCTGTGCAACCCCATAGACGAAGCTCACCAGGCTCCCCCGTCCCTGGGATTCTCCAGGCAAGAACACTGGAGTGGGTTGCCATTTCCTTCTCCAATGCATGAAAGTGAAAAGTGAAAGTGAATTCGCTCAGTCGTGTCCGACTCCTAGCGACCCCATGGACTGCAGCCTACCAGGCTCCTCCATCCATGGGATTTTCCAGGCAAGAGTACTGGAGTGGGGTGCCATTGCCTTCTCCGACTTCTTGGGCTACTCTTCTATAAAACAGTTGAGTGGCACAGTGTCCAAGCATCCAATGATACTAACATGTTAGGATTACAGTATTATCAGCAGGGACTGCAGCTATCAATGTGTAGTTGACACTTCTACTCATCCATTACAGAATGATGTGGTACAAAGAATATGGGTTTTTGAGTAAGATGGAACTGTGTTCAGCCATTCTTGCTACTAGACCCTAGCAAACAAACCCAAACTCTGTGTCCAAAGGCTAGTCTTTACCTTGCACATTAAATGCCCTTCTCTGTAAAAATGTGGTCTATATTACTTCCCTCACAGAGTTGTCATGAAGCAATGTTTGTATAGTGCTGGGAAATGGCATGTGTTCTCGTTGAGGAGGGTTTTAATCTAGTGTAAGAGCTTGGTCTTCATGTCACTCAACACTGTCAGCAGCATGTGACACAGCTGATCACACTGTCCTCCTTGAAATGCTTTATTTGTACTCTCAAAAGTGTCTATCTTTCCTTTTTTCCTGCTTCCAAATCTCTCCATCTTAGTCTCCTTTGTTGAATCCTTCTCATCTTCTTGACCCTTAAATGAGGGCATAAGTCTGGCTTCTCATTCAACCTTCGTATCTATATCATCTCATTCAGTGTTATGGTTTTAATGGCGTCTTAAAGCTATGAAGTCAAGTGGGCCTTAGAAAGCATCACTACGAACAAAGCTAGTGGAGGTGATGGCATTCCAGGTGAGCTACTTCAAATACTGAAAGATGATGCTGTGAAAGTGCTACACTCAATATGCCTGCAAATTTGGAAAACTCAGCAGTGGCCACAGGACTGGAAAAGGTCAGTTTTCATTCCAATCCCAAGGAAAGGCAATGCCAAAACATGCTCAAACTACTGCACCATTGCACTCATCTCATACGCTAGTAAAGTAATGCTCAAAATTCTCCAAGCCAGGCTTCAGCAATACGTGAACTGTAAACTTCCAAATGTTCAAGCTGGTTTTAGAAAAGGCAGAGGAACCAGAGATCAAATTACCAACATCCACTGGATCATGGAAAAAGCAAGAGAGTTCCAGAAAAACATCTATTTCTGCTTTATTGACTATGCCAAAGCCTTTGACTGTGTGGATCACAATAAACTGTGGAAAATTCTGAAAGACATGGGAATACCAGACCACCTGACCTGCCTCTTGAGAAACCTATATGCAGGTCAGGAAGCAACAGTTAGAACTGGACATGGAACAACAGGCCAGTTCCAAATAGGAAAAGGAGTATGTCAAGGCTGTATATTGTCACCCTGCTTATTTATCTTATATGCAGAGTACATCATGAGAAACGCTGGGCTGGAAGAAGCACAAGCTGGAATCAAGATTGCTGGGAGAAATATCAATAATCTCAGATATGCAGATGACATCACCCTTATGGCAGAAAGTGAAGAGGAACTAAAAAGCCTCTTGATGAAAGTGAAAGTGGAGAGTGAAAAAGCTGGCTTAAAGCTCAACATTCAGAAAATGAAGATCATGGCATCTGGTCCCATTGCTTCATGGGAAATAGATGGGGGAACAGTGCAAACTGTGTCAGACTTTATTTTTGGGGGCTCCAAAATCACTGCAAATGGTGACTGCAGCCATGAAATTAAAAGACGCTTATTCCTTGAAGGAAAGTTATGACCAACCTAGATAGCATATTGAAAAGCAGAGACATTACTTTACCAACAAAGTCCGTCTAGTCAAGACTATGGTTTTTCCAGTGGCCATGTATGGATGTGAGAGTTGGACTGTGAAGAAAGCTGAGTGCAGAAGAATTGATGCTTTTGAACTTCGGTGTTGGAGAAGACTCTTGAGAGTCCCTTGGACTGCAAGGAGATCCAACCAGTCCATTCTGAAGGAGATCAGCCCTGGGATTTCTTTGGAAGGAATGATGCTAAAGCTGAAACTCCAGTACTTTGGCCACCTCATGCGAAGAGTTGATTCATTGGAAAAGACTCTGATGCTGGGAGGGATTGTGGGCAGGAGGAGAAGGGGATGACAGAGGATGAGATGGCTGGATGGCATCACTGACTCGATGGACGTGAGTCTGAGTGAACTCCGGGAGTTGGTGATGGACAGGGAGGCCTGGCATACTGAGATTCATGGGGTTGCAAAGAGTCGGACACAACTGAGTGACTGAACTGGACTGAACTAAAGCTGATTACTCCAAAATTTCCATCTCCAGCAGAGATCTCTTCTATGAAGTCCAGATTCACATGTGTGGCTTCCCACTTGACATTTCCATTTGGTAGAGTAATAGGCATATTAAACTTAACATGTCCCAAAATGAACTTTTCATCTCCACACCATTCTTTTCTTGGTAAATGGCAGATCTACTTTTCAGTTGCTTAGGCCGAAAAACTTTAAAATTATCCTAATCTTTCCCATATCAGTCTACTAACAAAGTCTCTTGGCTCAGCTCTCATATATATCTAGCATCTGACTGTGTCTTCCCTCCCCATCTACAGCCATTCTAGCCTTAGTAACTGTTGTCTTCCATCTGAGTCATTGTAACAGCCTCCTAACAAATCTCCCTGCTTCCATGTTGCCCCTAGTCCTCCTCACAGCCGCCGGAAAGATCATCCTTTTACAGCACAAGCTAGCATGTCACTTTATCACAGACTGGGTCCCTGGAAGCAGACTGAGGTAGTGTTTGCCATGCAGGACTTTTTAAAGGAGTGCTTTTGGGATCAACATTTGTAGAAGGGAGTGGAAGGATCAGGCTTCAGCAGAAGTCAATAGGTTATGCAGGCCCAGTGATAGTCTTGGCCAACCACATGTTGGTCTTTCCAGCCGGAAGCGCTCTTCAAAGTTGTCTCAAGTTGGGCTAAGATAGCCAGGTCTTTATGTTCCCTCATCAGTCAGTCTTGGTTGTGGTCTGTTCCATGAAGGCTACAAGCTCAGGCAAGGCAGCCCTCTGTAGCCAAGGCAGTCCTGAAGGCGTCATTACCAGTCAGCCAGTAGCACTTCCAGACAGCAGGTACTCACTGAAGGGGAATTTGAGTAGTATAACGCAGGTTCCGCCACTCCTCTGTTCTCTCTTGTGGCTCTCCGTCTCATTCAGAATCAGATCCAAAGTCTTCGCTATTTCTTTCTACCCTCCTCTCCTCTTTCAACGTTTCTCTTCATTCACTCTCTAAAGCCACACTTGCCACCTGGCAATTCCTTAAACTTCTCATCAGTACACTCCTGTCTTGGCACTTGTTCCTTCTACCTGCAGAGCTCTTCAATTAGGTATCTACAGGGCTAGCTCCTGCACTTCATTCAAGTCTCTACTCAAATTTCACTTTATCAGAGGAGCATTCTTTCACCAACCTGTAGCAAATAGCACACCGCGCTTTCCTTCTGTTACCTTATTTCACTTAGTTTCTCTTTTTAACTCTTATTTCATAACCCAACATAGTTATAGTTTATTTATTTATTATCTGTCCATCTGCTCCTTCCATTTGGAAATGAGTTCCATAAAAGAGGGTACTTTGTTTTTATTTATTGCTATATTCCCAGGGACCACAACAGTGCCTGGCACATTGTAACCGCTCAATAACTATTTATTAACACAGTTACTTGAGGGGCAGTGCAGTATTCCATAGTAAACAAGAGCTAAGGCATTGGACTGAAACAAACCTAAATTTTACTTGTGGGTCTAAACTTATGATCTGTGAAATGTAGGATAAGTTATTTGCAATCTCTGCATTTGAGCTCCCTCAGCTGTAAAATGTGGGTAATTATAATACAACGGCTACATAATAAATTTGGGGTGAGTCAAATGGGATAAGGTGTGTAAAGTACCTGACATACAACATTAAGAATTTAAAAATTGCTTATAAGCACAGGACCTAGCATCTAGTGTGCTCAATACTTGGTATTTTTTAAAATCACTTCATGATAAATACATGGAATAATATGTGGTCAGAGTAGTTTTTGATAAACACATACTTGTTTCAGTTCAGTTCAGTTCAGTCGCTCAGTCGTGTCCGACTCTTTGCAACCCCATGAATTGCAGCACGCCAGGCCTCCCTGTCCATCTCCAACTCCCGAGTTCACCCAAACTCAAGTCCATCGAGTCAGTGATGCCATCCAGCCATCTCATCCTCTGTCGTCTCCTTCTTCTCCTGCCCACAATCCCTCCCAGCATCAGAGTCTTTTCCAATGAGTCAACTCTTTGCATGAGGTGGCCAAAGTACTGGAGTTTCAGCCTCAGCATCAGTCTTTCCAATGAACACCCAGGACTGATCTCCTTTAGAATAGACTGGTTGGATCTCCTAGCAATCCAAGGGACTCTCAAGAGTCTTCTCCAACACCACAGTTTAAAAGCATCAATTCTTCGGTGCTCAGCTTTCTTCACAGTCCAACTCTCACATCCATACATGACCACTGGAAAAACCATAGCCTTGACTAGACAGACCTTTGTTGGCAAAGTAATGTCTTTTCAACATGTTATCTAGGTTGGTCATAACTTTCCTTTCAAGGAGTAAGCGTCTTTCAATTTCATGGCTGCAATCACCATCTGCAGTGATTTTGGAGGCCAAAAAAATGAAGTCTGACACTGTTTCCACTGTTTCCCCATCTATTTCCCATGAAGTGATGGGACCAGATGCCATGATCTTTGTTTTCTGAATGTTGAGCTTTAAGCCAGCTTTTTCACTCTCCTCTTTCACTTTCATCAACAGGCTTTTTAGTTCCTCTTCACTTTCTGCCATAAGGGTGGTGTCATCTGCATATCTGAGGTTATTGCTATTTCTCCCGGCAATCTTGATTACAGCTTGTGTTTCTTCCAGTCCAGCATTTCTCATGATGTACTCTGCATATAAGATAAATAAGCAGGGTGACAATATACAGCCTTGATGTACTCCTTTTCCTATTTGGAACCAGTCTCTTGTTCCATGTCCACTTCTAACTGTTGCTTCCAGACCTGCATATAAGTTTCTCAAGAGGCAGGTCAGGTGGTCTGGTATTCCCATGTCTTTCAGAATTTTCCACAGTTTATTGTGATCCACACAGTCAAAGGCTTTGGCATAGTCAATAAATCAGAAATAGATGTTTTTCTGGAACTCACTTGCTTTTTTGATGATCCAAGGAATGTTGGCAATTTGATCTCTGGTTCCTCTGCCTTTTCTAAAACCAGCTTGAACATCTGGAAGTTCACGGTTCATGTATTGCTGAAGCCTGGCTTGGAGAATTTTGAGCATTACTTTACTAGCATGTGAGATGACTGCAATTGTGCGGTAGTTTGAGCATTCTTTGGCATTGCCTTTCTTTGGGATTGGAAAGAAAACTGACCTTTTCCAGTCCTGTGGCCACTGTTGAGTTTTCCAAATTTGCTGGCATATTGAGTGCAGCACTTTCACAACATCATCTTTCAGGATTTGAAGTAGCTCAACTGGAATGCCATCACCTCCACTAGCTTTGTTCGTAGTGATGCTTTCTAAGGCCCACTTGACTTCACATTCCAGGATGTCTGGCTCTAGCTGAGTGATCACACCATCGTGATTATCTGGGTCGTGAAGATCTTTTTTGTACAGTTCTTTTGTGTATTCTTGCCACCTCTTCTTAATATCTTCTGCTTCTGTTAGGTCCATATCATTCCTGTCCTTTATCATGCCCATCTTTGCATGAAATGTTCCCTTGGTATCTCTAATTTTCTTGAAGAGATCGCTAGTCTTTGCCGTTCTGTTGTTTTCCTCTATTTCTTTGCATTAATAGCTGAGGAAGGCTTTCTTATCTCTCCTTGCTATTCTTTGGAACTCTGCATTCAGATGCTTATATCTTTCTTTTTCTCCTTTGCTTGTTTAAATGATGCTAAAAAGTTCTTGAGTTTTTCATGTTAGAGTGCTGGGTAGCTAGCTGGGGCTAATATCTCACTCTTGTTAATAGGGAGAAATTTGGTTTAAATCAATCTCAACAACAATAAAAATTTCAATATTTGGTGTTGTGAATAAATGGTCTTTAAGTGCAACTTTGTCACTTTATACATAAATTTATACGCTATGTCTAAGTCCATTCAAAGTTGCGTTGTCTTTTAGGTGGGCTGAGCAAAGTTTCTATTTAAAGGAATTGGGATTTCTTGAGAAAAACAAATCATTCTTTTGTAATCCATTCTGTATTATTAGAATATAATATATTCTAATTCTCTATATATAATATATAGAATTCTAATTCTATATATAATTCTATTGTTAGAATATTCTATAGTATTAGAATAATGATTCTAATTAAAGAATCATGCTATAATTAATGTTTTGTAAACGTGGATATTTGCATCACCAATTTCTGAAACTACGTATGAAAAGACTGTTGCAATGCTTCTTATAAAGAGTGTATATTTATTGCCTGAAGGCTTCTTCAGCAGTTTTACTGATAATGAAAATGCAGGCAAGAAGTCAGGGGGAAAATGTATTAAGCTCTTGTTTATCTTGTTTATATACAATTAGATAATTAAAAAGAAAAAATTACTTTTGCAAATTTTATTTAAATTATTACTAGTCTACACAACAGTTTTTCTTTTTTTTTTTTAAATCGAGTAAATGTTCCTCTTGGCAGTAACAGCAGAAAGAAAAGGTGTGAACACAGAAAGCGAAGACTAACTTTTAACGTCTGCTGTAGCCCCCCCGGCGGAGAAGGCAATGGCAGGCCACTACAGTACTCTTGCCTGGAAAATCCCGTGGACGGAGGAGCCTGGTGGGCTGAAGTCCATGGGGTCGCTAAGAGTCGGACACGACTTTCGCTTTTCACTTTCATGCATTGGAGAAGGAAATCGCAACCCACTCCCGTGTTCTTGCCTGGAGAATCCCAGGGACGGGGGAGCCTGGTGGGCTGCAATCTATGGGGTCGCACAGAGTCGGACACAACTGAAGCGATTTAGCAGCAGCAGCAGCTGCACGGATAGCATTGTTTTCCGCTAAACAGGAAGGAGAAACAGCATCCAATCGGCGTGCCTTTCTCAATGGCCAATCAAACTTCTCCTTACATTGCGACGCTGGGAAAAACGGAGCCGGGTTTTCCTGTCTCCAGGCGAGTGTCAGCTAGTGTTACCTGCCGGGCCGTGTGCCCATGAGGTTGTTTTTGTTACCTGAACACTAAGGGACTTTAAGTTCGGTCCATCACTGTGCTAGTTGGATTTGCTTGTATTTGTTCCTAGCCACTGCTCAGGTAATGCACTCCCTTAACCAGGAAATTAAGGCATTCTCCCGGAATAATCTCAGGAAGCAGTGCACCAGGGTGACAACGCTGACTGGAAAGAAAATTATAGAAACATGGAAAGATGCCAGAATTCATGTTGTGGAAGAAGTAGAGCCAAGCGGCGGGGGAGGTTGTGGCTATGTGCAGGACCTTAGCTTGGACTTGAAAGTTGGTGTTATTAAGCCATGGTTGCTCCTGGGTGAGTATATTTGATTTGCCGCTAAATCGTTGAGTTCTTTTAACCATATTACTTCTCATTTTTCTTCCTAGTATATAGTAGTCTGTTCTATCAGCCAAAAATGCCAAAAAATTGAAATGTTTCCTTTTCTGGATTTGGAACTTCCCCTAGCTGCCTGGGACTGTTTCTGCCACACTATGAACCTAAGAGGCATGGATTCTAGAGGCACATAGCACCTGGTATTTGAATTTTAGAAAAGCGTCTTTCCTGTTTTGCTAACTTGTCTGGAGGACAACACATTGATGGTGTACTTTATTGGATTATGAAAGGATATAGCCGTAAAAGATTATCCAAGTAAAAATAATGCTTTTATTAGGCAAGACTACAAGTGATGAGGGTTAAAGTTGTAGAAAAGTTAATGCTTGAAGAGACAAGTGCTTGTTTGCCTGCCCTGGGGTTGCAGCTATATGGAGTGCATGCCTCCTGTGGCCACATCTATTCTTGGTGTCTGTTTTTGGACTGTTAAGAAGGTGGATTGTTATTTTATAGCTAGGAGTCTGATGGTTTATGGTTTCTTGTATTCTGAGAAATAGAGATTCCCTGCACAATGCATAATTTACAAATAGCAAATGAAGCACAGATATGAATGTGCAAACTTGCCGCAAATATGATGCAGTGTTCTTAAAAATTAGTCAACAGTGTTTTAAGTAGGTTTGAATAATTTTTCATTTATGAATAGAGAAATTAAGACTTGGAAAAATCAATGATTTTTCAATATTTATATAGCCAAGCCTCTCTTGTGTAAAAAGAACACTGAATTGGGAGTCAGAAATAGCCAGTGAGATGCTGTGTGATGTGCACACTCCTTTTAAAAGCTCTGTGAAACAGAGATCATCAGCTCCATTTTTCAGATTGGAATTGAACTTAACAATTCGTTAAATAACTTGCACAGCTCAAGTCTGGTAACACTCCTGCTCTCCATCATTAACGTATACTGCCTCAGAGAGTCCAGGCTTTCAGCCTCACTCTTCCTACTCTACTTGTAGTAGATGAGCTAGTGCAAGTTATTAATTCTCTCTAGTCCTCCAAGAACGGAGAAGGCAATGGCACCCCACTCCAGTACTCTTGCCTGGAAAATCCCATGGACGGAGGAGCCTGGTAGGCTGCAGTCCATGGGGTCCCGAAGAGTCGGACACGACTGAGCGACTTCACTTTTACTTTTCACTTTCACGCATTGGAGTACTCAATGGCAACCCACTCCAGCGTTCTTGCCCCCGAGAATCCCAGGGAGGGCGGAGCCTGGTGGGCTGCTTTCTATGGGGTCGAGCAGAGTCAGACACGACCAAAGTGACTTAACAGCAGCAGCAGCAGCAGCAGCAGCAGTCCTCCAAGAAACCATCTGTAAAGCTGAAGTAAGGATATCTGCTTATCTTATAGGGTTGTCCTAAAGTTGTTGCAAAAGTTTTTTGAAACATATCAGTTGCAGTATACATTTGAGTTATTTATTGTAGTATGTATTGTGTGCATTGTTACATGCAGCTGCTGCTGCTAAGTCGCGTCAGTCGTGTCCAACTCCGTGCGACCCCATAGACGGCAGCCCACCAGGCTCCCCCGTTCCTGGGATTCTCCAGGCAAGAACACTGGACTGGGTTGCCATTTCCTTCTCCAGTGCGTCAAAGAGAAGTCGCTCAGTCGTGTCTGACCCTCAGCGACCCCATGGACTGTAGCCCACCAGGCTCCTCCATCCATGGGATTTTCCAGGCAAGAGTACTGGAGTGGGGTGCCATTGCCTTCCACCTGGCTTTAAATTTACCAAATAAATATGTCCAGTTAGTTTCTGCAGCGAAGTGAAAAATTTAGTGGGTCATTTAGTCTGAAAATTTCACCCAGGATTTGCACACTGTTTCTAGGAAAGGAAATACATCCAGGCACATTTTTTTGGTTATTTGGCTTCTATTGTAGTAATAATGGTTTAAAATAATTATGGTAGAATTTAAAAATATCATTCACTCTTTCAGAGTCTTCATGAACTTTGCTTATTTTTTAAATCTAGACTTATCCAAAGTGGGCTAATCAAGGTAGTATTCTAAGTTCATTGGAACCTTACCAGGATCTTGAATGAGTGGTGGGAGGGACTTCTGAAACTAGTCCTTACATGGTCTCCTCTTTGGATCAGGACATGAGATATTTTCATCAGGTACAACCTCCTTTCTTGGGAGAAGGAGATGGTTACAAGAGAGGGAGATGGTTACAAATAACTTATTCCTGAGGGACCTATGGATGGTTACATTTAAAGTTTTTCCAGGTGAATGATACAGGGGTTGTTTCTAGGTTGCTTCAAAAAACTTCCCTATCTCTACAAAGCAGCACAGCTCCCACCTGGCACTACATGAAATTAAATATTGTTTTGGATGATGGATAAAGAAGGTGGAAAGCTGTACAAATATGATCTGTCCTTTTCAGTTTGCTCATAAATTCACCCAAGCTCCTGCATTTCAAAAATCTTACATAGGCCCTTGAAATACCTAACAGGTTGATAAAAGATCATAGTTAGTATTTTTGTCCTTGGTTTTGCAAATTATATTTTTATAACAAATCTCACTAGGACTTTTCTTAAATCCAACTTGATTTGTAAAAGTGGAAAATTCCATTTCTCTTGGGTAGTTTTAAAAGGTACACTTACTTCTTACTATGTCCATCTTGTTACAAAGTCCTAAAAGATGACATTTTGAGATCTTTGCTTCAATTCTAGGTGAAAATTTGGGAATCCTTTATAAGGTTATAAGGGTTTCCCTGGTCGCTCAGATGGTTAAGAATCTACCTTCCCTGGGAGAGACCTGGTTCGATCCCTGGTTTGGGAAGATTCCCTGGAGAAGGAAATACAATCCACTCCAGTTTTCTTGCTACAGTGCATGGGGTTGCAAAGAGTTGGACATGACTGAGCAACTAACATATAAGATTATAGAGGATTTCTGATATCTAGAAAACTCAGTATTTTTAGAAGGCAGATAATACATTAAATTTGTAAAGCTATTTTGTAAAATTCTTTCATGAATTTTATTTTACCTTATCATTATAGAAATTTATGCTATTTCTATCCATTTATGAACATTCACTCCTACAAATTTCCCCAAAACATTTCTCTTTAGAATATTACTTATTTCCCTTTTCAGTAATGTAATAATATCTTTTTGGTTTGTTTCAGTAATAATTTTTTTGGTCTATTTCTGTGATGATGAAAATAGAGATTTGTAAATTAAGACATGCTGCATCAGAATTTATGCAATATTTTGTATTTTCATTAAAAACAAACAATTCTAGAGATCTTACATAGCCTATTTTTTATGATACATATGATTGCAGAACACTGAACTTATTAGAAGTCCCAGCTCCAATAGCATGTAATGTGCTTTCTAAATCAGTTACTTCATCTATAATATTTCCATAATAATTTTTGGCCAGGGTCACGAATATTATTGGGTTGTGTCAATGTAAAATATGACTGTACATTATTATTAAACTTATTTCTTTAGTTGTAGTCCTATTCATCAACTTCTTTTTCTGTTATTTAAAATTACCATACAGTTAAAATTGATTTGCTATTCAGTTCTATTAAATTTAACACAATCATAGATACATGTTGCCACTGTTAAAATCATAAAATTCTTAAAATTGATATTTGTTTTAAAATGTTAATTAAGGTAGTTTATAAAAGGATACATTCTACTTTTTCAAAACAAAGGTTTAAATAACACATTGTTACAATGATTTAGAGTATTTCTTTTAATAATAAGTGTTTTTCCAACAAAAGCTTAATGGAAGACTGCAATACAAAGCAACCATTTAATTTGGAGAAAAGCTAATGTTTATATCTAGAATTTAGAGAGAAGTAACATGAACTGAATACTGCCAAGTATTAGATGAAACACACAGGACAATTACCCAAAGTCCATTTGTACTGACTAAAATTAATCCTGCCACACTATTAACACTCTTCTTGTGTTTGAAGAGTCAGTTGCTTTGGTCTCAAGAACACTAAATTTGAATCAATATATTCATTGTCTGGAAATCATTTTCAAAATGTAACAACCAACTCTGGAAAATGACTAACTCATTCTGTGTGGGGTGTATATGTATTTAATGGAAATAATGAAAATATCCAGCTTCAAGAAATACAATAATGACAGTTGAGGGTAGAAAAGAAAAGAGTTTCATTCATGCATGTTTCTTTCTTTTCTTGTCTTTTTTCTATTGTAAGAAATAGAGTGGAATTATTATTTAAAAGATGACATGCATATAAAACCACCAAATTTCAGTTAACTTACTTGAATCCATTTTTCCTCCTGTAGATGAATAGGACTTCCTACAGAAAACTGAGAAATTATTTTTAAATTATGAGGTACTTCAAATGTGTAAAAAATTACAGACTATAGCAATTATATATCTACCATTAACAAATGTTAATATTTTGATAGGCTAAGTTTTCAGTAGAATAAAGTTGAATATAGATTCAGTAAGCAGCCTGTGAGCTTTGTATTACCAAGAGAATATTGGCCAACCAGCATATTGCTGACCTTCCAGCTACCTAAAATCACATGGTGGAAGCTGGCAGATTTCCCAGACAGTTAAAGTGAAAAAAATGTTTTCTATAGAAATGGAACCTAATTCAGGAAAGTAAAATACTTGAAAACTTTAAATAATAAATGCCCTATTTTTTCAGTTGTGTAACTCATTTTATTTTAACTAGTTATTCTCCTGTATAAACTTGCTTATTAACTAGAGTCATTTTTCAAATGTAGGAGATCTGGAAAGCCAACTTTCACAGGGAGCAACTGGAAAAGGGTACAGCCCTAGCTGTGCATGGAGCGTGGGTGGAACTCTGTGGACCAGCAGTGTTTGCTCTAAGCTACTGAGTGTTCCCGGACGAGCTGGCACTAAAGCATTTTGTGGATGTCTTTTTAATATTCTTTTCTTCAGTTGCAAAAGAAATAGATACTGTAAAAAGTACACGTGAGCATGAAGAAAAAAGTCACCTATAATCTTACTGTAACATTTTGTTCTATATACTTCTTGCCCATTTTTAAGCATATACATCGTTTTTATTTTTACAGAAATGATTGATGTTTTGTAACCTGCTTTTATCACCTAATATATTGAAAATATATTTCCATGCAATAAATATTCTTCTACATTTCTCATTTCAAAGGGCCGTATATATTTTCATGGGATATTCATCAAAAATATTCATCCTGTAAATACTTCTGGACTCTGAAATCCCACTTCTAGGAATTTTTCCTAAAAGTTCTGGATATTGCAAAGATTAGCTATTAGGATGTTCTTCACAATATTGTTGGTAATACAAAATAAACCCCACAAAAACAAAACAAACAAAAATCCACCCAAACCCAATGCCCAATTTTTCTAGGAACAATTCCTAGAAGTGGGATTTCAGAGTCCAAAAGTATTTACAGGATGAATATTTTTAAATGAATATTCCTGAATTATCTTTCAAAGAGTTGGACTCAGGTCCTCCCAAGGTGTATTTCTTAAAGTAATAACCAACACAATTGTTACAAAATTCAGATTAAAAGTCAGGATAATTGGTTTTATGTTCAAGGTGATGTGATTTATTTCTTATAGGGTCACAAGATGCTGCTCATGATCTGGATACTTTGAAAAGACTCAAGGTAAGAAGAAATGCATCAGGAGTGTTCCAAGTTATTTACTGCAGCACTGTTTATAACAGCAAATTATTGAAAGCAACCCACATTTCCATTAGTAGGGAATTGGTTAAATGAACAACGACAGAATGCTATATAGCTTTTAAAAAACACACACAACAGTCTTTAAATACTGATATGAAAGGATCTGAAGGACATTTTTAAACGGGGTCAAAAATCCCCACAGTGTTGCCCTTGTGTAAGAAAGAGAGTAAATAAAATATTTGATATAAATATCTGTCTTATAAGATATAAATATCTTTTAAAAATACCCTAAAAGAATGTATAAGAAATGGATAAAGGTAGTTACCATATAGGTGGGCGATAATGGAGTGGAGGACAGGTTGAAGAGCAAGACCTCTTAATTTTTTAAATAAGGTTTTGATTTTTGAATGACTTCAAAAAATAAAATTTTGATATTGCCTAGATGTGAGGTTTAAGTGAGTTAACCTGAGTGCTTATCACGTACTAAGTACGCAGTGAAGGGGCTGTACTTATTATCTCTATTTTAAAGGGCATCCCAAGGTCAACCATTTAAAGGACCTCTGAAACTTCATTTTGGAAGTATGCTTGATTACTGGAAAGGTTTTAGGTTAGGTCCCCACCACCACATCTTGGGCTCCCCTGGTGGCTCAGATGGCAAAGAATCTGCTGCAGTGCAGGAGACCTGGGTTTGATCCCTGGGTTGGAAGATCCTGTGGTGGAGGGCATGGCAACCCACTCTAGTATTCTTGCCTGTAGAAGTCTATGGACAGTGGAGTCTGGCAGGCTACAGTCCATGGGGTTGCAAAGACTGGGACATGACTGGTGGACTTCCAGCACCACCACCATGACCTGTGACTTGGTACAGTTCTTTTCAAGCAGGATCATTGAATCAATACGCATATGAATTGCATTTCCAAGCAGCTAAACTACCTAGACATTGGATAGTTTAATAGCCCACAATATTTGTAAAGCAGTTTTACCTTTCAGCATGTTTCCCCAAGATTCTCATTTTGTCATCTTCATAATCCTGTGATAGATAGGAAAGCTGTATAGATACAGATATATTCTGTAAGTGGTCAGGCCTCATTTTTGATCTTTGGGGGATGTAGAATATAGTTCTAAAGACAGGGCAAACACATCAGTATCATACAACGTTGGAAAATCTATTATGTAGTTAAAGGCAGAGTCATACAGCCCTGGCCAGAGGTACTCTTGGAGTGGGAGGGTAACTTGACATAGCCTGAGAGGCCTTCACCAGGGAAAGCAGAAGGATGTTTCAGACAGTATCTTCTAAAAATGTTCTTCCCTTCTGTCTAGAATTCTCCCATCTCTCCTCTTGAGCAGATTAGAGGTTTTTTTCTGTTGTTTTCCTCCACGAGGCAGTTAGGTTTGTAAATAGCTTATGGCCCTCTCTTCATGAGGTCTAGTTCCCTGAATATCTTAATCAATACTCTGGGCTGTGGACCACAGAAACCTGAGCAAGGAAGGAGAATGCATTTGATGATCTTAGGGTGGGGGGACGAGGGTGGGGGGACGAGGGCGGGGAGAGCTCTTTGGAACCTGGGAGGAGAGTGGCTGTGCCAGAGAATAGAAGGCCACCCGCTGGCACACAGCCCCTCTCTGCACATCTGCTCTTCTCATTTGGAAGCAGGGATCTGTCAGCTTCTCAGAACACTTAACACAAAATGGCTGTCTTAAAGCTCTTGAGTTTATGGATTATTCTGTCTCGTACACCTTTTTCTAAATTTCTTAAATCAGTCTGGCTTAAGTCAGGTGTCCACCAGAATCCAATTCGCTGTGTTGGGGGAAGGAGCAAGGCACTGTCAGAGCCACACAGGCAGAATCTGATCCATTTAGCCTTTGGATTCTATTAACAAACTTCCCACATGGCTTCTTCCATTTGCTTGGTGGACTCCAGGAAAGGAGCTTGAATGCGTAGATGGAGGAGGAGGTTGCTCACATGTGCCATTTGAAAGCAAATCTTTCACGACCATCCCACCTTTCAACCAGACTAATTCATCAGAATTTCTGGGTTTGAGACCCTGTGGCATTGGTGCTTTTTAAAACCTCACTGAGTGAGCAATCACCTTGAAACCAAACCCAGCGCCCTGTGGTGTGACTTGCCGTCCAAGTCCAGAAGCAGCAAGAGAATCCAGAACTCAGGGTGTGCCTATTGAACTTTTAAAAAGCTCACTGGATAGTTCTAGTGTGTAGCCACACTTGAGAATGACTGTACTTACAAAGAATACAAAAAAAAAAGTAGGGAAATAATTATTGAGAGGGAAGTTATTGCTACTAATGCAAGTCCCTTACTTTAATTTTTTTATGGACATTAATTGATTTATCCAATGGATATTTTAAGTACTTTCTGTGTGAAGTTTCCTGTTCACTCACAATGCTTACTTATAAAAGTGAGTAGGCTAAATATGGTCCCTACCCTGGTGGAGTTTCCAGTACAATGTGGGAGACGAACTCTCGGTGATAAGGGCTATTGTAAGGCACATAGAAGGTACTATAGGAGTATACGGGCTTCCCTGGAGGCTCAGTGTTAAAGAACCTGCCTGCCAAGCAGATGTGGGTTTGATCCCTGGGTTGGGAATCCATAGGGGTCACAAAAGAGTCAGACATGACATGGCGACTGAACAACGGTAACAGCAAATTTGAGTGTGTAGAAATAGCACTTCTGGTAAGGGAGGAGGCAGGCAGAGAAGGCTCCCTGAAGGACGTGTTATTCAAGTGTTCATGTGTTCAGTCGTGTCTGACTTTTGTGTGAGTCCTTGGACTGTCGCCCAGCAGACTCCTCTGTCCATGGAATTTTCCAGGCAGGAATACTGGAGTGGGTTGCCATTTCCTCCTCCAGGGGATCTTCCTGACCCAGGGATCGAACCTACGTCTCTGGCATTTCCTTCATTGCAGGCAGATTCTTTACCACTGAGCCACCTGGGAAGCCCAAGTGAGTCATGCTTAAATTATGTGTTGTTACAGATCTCAACATCTCAATTTAATTAATCTAATTAATTAACCTAAGTAACCTAATTAGGTTTAATTTTATTTAAACATAATTTTTGAGGTTTAATTAACCTAATTCATGTGAAATTTTTTAAATTATCTTTTTTTTCTCTTTTAAGGTGACTCATATTCTCAATGTTGCATATGGAGTTGAAAATGCTTTCCTCAATGACTTTATATATAAGAATATTTCTATATTGGATCTGCCTGAGACCAATATCCTGTCTTATTTTCCAGAATGTTTTGAATTTATTGAAGAAGCAAAAATGAAGGTAAGTTTGGTACTGATTCACAGTTCCTCAAGAACAGAAATTTTAAAATATTGGTCCATTATCCACTTCTTTCTGTAATGAATATGTAAGAACTATTATGAAATTTCCCTTTCAACAATATTTCATTAATTCCTTTAATTATTCAGTCCTCCAGTTGCTCTTCTTCCAATGATGTACTTATTTTTATTTTCTTGCATTTATTTACTATTACTGTTTTGACTGCATTGGGTCATGACTGTGGCGTAGGGTTCTTTCTTGCAGCCTGTGGGCTTCCCTCTAGCTGTGGCACTTGGGCTCCAGAGTGCTTGGCTCTGTAGTTGTGTGCAGACTCCAGAGCACATATGCTCTGTGTTTTGTGGCACTCAGACTCTCTAGTTGAGGAGCACAGGCTCAGTAGTTGTGGCACCTGGGCTTCGTGGCCCCACAGCACGTGGGATCTTCGTTGTAGCCGGGGATCGAACCCACATCCCCTTCACTGGAAGGCAGATTCTTAACTACTGGACCACCAGGGAAGCCCCTATTTTTTAACTTTGATTTCTCATCTTCCTATGCTTTCCTAAGAAATGTTACGATTTAAAATTTTCTGCTCAACTGGGTTGGCCAAAAAGTTTGTTTGGGTTTTTCCGTAACATCTTACAGAAAAATCCGAATGACCTTTTTGGCCAGCCTGATGCTAAGGTTCCTTTTGATCGTCTCTCACCATCTGCCCTCTGACCACTTTGCAAGGTAATCAGGTGAACTATGGAACAGAGGCTGCTCTGGTCCTTAGTGTGTTTATGAAGATGAATATCACCAAGATTGTTTGAAAATGCTGATCAGTAGCTGTCCATTGGTTCTCTGACTTGAGAAGACCCACAGAAAATACAATACTTTAATCTTGGTACTAGATCCAAGGGAACACTCTGACAGGCAGGGCTTCTAGGTTGGCTTTACCAATTATTATGCCTTGACATTGTATCATTTTTAGTCAATATATAATTCTTATAAAATTTATGTGAGATAAATAGATGGGAATGTAGAAGCTCTTCTAGAGAAAAGTTAACTGTCATGGAGCACTTGGCAATAAACAATAGTTAACATTATAGCTTAATTAAATTCTAATGATTTTCCTTCTACCTTATCTCCTTGCCTTTCTCTGTTTCTTCCTTTCATTTAGTAATATTTATTGAGTGCCTTATGTGCCCAACACTGTTCTAGATACCTTCCTCTAGATTGCTGGAAAAATATTGAACTATTCAACCTTATTTAATAGTAGATATTTGGATAAAAAAAAAAGGAAGAGGTTTTCTAATTCAAAGCCTGATATTGGCCACTCTTTTAGCTTGTGAAAATTATATAGATCCTAGATTGTCATATGCCAGTGTACCAGCTAATAGTGTTAGGAATAAAAGTGATAATGTTTCTGTGTTAGCTGCTTTTCTAAGGAGATGTATAATATGCCTTAGATGGTAATGGAAAAATGTAAACGTTATTCATACTTACATTCATATTAGACATATTAGACATGTCATATTAGACATTAAATATATACATGTTTCAAGTAAAAAGGGAAAGGGATAATAGTTAATTAAAGTGGTCCTTAGTTTGGGTTTCTCACAAAACAGAACCTGAGGCAAGGATTTAGAGCTGATGCTTCATTTGAGAGGTGCAGTCCCTAGGCAGTGAGAGTGAGAAGAAAGGGAAGTGATTCAGAAAAGGATGAGAAGCAATGTAAGATGATGTTTTTACCCTGCTGAGCACAGCTTCACAATGAGCTGATAGCAAAATAGCTGGTTCCTTGGCAAGGTGGTACCCAAGATGTCCCCAGGCAGGGAATCCAAAGACACTGCACCTCAATACAGATTTTGGGAAAGAGAGAATTAAGAGAGAGAATTTACCTGCCTGGCTCTCTGTCAGCTCCTGTTTCCCATTGGTCAGAGTTTACGCATGGAGAGGTAAATACCCCCACAATTCCAGGTTACAGCACCCCGCTTTTTCAGCAGCCACCTTGAAGCCCTGTGGTGTGACTTGCCATCCAAGTTCAGAAGCAGCAAGCGAATCCAGAACTCAGGGTGTACCGGTCTATGCAGAGACTGGCATGGGGGAAGAGCCAGGTATTCTTAGGCAAGCAGAACTCAGTAGGCCTACGGGAAATAGTCAGCCACAGAGGTGGCAGCTGAGGTGGAACAGCTGAGGGTCCATGAGATGATGGCATCAAGGGAATCTGAGGAGATGCCTGAAGTGTTTCTGCTGTAAGATATATCTGAATTCTGTAATATGTTCTGATTTCTCAAGCCTTATGTGTTTTACTGGAACCTTAGCCTCAGCCGTAAATTTCCTTACCCTGGAAGCTCTTTATTGTTTAGATAATGCACGTTTAACTTTAGCAAAAGAATTCTTGAATTTTCTTCATTCTATTTTTTTTTTCCTAGAAGAAATCTCTTCATGATTTTGCCTGTTGTATATTCAGGCATTATTAAATGTGATTACTCTGTGAATTGCCTATTTCAGAACTCCCTTTCTAGGCCCTCATTTGTTGTTTTCATCTTTTCACAAAAGCTGCCAAATAGGATGTCTTCCATTTCCCCATGTCTGTCCTCATTTTTCCCTGTAGTTATAAAACCCTGTTTGTTTGGTTTCTCTGTCCTTCCTGTATCTCCACCTAATGTGTTATCTGCCAGGCTTATGCCCAAAGGGACAGAAATACACATGACATGGTAGTAGTAAGATAACCTCCATAGGTTCAAGAGTTCTTTTACTTGAGTATTTACTTGATCCCCTTTTTTATGTGCAGAAGATTTTGTTTGTTAGTACGAACTGTGTATTTGATATTCCACATTTACTTCATTATTTATAAGATGTGATTTTTAAAACATGTAAGTAGTTTATAACATTGGAAAAATATAGATATGTAAAAATTAAGATCACCCATTTTCACCAATACATATAACGACTTGTAGTATTTTAATGTATTTTTCTATATATCAAAAGACTCATTTTTTAAAAAAGATCTGAACTTGATCTGTCAAAATATATGAGTTCCTTATTCTGAGAAGATAGAAGGGATGTATATTGCTGCCTTTAAGAAGCTGGCAATCTAATTGAAAAGCTATTAATAACAACATGAGAACAAAGCAAGCTACATAAAATGGAAATACTATAATTCTTATCTGCCCATTGCAAAATAGTGATATGATTTTTTAAGAAAATGTTTTCTCAAAATGCATAACAAACTTTTTTTGCTTAGCAGACATTTATGGAATACCTACTATGTGCCAAAAATTGCACTAAGTACTAGGCATAAAAAGATGTCTTGGATATTCTTCCTGCCCTCCTCTCATGCAGAGAGACAGGCTTCTTAGAAGCCATGGTTAGCTGGACCAACGAGAGGAAAAACCCTTTTAAACACAGGACAACAGCAAATGCAAAAGAAAAATTGCTTTATAAATTATTTAATTGTCATTACTTTGAATTCTGGAAAGGGGATATGAAACTAGTAGTTTCTTTGGAAATACTTTCAAGGGCAGTATGATACTCAAGGAATAAGAGGTAAATAAATAAATTCAAAGGCTGTAGAAACTAACAGAAAAGTATCTGTTACATAAAGAATGTAAGAGAGAAGAAAATACTAACATTATTAAATAATAGCTAAAACTGATTACACTATAAGACTAAAGCTAGTTTCATTTTCAAAAGCATATGTATAGATCATAAAATAGTGATAACTGATACAACGTCAGGAAACACTAAAAATTATTCTGGAGGGTATCTCTTATTAATGTTATGAGCCCAAGTTTCTTTGGAAAATCTAATTTGTTTTGCGTTAAAAGAAGTTCATTAATAGTGGGACTTCCCTGGTGATCCAGTGGCTAAGACTCTGAGCTCCCACTGCAGGGGTCCCTGGTTTGATCCCTGGTCAGGGAACTGGAGCCCACATGCCACAAGAAATGATTAAAGATACTGCCAGCTGCAAATAAGACATGATGCAACCAAATAAATAAATAAATACTATTTTTAAAAAAGAAGTTCATTAGCAGTGTCCATTGGTTACTGTAATATGATTTTAAAATGTCTTAAGTCTTATTAAAAAGAGCCATTGTACAAAGTGAGAAAAGTTCTATATATGCATAGTGAATATTTTTGTTTTGCTTTTCTTGTGAAGAAACAATATCTGGAAATGACTCTGAAATATATAAATATAAACAATTAAAATTGTATTTTTGATAAAAGAATTTTTAAAATATTAACTAATCTTATGAATCATTTTTCTTTCTTTCTTGAAGTGAGATACATTTGCTGCACTTGTTATAATAGACTTGGAAAGGAATTTTGCAACGGATTTATGCATCTAAGAACTACCTTGTAAAATAATCTAATAAGCCATGAACATAGCATTGTTGATGTATGCTTTGGGCAGAGAGTTTTCAGTTGTCAGATTTCTTCTCCCCTTCCCTGTTCCCATGTTGTCTGTGTTGTACGGAAAGAAAAATCAAGAAATGAAGTAACTAAAATGCCTGGTTCTGCAGGGTGTGCTCACCATTCACTACGTTTCATTAAGATCATTAACTTTTAAAAGGCCTGAGATAAGCCAACCTCTATCAGTGCTGATCCATCAGATATATCACATTCATTATTAATGCAATATTACCCCCATCAGCATCGGTCTTGCACTGTGTCCCTTTTCACTTGTAAAGTATCATTTGCAAGTTACCTGAAACGTTTTGCATTTATTGACCTCATGCTGGTGTCTAAATTACCTTTTCCACTTCATGTTGTCATGAGCTATTTGAGTCAACATTTTACTGCCTCATAAGTTTAACTATATAAAATAACAGAATAAAATAGATCCAAAGGAAGAACATTTTTTCCTTACTGATCATTTTATAGATAGATTTCTAAGCCAGTGATACTAATTTCTTTATTGGAACAGTATATGTACCTAATATGTACATGAGCTTTCTGTGTAGTTTATGATTGTGGTTTTATTTATATTTCCACATATATTTTCTCTGATTTTTCTCTTATTTATGTGGCTGCTAAATTACTAGACTTTTATGGGTACTTTACTAGATTACTTCAGGGTAATAAAAGATAATTTCAAAATTCCAAATAAATCATCAAAGCATTTCAAACCTGGGAGGTGGGAAAAGAAGGTGTTGATTAATTGATTGATTTTTTTCCCCATTCATTCCCTACAGTGCATTGGTTTCTGATGATTGAATAAATTGAGTCAAATAAATTGATAAAGTGAATATTTTTATTTTATAGTTTTTAAATAGTATAAGATTTCAGTACAACTTTTCTTAAATAAATAATGAAGATTTTTGTTTGGTTTTATTATAGGATGGAGTGGTTCTTGTTCATTGTAATGCAGGAGTTTCCAGGGCTGCTGCAATTATAATAGGCTTCCTAATGAATTCTGAAGAAATCTCATTTACCAGTGCTTTTTCTTTGGTGAAAAATGCAAGGCCTTCCATATGTCCCAATGCTGGCTTTCTGGAGCAGCTTCGTACATATCAAGGGGGCAAAGAAAGCAATAAATGTGACAAACTACAGGAATTAGAAGAAGCAACAGTTCCTGAGTTACATTCTAGCCAATGATGGACAACTGTACTTTCTGAGTTGGTCTCTAGAGCCACCTTCCCTCCTTTTTTGGAGAGTAGTAGAAAGCTCCTTTCCTCATGCTTTTTTTTCAAGTGGAAATAGAGGTCAATTGATCGTCCTAAACTAGGGTATAAATAAATTTTTCAATTATATCATGTTTTCTTTAGTATTATAATGTGGGATTGAATGTTTTGATTTGCTAAGGGAAAATAACAATGTATTACCAATAATTGATTTCTGTAGAAAGAAAAGGTTTACATTTAACATCTATATTAAAGCTTGAAAGATTAAATTAGTTGATTAAAACTTCTGGTAGTTTCCTATGCCAGCAACTATTTCCATGAAAGAAAAAACGTGAAGTGCTATTTGATTTACTACTTCAGAAGAAGGCAAATTTCTTTGTGAAGAATTTAAGATGAAAAAACAATACCTTAAACCTCCCCAAAAAGGTAACCAAAATCTGAAGATTTATACAATACCTATGTAGTAGTTACATTATTCACAAAATTTTTATGTCCTTTTATGAACATGCACCCACTTTTCATTTTGATTTTTAAATTATATTCCATGTTTATTTTTAAACATTTTTGTGTAGCTGTGCTCTCTTACATTATTGTGAGCGTATTGTTCTTTAATTAGGTGCTAGTCTCTTACACTGTGTACGTTTTATTCTGGGTTCCTAGCATTCTGTTTTGGGATTCCATGTCATAATTTTATGAACTCCTTGAATCTGTAGGAAAGTGTTTCAAACTGAAGAATCATTTTTAAAATGTGGTCTGTTTTCTAGTTTGGTATTCTTCTTAGGGAACATATTTTTAAGGAAGGAACACTTACGGTTTTGTAAGAAATTTTGAATACATTTTTAGAAAGCCCAAAATCATTTACAATTTTATTTCTGGCCAGAGGCTTTGAATGGTTTCTTTTTTTTTATTAAGTCTCCATGTTGGCAAGGCTAAGCTCTGTTCATTATGAATTTGCTTAAAGATATGCTTTGAATTATTCAGAATAAAATCCACTTAAAATTAATTATAATAATTAAGATGGAGTTTAAGAGCTTTCAAGTAGATTTGCATGACTTAGAAAATGTCATTGCCCTGTAGATTTTAGTAAGAAAATCCTGAGCTTTCCTTAGATACACATTAGAGAGCAAGCATTTTCCTATACATAAGTTGGAAAGTGCACATTGAACACATCTGTGCATTTGAAAAAGCAGGCTTTCTTATGCTGGCAGGAGCAAAAAGTAGAAGCGATAAATGCAAATTATGTTTTAAGATTGCTTATAGCCTGACAAGATGTCATCGTGTGCAAAGCTATGAACTTTCCATCTGTTAAGAAGCAGCCTAAGTATAATCAACCTACAGTAAGCTGTCTGAAGCCTGAAGCCAGAATCCTCTTAAATATGAGACTGGTGTATAATATTGTCTTTATAGTTAATATTGCTGAGGATTTGCTGGGTAAACCTTGTCTGGTCGCATGTAAGTATTTATTTAAATACATTTTCCTTTGTTATTGTTATTTCGTTTTCAGCCATTAAATGTTGTAAACATGAAGCCTTAAATAGAACTTATTTCTTATGGATAGTCTATTTTTGTCTGTAGTTATATGTTGTTGCCTGTAGTGACCTGGTTACAGTGCAAACATGTATATTCTGGCACATCTACAGAAGGGCACTGAGCATCAGTTTTGTTTTCTTTTAAATGGTAGTAGTTTGCTGTATCTAAAATAAATCGGTGAAGGGAATCCAGTCTTTTAAATGAGGGGTATTAAAAAAATAAATAAATAAATAAATGAGGGGTATTATGTGAGGCAATGATAGGTTGTACATGTAACATGTTTATTTGGCTCCCCATGAGTATGTCACTGTCATACCTAGTTATTTACAAAAAGGAGCTTTATTACTATGATTCTCTATTCCACGTATTATAGAAAAGTGAAAGTGTTAGTTGCTCAGTCGTGTCCAACTTTTTGCAACCACGTGGACTGTAGCCCACTAGGCTCCTCTGCCCATGGAATTCTCCAGGCAAGAATACTGGAGTGGGTAGCCATTTCCTTTCCGGGGGATGTTCCCAACACAGGGATTAGACTTGGGTCTCCTGCACTGCAGGCAGATTCTTTACTATCTGAGCCACGAGGGAATCCCTCACATATTATGAACAGATTTCAAATATACATCTGTTTTGAGGGAGTGACAAAACTATTTCAAGGACTTTGTGCCTCTATTTTAAAACAGATTTTCCTATTTTAGAAAGTCTCCTTCAAAGGTAAATTCTCCAAAGACTCTGGAATGTAGCAAGTATAAATCATAGTATTTTCCTTTTACCTTACACAATAAACTGGGTGAGTTAACACCTTTACAAGCAACCCACAATACATTAAAAAAAAAAAAAATGTAGCACAAGGAATTATTTGATTTTTCGAGCTGACCCTAAGTAGTTGATTTTTCTGCCCAAAGCCTCCTGAACATATTTAGTTACCTGTAGTTATTTAAGACTTTAAAGCAGAAGATTTTAAGGTTTTATATTTTTATGTTACATGCAATGATATTTACAATGAACACATTTTTGGTTTGTCTTCATTGATAAAACAGTTTAAACTTTTCTACTTCAAGTAAAACTTTAACTTACTGTTTTGTATCCATATTTATAATGTGCCCTTTATTGTTTCTGGGTATTGATATACTTTAATAAAAATAATAAATTTACTATTTCTCCCATTAGTATCTTTATTTCTTTGAGGTTATTTGTTTTAAAAGACTTATTTGCCATCAAATTCTGGATTTAAAAAATCTCATTGGCAAAACACTGAGTTAGACATTTTAGAATATAAATTAGTTTAAAGGTCTGTGGAAATTTGATGCTCCAGCCACCTCAAGAAGTGAAGAGCTAAAGTCAGTTCTTGTAATTGGCATTACTGTGGATAAATTGGCAGTGAAAATTCAATAGCATATCTTAGTACTGTAAATCAAGAGAAGATGCTAAATTACTCTCAGATTAAACTGAGATTTACGTTCTTAGTAAAACCTTCTCTGACCACCTTATTTCAAGTGGCTCGCATCCTTAGCACTTATATCTACCTTTCCCTGTTTTATTTACTGTATATCCGTAATTGTCACAAAAATTGTATGTATTTTTCTTTATTTTGTTGCTTTTCCCATCAAAACCTGGGCTCCCCGTGAGGGCAGAGATTTTTACTATGTTGTTTGTCTGACCAGTGTGTGCCCCGTAACAGGCACTCAAACAGTTCTTGTCAGAAAGAGAGGTGGGGGGAAGGAAGGAAAAGAATTGATGCATGTTGCTGTGCCAGCTTAACAGTGCCCACTGCAGGTCATCATTCATGCCCTGGCAAGTGAACTGCAGTGCACATGTGCAGCCGTGTCAGACAGTGCCTGAGAGTGACAGCAGGGAACACTAGTAATGGGTCTGGAACAGGGCCGCATAGGACCCTACACAACAGAACACATGAGTGTCCTTTTTAATTTCTGAATAATGTACTTTCTCTTTTTTTGGCCATGCCCACAGCTTACAGGCTCTTAGTTCCCTGATCAGGGATTGAACCCGTGCCCCCTGCAATAGAAGAATGGAGTCCCGACCACTGGACCACCAGGAAATTCCTGCAATAATTTTCTACCAAAGTTATTTAGAAATTAAAAAGTTGATCAAACATTCAGCAAGAGTATCCAGGATATGGTATTTTGCTTTCATTCAAGATATGAAAGAAGAATGGCTTATGTGCCAATTATCCATTTATTGTTTCAGCTCCAACTCCACTCATAATTGTGTCTATAAAAAGGAAGATGGGCAATTTACATACCTTTCTCTTGACAGTGGCTGTGATGTTGAGCTTTGTCAGTAGAAGGTGCTGTGTGTTGGAGAGCCCTTTCATGGGGATGGGTCATTTCTACTGGGCTTGGTGTGCTTTCAAGGCAGACTGCTGCAGATCAGATAGCCTCCAACAGTGTTCACAGCTTCTCCACCACCTCGCTAGTCCTGGGAGCCAGGCTTCTTCAGCACCCAGTGGCAGCAGCTTTCCTGGGTAATTCCCTGGGGTGGTTTTATAGCAGGGCTTCCCTTGTGGCTCAGCTGGTAAAGAATTTGCCTGTAATGTGGGAGACCTGGGTTCAATCCCTGGGTTGGGAAGATCCCCTGCAGAAGGGAAAGGCTACCCACTCCAGTATTCTGGCCTGGAGAATTCCATGGACTATATAGTCCATGGGGTTGCAAAGGGTCAGACACGACTGAGTGACGTGAAATACCTCCCTGCCGAAAGCTTTGCCTAGCATCCTAGAGGGTGCATTTCCAGAAAGTTCTTCCATATCTCTGCCATTCTGTGAGCCATGGCTTCACTCTGCAACAAGATCCAGATTTCAACCCTGGGAGACTTGTTCCTTAAACACTTCCCCAGTGGTGGTGACTGTTCTTTATATCCACTCTTCCTATGCTACTGTTTAGAGCACTTTACTTCTTCCTTTCCAACCAATCCCTCATTACTCCAACCCTTTTATAGTTAATAAACTTTTATATTAAACTTTCCCACTCTTTATTGTGTGGTTTATCTCCTGATGGACCTAGGCTGTCTAGCCTATAATTTACAGTCAATTATTTTCATAATTGTCCTTGTGGAGTGTTTCTGGTAGCAGGTCAAGCTATGTTACAGCCATGCACCTTATGATAATAAAGGCTCAAATGGCAATTAATGGTGTAGGAATATTTTTTGAGAGAATACTTCTGTGAATATAAACAGTGTTCTGTGTAAGAGTATAAGCACAATGACCTGATTTTGCTAATGCTTCTTGTCTACAGAGTGGTGAATTCTTCAAAGTTAAAAAGAGAGCACATAAATAGTGTAATTTGCTATTGCTCCTATGTTTTCACCCACTCTTCCCATTTGTGTATCATACCAGGAGGAGAGGAAATTGCTTTCAGTGCTTGAACTGAATTCTCACTGCCCTCTTTGAATAGTCCAGTTGTGCTAATAAATTTGTGAATCCACTTACTAGTAGTTGTAATTACTGCTAATGCAACTTCATGAACTCAGGAGGTAAATGAACAGAGCTAATGTCTCACCACTAGTGATGTGTGTGTGTGTGATGTCTATACACACACACACATATATATTTATTTTTTGTAATAGCAAATGCTTTTGTAAGTGCTCACAAACAAAAAGTTCCCTACATTTTCTCTAGAATTGGCACACAGCTTACTATGTATAAGTTATAGCATTACTATGTATAAGTTTTAGCATTCTCCCTTTCCTCTTAAAAAAAATCTGGTATAAAATTGCCTATCTTCAATTTTATGACACTCTCACAGCATGTCTTAAATATAACTGATCTTGCTTTGAGAATATTACTAGCAGATTTTCCTAGTATTTCTTCAATATAAAAAAATGATTTTTTTTTTTTTTCACATTCAGGGACTCCCCTGCACGTCAAATACTGTGCTAGGTGCTAGGGATATAATGATCAGCAAAACAGTCAAAAATCCTTGCCCCCATCGAGCTTGCATTCAATGTAACACCACTGTATAATAACAGACACATTTACACTCATCACTCAACCTTCTGCTGGTTAGATTTTCTTCTGTTTTGACGTTTCTGAACCATGGAGGTCTTTCTTTACTAAGGAGAGGTGGGCAAATGACCAAGGGCAGAATTTTCTAAGACTCTCCTAACACAACCACTCCTGGTTCTGCTGAAGTAAGTAGTAGCCTTAAGAAGAAACACAAAAACTCCTCCTCACCAACATCTACCTACAATAATAACATTAATTAATAATAATTACCAAAGTTTAAAGAGAATAATTTCCTAGTAATCACCAGAAAAAAATTGACTACAGATATCAATTATATATTCTATTACAGAAAACAGCCCTAAAATATTTTAAAAACTTTTTTCCCCAATGTGCAGTTTTGATCAAGCTACAGACACATATACACATATTCCTTTATAGGCAGTGAATGTGTTTTATAACTGACTTTCAAAACACCTATAATCTTTTAAAATATCAATCAAGCTGATAACTACGGAAATAAGAGTTGATATTCTTTTACTGTTCTGTCAAGGTATGGAGTCCTTGGATGACCATATCTGTATGGGTAAACTGTTAATTAACCATCCTCACAAGAAAGTTGGAAGAATTAGTAATTTAATGTTTATAAACTTTTTGTTTCTTTGGAAGATATTGCAATTATTATTACAATAGGATTAAGTTGCAGATACTAAAGAAGTTGCAGTAATAGCACCTAGCTTAATACTAAGTATTAAATTTAAATAAAAAATTGAAGTACATTTCCAAATGATGAGTAGCCTAGAAATAAAATTTTCTCACTATATAGTCCATATCCTTAGGATAGATTAAGCACTTATTTGTATCTCAAGAGGGTTTTCTTTTTCAGTAAGTACTAATATCTTCTACAATTCTCATTAATTCCAGACAAAAGAAGCATTTGTTAAAACTTTGTTTAAGAAGTACATTTTCTTTTCAGTAGAGTTAAGAAATTGGGAAATCAATAGAATTCAATTCTGTGGTCTTTTCCTATTCAGCGAGAATGAGCAGCTGTGGACCTTGTTCACAAGTGATACAGCAAGCTAGCTAACTGCTGCAGTGGCTCCTTGACATTTCATATTCTTGGTGCTGTTGAGGTTAACTCCACTCAAATCAATTAACAGTTGGTCTTCCCTTGCAAAACTTTAGAGACTTCCCTGGTGGCTCAGATGGTAAAGCATCTGCCTACAATGCGGGAGACCGGGGTTCAATCCCTGGGTCGGGAAGATCTGGAGAAGGAAACGGCAACCCACTCCAGTATTCTCACCTGGAAAATCCCATGGATGGAGGAACCTCATAGGCTACAGTCCATGGGGGTCACAAAGAGTCGGACACGACTGAGTGACTTCACTTTGCAAAACTTTGGTCTTTTATTGCCTGTTAACTTGATATCATCTCCCCTAATCAATGGCTCTACAATTGAATTGTATGAAAATGTGTTTTCTAAAACTGTAAAGTGCTATACTACTAGTATTATTGTTTTGTTATTTCGAATTAGGAAACATTTTTTAGTCATTCTGGACATTCTTCAGATGCTGCTGTGCTTTTTCTGTAAAATATTTGTTGGCAGTACAGGATATGTTGATCCTCCTCTATAACACAGCCTTCCCTGATTCTGTAGCAAAGAGAAAACTGGCCCTCTCCTAGCCCATAATTCAGGGCGTGTCAGTATTACATGTGTATCTACAAAATTATAGAAACGAAAAAAAAATTAGTGTTTTCCAGGGGTTAAGAAGGTGGTTGCAGCCTAGGGAAGTAGGTGTGGTTATAAAAAGGCAATAGGAAAGATGCTGATCAAAATGTAAATATATCAACGTTGAGTATCCTAGTTGTGACATTGTAGTATAGTTTGGCAAGATGTTACCACTGAGGGAAACCAGGTAAAGGGTACATAGCATCTCTCTACATTGTTTTTTACTTCCTGTGAATCCACAAACATCTCAAGATAACAAAGTTTAATTTAATAAAACTGTTAACAAAAACCTCCAAGTACCCAACTTCATGAAGCTTACAACTTAGCTGAGGGGAATAGATAATTTTAGAACTATAGAAGTATATATTTCAAATCATAATTTGTCAAGTTAAAAGGGGAACGCTCTCCTAAGCGATGTTTGAGATAAGTGCTGAAAGATAAGTAGGTGTTGAAGATCTTCCAGAACTGAGAGAACAAGGCATGTAAAGACCCAGGGGTGAGAAAGAGCATGACACATTGAAATGATGGGAAGAAGAATTTTGGTCTTTTAGAGCAGTAGATGGGATGGAAAAAATTTGAGCAGGAGAGCAACTAGCTCAGAATGTTATTTTTAAAAGCTCACTTCAGCTGTGCTGTGGAGTGTGGATTAAGGAGGGTAAGACTAACCAGGAAGCTAAATCTAGGTATCAGATGGTAAAGCTGGGATTTGGTGAAGGCAGCAAAAATGCAAAGAAGTGGATGCACTTGAAAGGTATTTAGGAGCTATTATTCACAGGATAGGATTGGTGTTGAAAGGATTGGTGTTTAAAGACCATGTCAAGATTTCATTCTTTAGCAACTAGATAGCTGGTGGGGCCATTCTCTGAGATAAATAATTAAATTTTACAGAAAAGATAGTAAGTTTGGCTTTTTATATTTTATTTTGAAGTGCCTTTGAGATATTAAAGTGTAGATGTCCTGTGCTGCTGCTGCTGCTAAGTCGCTTCAGTCGTGTCCGACTCTGTGCGACCCCATAGACGGCAGCGCACCAGGCTCCCCCGTCCCTGGGATTCTCCAGGCAAGAACACTGGAGTGGGTTGCCATTTCCTTCTCCAATGCAGGAAATTGAAAAGTGAAAGTGAAGTCGCTCAGTCGTGCCCGACTCTTCGTGACCCCATGGACTGCAGCCTACCAGGCTCCTCCATCCATGGGATTTTCCAGGCAAGAGTATTGGAGTGGGGTGCCATTGCCTTCTCTGTAGATGTCCTATAGGCAATTGTATATGTAATTTTGGATGTCAGAGAATGATTTGGGTTGGTGATATAAATTGAGAGTCATTAGGACAATGGAGGAGAAGGCAATGGCACCCCACTCCAGTACTCTTGCCTGGAAAATCCCATGGACGGAGGAGCCTGGTTGGCTGCAGTCCATGGGGTCGCTAGGAGTCAGACACGACTGAGCGACTTCACTTTCACTTTTCACTTTCATGCATTGGAGAAGGAAATGGCAACCCACTCCAGTGTTCTTGCCTGGAGAATCCCAGGGACGGGGGAGCCTGGTGGGCTGCCGTCTATGGGGTCACACAGAGTCGGACACGACTGAAGTGACTTAGCAGCAGCAGCAGCAGCAGGACAATGGATGTGAATACTAATACAGAGAAAGAATTTAGAGTAAGACTAGACCATAAGATTGAGCCTTGGGAACATTTCTGGGGTAGATAGGGAAGGATAAGCTAAGAAAAGAGACTTAGCCACATGGTCAGAGATGTAGGAGAGAAAGCAAGAGAGTCAAAGAAATTAGGGAGAATTTCAAAGAATGTTTATTGTGAACTAATGCTGCTAAAAGTTATATGAGATATAAAATAACAATGTCTTGGATTTAGGCTTATGGAGGTCTTTGGTGATGTTGGCAAGAGTTGTTTGGTAAATTAATGGGGGAAGAAGCCAAATAAGCTTATTAAAAGCTATGTAGTAGGCTGAGTGACATAGAAGAGCATTAGGATACATTTCAGTTATTGAATATATATTATATATTGAATATTAAATGATATTATATATCACTGAATGAATAAGTCAATACATTGTAGCTACTATAATTTCCACTATTCAGATTAAAAAATTAAGTCCTAGAGTTGTTAATGTCATATAACTATTAAGTATTTTTATTAAGTCAAGATTTGCACCTCTCCTCAACAAAATGCTCCTTCTCTAAATGAAGACATTATCAAGTAGGAAAAGAGTAATTTTGTCATTGATTTTTCACTCATTTATTCACATAAACTGGGAGAGAATGTATGATCTTTGAACACTCTAGTACTGTGCTTGTGCTTAGTCGCTCAGTTGTGTCCAACTCTTTGCAACCCCGTGGACTGTAGCCCACCAGCCTTCATCTGTCCATGGGGATTCTCCAGGCCAGAACACTGGAGTGGGTAGCTTTTCCCTTCTCCAGTGGATATTCCCAACCCAGGAATTGAACTGGGGTCTCCTGCATTACAGGCGGATTCTTTACCGTCTGAGCCACCAAGGAAGCCCAAGAATACTGGAGTGGGTAGCCTATCCCTTCTCCTTATTGCTTTAAAAAACAATTTAACTTGGGAAAATGTCAAAATACACACAATTAGAGAATACTATAATCAATTGGCCATCAACAATTATCAACTCATGGCTTTTCTTGTTTAAAGGATTTGCTCAACTATCCTCTTCCTCCACTGCTTCTGCCCTTACTTATTACAGAGGATTATTTCAAGGAAAGTCCCAGACAAAGCTTCTAAAGTAAATCCTATTTTTTTCAGTATTGTCCATTTTTCCTGCTAAAACTTCCATGGGGCTTTATAAAAATAATGTATAACACCTGAAAATTATGTTTTTTAGAATAGTTTTACATTCATAGCAAAACTGAACAATAGGTATGGAGATGTCCCACATACCTTCTGCCCTCACATATGTTTAGCCTCCTCTTTTATCAACATCTCCCACCAGAGTGTACATTTGTTGTAAGTGGTGAAACTACATTGAAACATCATTCAGTTCGGTTCAATTCAGTTCAGTCGCTCAGTCATGTCCCACTCTTTGCGACCCCATGAATCGCAGCACGCCAGGCCTCCCTGTCCATCACCAACTCCCGGAGTTCACTGAGACTCATGTCCCTCGAGCCAGTGATGCCAGCCAGCCATCTCATCCTCTGTTGTCCCCTTCTCCTCCTGCCCCCAATCCCTCCCAGCATCAGTCTTTTCCAATGAGTCAACTCTTCGCATGAGGTGGCCAAAGTACTGGAGTTTCAGCTTTAGCATCATTCCTTCCAAAGAAATCCCAGGGCTGATCTCCTTCAGAATGGACTGGTTGGATCTCCTTGCAGTCCAAGGGACTCTCAAGAGTCTTTTCCAACACCACAGTTCAAAAGCATCAATTCTTCGGCGCTCAGCTTTCTTCACAGTCCAACTCTCACATCCATACATGACCACAGGAAAAACCATAGTTATCACTCCCTCGAATCCATAGTTTACATTACTTTGGATTCACACTTGGTGTTCTACATTCTTTGGGTTTGACAAACTTACAATAACATGTATCCACCATGATAATATCATACAAAATAGTCTCACTGCCCTGAAAATCCTGTGTTCTGCCTATTCACCACTCTCTCCTATAGGTATATGTAAGTTTTGATGTTGTCTTTTTACTTCCAACAGGTGTTAGTGAGTGAGTGAGTGAAAGTCTCTTAGTGGTGTCCAACTCTTTGTGACCACATGGACTATACAGTCCGTGGAATTCTCCAGGCCAGAACACTGGAGTGGGTAGCTTTTTCCATCTCCAGGGGATCTTCCCAACCCAGGGATCAAATCTAGGTTTCCCACATTGCAGGTGGATTCTTTACCAGCTGAGCCACGAGGGAAACCCCTACAGGTGTTAAGAACTATCTAATCGGTTAAAAGACAAGTGAGTCAGCTAAGCTGATACCTCTTTTGATGTTTGGCTACCCTCTTTCTGCCAGTTGTTTACTATAATGAAATCAGAAAACACTGGTAAGTTTCCAAATATAATCTTGATTTTAATTTGTAAAGATGTAGCTTTGGCCATTACTGTTTATAGTGATCAGACAATGCAAATAACAACTAATTGATTTGCATTTTTTTTTTCTGGACAAAATCCCTATGTCTTAAACACCACAAAGCTCTTTTGGAGATCACTTGTCCCTGGGCCCTATGAAATCATGGTCTCTCCAAATGCTTTATGTGACATCACAATCTACGTCATGGCCTGTCCATGCTACACCAGCTGCCAGAAGCTCAGATGATGGGAACATGAGTGCGACAATGTTGCCTCTCTTGGCTCTCTTTTCAAAGGTGACAAACTCTATTCTTTCCCTAAATTCTTACCAAAGGTGGATATCATTTTTCTTTGCTTCAGTGTCAAAATTCTTTGCTTTTATTTTTAAAGTAGACTAAGAGTGGGATTTAATAATTTAGGTTTATATACAAACATTGCATATTAATGACATTTATAAATAGGTCGATGAATATTCAGTGTGTATGATAGACACACGGTAGTTTGGCTGCAAATACATCAAATATATTGAAAATTAATACATTTTGAGACTTCATGTCTCAAATACATTTCTGACTTTTTAAAAATTTGTGTTTAGAAGAAAGCTGAAATGTATATGGCTGGAAACTAATCTTCAGATTGGACTCTCTGTAGCCGTAGGGATTTCACCCAAGTGCTTCAGGGGTTATTTGAAGGTGATAATTGACAGCTGAGGGGGCAAGAATCCTGAGTTAGTGGGACTTGCACTTTTCCTGTTTTTTTTTCTTCCCCTCAACCAGAGTGGGTCTGTTGTAGGTATTAAGTATCTGCCCAAAACCTTGTTAAATGAAAGAGTATTCCATATAAATCTGAAAATCAATGATCTACAAAAATAACACTTGGGTGGAATCATATGTCACTGGAAGGCAGCATTCAGAGAACCACAAATCCAGAATAGAAATAAGGAACAGGTGTTCCACTTTGACATTTTATTTACCGTGTTCAGAAAAGAAAGTAGGAAAGCAAGTATTGCAATTAAGATAATAATATCCATGTACAGAAGACTATGATGAACATGCAGTATTTCTAAAGATTGTAGTTTAACAAGAAACATAAAAAGTAAAATTGTGCTATACAATGGTATTCATTCAAGATAACCCATTTTATCTCATTTTATAGAAATTTCATTTTACCAAAAAAGGATAAACAGAACTACAAATAGGTCTTCAATTTATAATATGTATAGTGAGCACTTCTGGAAGAATTAGTGTAAAATTATTATTTTAAACATTTTAAAACATGAAAATTGCATCAAATAAGTTGTATCAGATAATTACACTTATTTATATAGAGTTTGTCATTAAAATTTGTTCATTCATTTACTTTTTCAACATAGTTTTATTGGAAAGTGATAGAAAAACAGAATAGAAAATATT